>NC_090930.1:488912493-489221419 GCF_040938575.1 Ambystoma mexicanum
CCCGGCGGCGCGGCCCCCTCTGCCGTTGCCCCCTTCTGAGGACTACAGGACCATCGCGGAGCTGCGAGAAGACCGGACAGCGCAATCCGGATATTGGCCCTCGGGAGCCGGTTGAGAAGTATCCCGCCCGCGGTTGGCGAGTGTCCAGACGTGGTCCAGACGAGGGGAGGTGGCGAGCCGCTTGGAGGGGTGCACGCAGTCGAGCGGCCCTGCATCGAGAGAACTTGGTGAGCATGACACACACAACGAGCAATGCGAAATTGTGAGGGAGGGGGGAGGAATTAAATAAGGGAGGAGGGAGGTGTTGCACAGGTGCGCGGCGAAGGTTTGACAATATAGTGTTGGCCATGGAATGAAAGGGAGTGAAAGGAGTGCGAGAGCAGTCGGTTACGTCACACGAAAGAGGGGGGCGGAGCACGAAACATCACGTGTGGCCGCTCGTAGACACTGATTGGCCTAAATCGCGACTAACGTGTAGGGGTGGGCGTGTGTGGTTTCCTATGATTTGGCATTTATTGATCAATGAGTAGATGAGGTTCCCTATTGTTCGAGCAAGAAACTCGATAGGTAGATGAGGTTTCCTATTGTTCGAGCAAGAAACTCGATAGGTAGATGAGGTTCCCTATTGGTCGAGCAAGAAACTCGATAGGTAGATGACGTTTCCCTGTAGGGGGTAGCTAGTTGCATAGTTGCCTAATACGGAAGATAATTGGCTGGTTAAGCCCTCCTGTTGAGGGGCGTATCACACGCGAGGCGACGCAGCGTGTGCAGTCCGATTATATTATTGATGAGATTACCTTGTTCCAGGAGAGACAGGAAGACAGCTGTAGGGTTAGCGGGGGTAAATTGCAAGTGTATTTTGAAATTAATAATGAGAATGTACTAGTAGCGTAAAGACATCGGTGACGTCACCAGTAGGGATTTTATAGGATATCACGAGCACAAGGAACATTGAGTTTTGAAAGTGGTGGGGAAGAGAAAAATGATGAGGGAGCGGATACGAAGATAAACAATAAACGAGTGGATCGGAAGAGGAGAAGGGGAGAGGGGCGTGGCTGAGCACGGAGAACGCCGGCCACGGCAAGTGTAAAAGGGGGAGGAGAACGAGGAATAAGGACGACTGTATAAGATCGTCGTAAGGGGTACGCAGTCACAGGGGGCTGCGTGCGCCTCGGCCACAGGGGGCCGTAGGGGAAGGAATATACAATACAAAATTGTACATATATATATTTGTGTTTTATTATTTTTTGTTTTTTATTAATTATTATTATTGCATACTTTGTAAAGGATTGTCGTAAGTCCCCACACTTACGGGGCCAGGTAAACAATATAAGGTTGTAAATTGCAAACTGATAGTGAAGGGAGGAGTAACAAGTGGGGCACCACTATGTCATATGGGACAGGGTCGGGAGGGTGGGGGAACACCCTCACTACCCCACTACAACACATATGCACCACACTGCCACCCCATAGGGAGAAATTAATTAAGTACAGCATAGAGTGGACCCAAGGGACGGATAACAAAATGTTAACACCATGGCCGCCTAATGGTAGTTTCGATCCATATGCCCAACATTCATTGCTAAACCATCTGCACAATACATACAAGGGGAAGAAGTTGGCGAGCCATGTGGAGGTGTTTAACTTGTGGAGGATGTTCCAGGGATCCCGACCAGGACCAAATGGAATGTTTTCTATGGGAGAAACACCGGAAGTAAAGGAGATTAAGAAAGAGGGAACGGATGGGGAAAAGGGGTGTGAAAGGAAAAAGAATGCGGAGAATGAAGGAGAGGGAGGAGAAAAGATTGATAAATTAGAAAACATAAAAAAGGAACCGAGCAACGAGATACCCATAACATCGGGAGTGAAAACAGAGGGAGAAGGGTTGTACCCTTTAAGAGAATTAGGAGAAATAGAAGGACAGTTAAGGGCGGCTGAAGGATACTCGAACCCGGCATACAGCCCTCCACCATATGTGGCTCACAGGAAGATAGTGGGGGAGGGGAGGATTGGAGAAGAGCAGATTGTAGAGATAGGACATGATGAGTGGGTAGCTGCACAAATATTATTAAAATTACGGGGTTCACTAACGGGAGAAGAAAGGGAGGCAGTAAAGAGAACAGGCGAGGATAGTACAAGGGAGAGTGAGATGAAGAGGGAGGAGCTACTACGACAAAGAGAAGAGATTTTGGAGGAAAAATTGGCAAAGCTAAGGGATGAGCAGAACGAATTACTAACAGCTTGAGAAGGGGGAAAAAGAGAGAGTGAGGAAAAGGAAAGAGGGTAAAGACGAATTGGACAAATTAAGGGAAAGAAATGAGGAGCAAAGGATAGAAGATGGAAGGGTAAGAGCAGCAGCAGAAAGGGTGTCAAGAGTAGTGTTGAGAGAAAAAAAGAAGGAAGAAGAGGACAAGGAAAGGGAATTGGAAATATGGAGGAGGAGGGTAGTATCAGAGGCAGCTAAGAAATATGAAGAAGGGAAAGCAATAGAAAGAGAAAGGGTGAAATGGGAAAGAAAGAAAGAAGATGAAAGAATATTGGAACAGATGAGCAACGAAGTGATGGAGGAATTAAAAAGGAAAAGGGAGGAAAATAGTAGGGAAATGGAGGAGAGGAGTGAAGGGGAAAGAGGAGGGAGAAATAAGGAGAGTGAAAAATGGGGGGATGTATATAGAAGTAGAGAAGTAGCAACAACATCAACACCAGGGGGAACAGTTGGTAACAAAGGAAGAGGAGAAATGGAGCTAATAGACTTAGAAACAGTAACAGTAAAAGGGAAAAAAAACAGAGTGGGGGATACCATTTATGACTGATTTTTGCAGTGAGGAGGAAGAAGGAGTAGAGAGGGTAGGAAGAAAGAGTGAAAGGGAAAGCTTAGATAAGCTGTACCTCACTAGAACAAACATAGACTCGCCATGGATCCGTAAGAGAAGGGAGGAGCTGGAACAAAGTGAGGAGAGGGTGCAACAACTAGTGGAAAAACAAACCCATGAAGCCACACCATCGCCATCTCCATCACGCCCTCCCCCATCGCACCCTACATGCTCAACCACCACACGCACGCTGCGCACAATAAAGCTTGCGCCCTTCATGGACGAAGTGACTCCGTATGCATGCCGGCTTAGAGACCTCCCTAGCCGCAGGCAAGACAGACAGATAAACATACCCATATTAAACACAGGAGATGACGAAACAAGGGGAAGGGACGGAGAGGTAGGTAGGAGGAGGGGTAGTAAGGAAGAATTTGAAGTGGTAAAGGAAACGGGGGAAGAGGAGGGGTGTGAGGACTCAATATTATGGAACATAAAGGGTGACACAAGACACAACTTAATGCCACTGTTGGAGAGAGGAGGGGTTAGACCGCAGTATGTACCATGGAAGCATACGGATAAAGAAAATATAAAATGTAGGCTCCCGTCACTAAGTGGAGGTGCGGGTAAGTGGATATATGAAATGGAAAAACACACCGCAGGGCAGAAACTAGCAGTAGGAGATGTGAAAGGCCTGTTAATATCAATATTAGGGGATAGAGCGGACGACATCTGGAAGAGAGCGGGATTCCATGGGATAACAATAACGAACACATCGCACGATGGGGCGCCATTTGCAAACTGCAGACATGGGCTATGGCAGGCACTGAGAGTACAGTACCCAGACACATCAGACATAGGAGCAATTACTTCCCGTAAGATGCGTGAGAATGAGGATCCTGTTGATTATATACAGGATATTCAAGAGAAGTGGCGCATGGAAACTAGAGAACAATGGGATAAAACACCAGCCATATTTTATCATATACTAGTACAAGGGCTCCCAGAAGGACTTCAGAAACAACTAAAGAAAGTAGTGGGAATGGAAGTAAAACCATGGCCTGAAATACAGCTGACAATAGTACATCACTGCAGGATATGGCAAGGAAAAATGAAACAAAAGGAAGAGGACAGGAAAACAGAAGAGGCCAAACTAGTACAGAAAAAACTAACTAAATACACAATGGAAGGGGCACTAATAACTGCGCCCACACCAATGGCCCAAAGCCCCACACAAGTAGTGGCTGCACAAGATCCAGCTCCAATAGCACCTCCACTAAGTATAATACAGCAAATGCCGCCACTACAATTACACGCACCAAACGTGGGAGGAGGGTACCCAATGCAAGGAGCTGGGTATTATGGTTATAACAGGGGGAGAGGAGGATTTATGAGAGGGAGAGGATACGGATATAATACCCAACAGCAGGTGGGGGGAGTTGGAAGTTCCTACCCCACAGGGCAACCGGTATACCAGGACAACACAGGGAGCTTCCCATGGCAAAACAGAGAACCACCCGTGTGTTGGAGTTGTGGACTACTAGGACACATGTCACGCACGTGTAGGGTCAGGCCAGGAACACCAGCATGGAATGAGCAGGCACAACCTAGGCCACCACAAGAACAGCAGGGCATACAACAACAGCAATTAACACAACAACAGCCACTGCAGCAACAGCAATTAACACAACAACAGCCACTGCCACAACAACAAGTAGTGATAACACAACAACCCCAAACTGAACAAACGCAATTGGGTAGGGTGACGGTATTGGGACACAACCCTTACACAGGAAATGGCCAATCATTGTACCCCCAATAGGACAGCCCACAGACGGCCTTGGTGTGTCCCATCCTGTCAGTAACACCTAATAGTGCGGAGGAGCCACGCATAGAGGTAACGATAGGTGACAAAAAGTTATCATTCCTTGTTGACACCGGGGCAACCCGGTCTTGCATAAGGGAAGGTAAATTTAAGATGTCAGGCGAAGCCATGAACACCCAAGGATTTTCTGGGGCTAAAGGATTGGTTCCTTTTACTGATAACGTTCCCTTATCTATCGGAGATTACGATCTGTCAGTTCCACTCTTGTATTATAGTGCCTCACCAGTAAATATACTGGGGAGGGACATAATGAATAGGTTAAATATGACAATCTCCTTTACAGAGGATGGTATAATTTGCTCTACTCCAGGGATTAACATGCTAGCAGCACGACAGATTATGCAAGCATACTGTGGGCAGACAGCAATTAGGGCGGAACCAGTAGATGGCGAGATATTCCAGTATGGAACAGACATGGCATTTGCATGGATGCCAGGGATAGAAGGGAAAATATGGAGGAGGCCAGCAGCTTATCTGTTCCGACCAGAAACACCTGTTAATGAACAAGAAGGAAAGGTGTTTGCAATAGACATTGAAAGCATTATTACAACAGCTGAGTATATTGCTGTGCACGCCCAAGACAAAGAAGGAAGAGCATGGAGGGCAGTGATAGCACTAGCAGAAGGATGTAGGTTGACCCAGGTGTCAGATGAGGAACTGTTTTCAGAAGAAAAGGAGGAGGGGGAAATGGTGTTCATGATGAGTGTAGAAATATGGTTACGAGTGGCTCACAAACAAATAGAGCAGAAAATTGCTATGGCACTTGAGGCACCTGCATGCACCCCAGTCCCTTTCTTTAAGGAGGATATGTCAAAGGTGCCCAAATCATTATGGACCATTAGCCCTTATGACGTAGGATGCATTAAAAGCATAGGGGGTGTACGGATAAAATTGAAAAAAGGTGCAATACTACCAAGAGTAAAACAGTACCCATTGTCAAAAGAGGCAGATGAGGGCATATATGAAACTATAACGGCCCTTATAAACAATGGCATATTGGTCCCCTCAGAATCACCATGTAACACGGCTGTGTACCCAGTGCGCAAGGCTAAAGGGGGGTCTTGGCGCTTCATACAGGACCTAAGGCCCTTGAACAACATAGTGGAAGCAGAATATCCAGTAACAGCAAACCCGGCCACAATATTGTGTGGCATTCCAGCAGAGGCATCACGATTTACAGTAATAGATCTTAAAAATGCATTTTTCTCAATACCATTACACCCCGACTCACAAGATTTAACAAGTTTCACTTACCGAAATACTAAATGGAAACATACCAGGTTACCACAAGGGTATTGTGAATCACCCTCAATTTTCAATAGAGTAATACAGATGGATTTGGGTAACGTTGAGGTGGAAAGCACAGTGTTACAATATGTGGATGACATAATAATTTGCAGTATAAACGAAAGTAAATGCAGAGAGGACTCGTTCATGTACTAGAAAAGTTGAAGAGAATGCACTAGAGGGAGGTGAGCTTTTGTTTATTGATGGGTCATCAACTATTGATCAAGGAGATGGGATAAGGAGAACTGGGGCAGCAGTGGTAAAAATGATGGAGGCTCCGGTGTGTGTGGCTATGAAATGTGTACAGTTACCACAGCACTACTCTGCTCAAGCCGCTGAACTAGTTGCACTAATATTGGCATTGAAAGAAAGTTTTAACAAACGTGTAACAATATATTCCGACAGTGCATATGTTACATCCACTGTCCACTCAGGGCTATCAAAATGGAGGAGAAGAGGGTTTAGGAGAGCTGATGGCACTCCAGTGCAACATGCCCTCTTGTTGGCTGAATTAATTGAAGTAATAAACGACCCCCAAGAGTTAGCCCTAGTAAAATGCACCGCACACACCAATGGTGAAGACCACGTCTCAAAAGGGAATGCAGCAGCAGACGCACATGCGAAATATGCTGCATACTTTGGTGAGATATGGAACCCCACAGACTCACTGAGAGGGAGAGGGAGGGGAATGGCTAGGGAGATGTTAATAAGAGAAGGGTATACCCATCTCCCAGCCACACAGATTATGGAATTACAAGCAGCAGCACCAATGGCCGAAAAGGAAATATGGGTAAAAAGAGGATGTACAATGTCACCAACCGACGCACTATGGCGCCAGAGTGGTACTGGGAAAATTGTAATACCGTTGGCACTTTTAAATACCGCCCTGAGCCAATTACATCACCCAGCCCATACAGGCAAGGAAATAATTGCAGCACGAATTAGAGATGATTGGTTCTGTCCCGAGTTAAATTCTCATGTGTCAAATTTTATCAGCAATTGTCTCACATGCCAACAGTTTACGGCCGGTCATACCCTAAAAGTGATAAGAGGTACCATACCCCGGCCAGAAGGACCTTTTCGGCACCTCCACATTGACTATGTTGATATGATCAACATATGTCAAGGTAATAGATACATGATTGTAGTAGTATGCCCATTTTCTAGGTGGATTGAAGCAGGGCCCGGTTCACACCCAGATGTATTTAGAGCAGCCAAATTCATAGTAAGGGAGGTCTTCCCCAGGTGGGGAGTGTGCGAGGTATTAAGATCAGACAACGGCCCACATTTCGCAAACGAAATGTTCCAACATATCACAGCCCTGCTGAGCATAAAGCACAAATTTGCATGTGCATATCACCCACAGGCTAACGGTGTATGTGAACGCCTAAATGGCTTATTGAAGGAGGCAATTGCAAAGATACAACAAACAACAAAGAAAAGTTGGTTGTATTGCCTTCCGTTAGCCTTGTTCGAACTGAGGAACAGGCCAGGGTCCGACCACCACCTCACCCCACACGAGGTGGTTACTGGACGTCAAATGCGCCTTCCCCTAACGCCAACGTCAAGGGCATTCACTGACCACGAAAGTTCAGCGAGTGTACTAGGTGATGAAATGTATCAATATGTGTTGTCTTTGATTACTAGTGTTGTGTTTGTGTCTCAACAGCTCGAGCGCACGCGGGGCGGGTCCACCAGAGATAAAGAAGAAGGCGCCAGTACAGAATTAGAAAAAGAGAACTTGTGCAAACTAGCCAAAGGTGACCACGTGCTACTTCGCAATTTCAATAGAAGGTGGAACGACAAAAGGTTCACCGGCCCACATCTGGTAGAAGACGTATCAACAAGAGCAGTAAAACTAAAGGACAAGCGTGCCTGGAACCATCTACATGATGTAAAGATATACAAACTGCAGACCCGCCCCAGCGCCAACGACAGGTCCATTGGAACAACAGCAACAACATCCCCGACAGCGGAAGGAAGTTCTACCACAGACAACGACCCAATTGTTCCCTTACCTTCTCACTACCCAGCCACCCCAGAGACAACAACTGACGAAGAAAGGGGTGATCACTACACTGCCCACCCCATGGTCACACGTTCAAAGAGTAAAAATAATTACGCCATCTGAGCGCTAAAAAACCCCCCCCCCGCCCATTGACTGCAAAGGACAGTTGTAACTTAAACTGAATGTTCTCTCGCACAAATACACATGTAAACACGTGAATGTTCTCGTTTTCTCTCACACATACAGGAACTGCGTAGTATTATATAAAGGCAACTTAAACTGAATGTTCTCTCGCACAAATACACATGTAAACACGTGAATGTTCTCTTTTTTCTCTCGCACATACAGGAACTGCGTATTATTGTATTGTTAAGTAGAAAGCTAACTAACAAAGTCCACTGTCCAGGCGTAGATGGTACTCCCAGACGATAACTACCCAGAAGAATTGTCACACCAATTTGTATACGAAATAAAAAGGCCAACATACCTAAAAAGAAGAAGGGTACGTGTTTACTACACAGCCTTCCTCCTGGCCATAGAATATTACATGCCCCACCTCCGCCCATACTTGCCGGTCCTAAGAGACCAATCACTTAGAGTAGCGTGGGAGCAGCTCTTCGCCTGGGCACTGAATGACTATTTGATAGGGAGAGCTTAAACAAAACAAAACTAACATTTAAAAACGAGCATTTCTGAGAATTTTTAGGCGGGCAACTTTAACGTCGCAAGAATAAGCTGCCAGGACTGCAGCAAGGTAAGAGCAAAATGCCGGTGAGATTAGCAATTGTAATAAAAATAATAGGGATTTTGATGATCACCGGATTTTTGGCTGCTTCTGTATGGCAGTATAGCTGTGCTATAAATTTTGTTGCTGCACCCAAACCTAATATACCCCCGTTCCTTGCTGCAACAGGTGTTACGTCAGGTGGTAGTAGTAACATTGCACCAAAGAAAAATAGAGTTAAACGCAGCACATACTCAGACAATAAAGGTATTGATAATTATGTACAAGATTCAGCACACGTCACAAACAACATATGGTACCAACACATGACCCGCATTGGTAAGCAGACAACTGAGGATAGCTGCTACGTCTGCTCATTAATACCATACGCCATGAGTGCTTCACGAACATTTGTTGCCACAGAAATAAATGAGAAGATAGCGCAGTGCATAATATACTTGGCACTGTTCCAGACGAAAGGAAGATTCCAAGGAACTGTAGTGCACATGACATGGAAAACACGAGACTCATACCCATATGAAAACAACTTCCTCAAGACCTACTTGAGTTATCACAAGACCAGTTTACATGCTGAAGCATTCAAATATATAACAAGTGGCCCTGCAAAAGGAGAAACACAGAAAGTAACACTGCAGTATCTACCATGTGATTGGTACGCCACTGAAGTTCCGGGTAAACAAGGATGCTGGGAGAGGCCGCTACTGACGATAACAGGAAAGGTGTATCTGGATAACAGCTGGGAGATAGGAGTGATTGGCAGCAACATGGTAACAAAAGAAACTATCTCAACCATCGAGACACACAATCACCGATGTTGGACGACGTGGATCAAGTATGTACCAATGCTCACGTGGGTAGAAGAAGATGAAGACCCAATAACGATACTACCGTTGACTGCGCCCAAGGTATGTTACCAGCATAAAGGAGAGGTGGACGTAGGATATAACACCAATTGCGCAAGTGTGACGGAGTTACCTGAGGGGGGAGCGGGAACAGCAGTAATAATGGACCATTATTGGGCCTGTGGAGAAAAGGCATACCATACACTGCCTCCCCTGTGGAATGGTGTGTGCACAATGGTACACGTCAATGTACCATCACTAGTGGTACCTAAGAAGCACGTCGATGTGGCGAAATTTCCTAGAATGAATGAAGGGGATAAGAGAAGAAAGAGATCTGCACCACTCCAGGAGGAGCAAGGGAACAGGACCAACAGCAATGACACTGTACTAAATAGAAGAAAAAGACAAGGAGAGCCGCTGACAGGAAATTACCTATGGGGAAGGTCGGAAACGGCACTAACATCAATACCGCCAGAACACAGACTATTCAGCAGAGCAGCAATGTTCTTCTCCTCAATAATACACCCGGGATTACAGGCTTACGCAAATGCAAAATGGCTCCAAATAACTAGATGGGAACTAATGATGACCATCAATTCTACAGTAAATGGGTTCAACGCAATAAAAGAGGAGCTGCGAGCTGTAAGGATGGTAGCACTACAGAACAGATATGTATTGGACCTTCTCACAGCAATGGAAGGAGGAGTTTGTGCAAAGATAGGACAATCATGCTGCACGTTCATACCTGCCAATGATGCTGACAATGGTACGCTGACAGAAGCAGTTTCGCAATTAGCTCAGATGCACTCCAAAATGACGGATGAAAGCAACGGTGTGAACAAGGATAAGAGCTGGTTTTCACTATTATGGTCGTGGATGCCATCCTGGCTGTCAGATGGACTGAAAATAATAGTGGGCTGTACTATATTGGCTGGAGCTACCCTGATCATAATTAGATTTTGGAAGGCACGAAAGGCACGTACTACTGACGAGTTGCTGGAAATGGTGGGAATGCACCCCTTGATGCCAGCAGATGACGGCCAGCATACAGGTGTAATAATACAGGAAAGGGAGAAGCTGCGCACCCAAATAATTACCAACCATCTAGACCCACCATCAGTAAAGACCGAGAACCCAAGAAACCCCAGGAGCTACATAGGAAGATGGGTATACTGTACTCCTGGGGGTACCTGTGAATATATGTATTGGTCCTTTGAAGATCATGTAAACCACTATGGACATCTCGGAGGAATAACTAAGATATGGCGAGTAAGAGGAGATAACAAGAAGGATATGTTTGTGGTCGACAAGTCGACCAGAGGGGGGACTGAAGTGGGAGAATGGAAAACCAGGCTCCCGTCCTTCGCCTCTCGTGCTTGGCCTAGAGGGTCACGACCCAAACACCCGCCACGAGAAGAGTTTGTCCATTTACCAGACGACCAGATACCCTGGTACAGGAACATACGGATGTGTCCATCTGCTTGCCCAGCAGCCCGCACTGGCCATGCCGACACCTGCGGCACGGATCAACTAGACTAAAATCTACACGTCGTTAGAGATGCCATGACGACCTAGACAACGGGAAGCACATCTGTACAAATATACACACTGGACATTCCCACACCAACCTACACGAAGAATATACTCAGTGCTATGACGTAGGCGACAGGCATATTCACGGACGTGCATCTTTATTATTTTTATATAGGCTTTCAGAATGCAGAAACGCAAGACGCGTCATGAACTTTTTACTAGCTTGCTCACGCTTCTCTTTGAAACCAGTTACCACCATGAGAAATATAATAAAGACAATACTGGTTATGGAATTATATGCTCCTATAACCTAAAGCACCTGTGCACCAAACGGACAACTTATGCACCAGGCCCAAGTAGGCCTCAAACAAGAGCTCCCGTGGACATCAACAAGACAAGAGTCAGTTGCTGATCCTGCAGAATGAGCTTGGCGAAGCAACCAGCCAAGGTCGCAATGTTGCAAACCCACGTTCCAAGAGCAAATCATCAAAGGCACGATGTTGCAACCTCGCACTCCGCGCACCAACGTTAAAGTCACACCGACAAATTAAACCAGACGCGCAGTAGAAAAACAATATTAATTGTGCAGAATTATGCCTCTTTCACGGTCCCTCCCCACGTGACCAAGCCGAACCTGACGAGATGCCAAACCCGGGAGAACAGAGGCGTCTGGATCCCTCGCTACGAGACACTGGCTGATACACTTGAAAGGCTCAATGGACATCTGCAACAGTGGGAACGGTACCCCGTCTAGCTATGAATAAGTCCTCACATTGTCTGCATGTACCCATAGTGAAACATTGTTGCAACTTACAGGTACACCGAGAGCTGGGAACGACGGTGGTCCCAGGCTGGGAAGCTCACGGGCGCACCAATCAGAACATGGGGCTCTTATCATTGACGCCAGCACATTTAGCCAATCCTCAGGAGTCTTCATGTAACAATTCTCATGTATCTAATTGTAGGGACAACCCAGATATACCACCTGACTACACCTTGTCCACTAATATCTTTCTCTATATGTGTGCTATACTAACCCTACCACTCGAACACCCAATTAACAGTGGCGATAGGTTTTTTGTTAACTTTCTGAAGTGACGCAAGTAGCGCGTCATAATACAGTAAAAAGGGCCTGCGAGCCCCACGATTGAGTGTGTGTCAGGACGAACGCGTGCGCTCCTTGACCCATCCCTGCCGTTTTGTCTAATAAACAGCAGAGTCACCTTGCTCCTTGTGTGCGTCTCATACTCTATCTCATCTCATCTGGGATACACACGGGAGGAGTTGGGGCCTCCCTGCCTGGAGGTCTGCGGACGGTCCGGCCGACCCCAGCAGAATTTCCCCCCCGACAACATACATCACCGGGAAGGCTCCAGCTAGTCTGACTGGGCCTTCCCAACAACACCATATATGGCACTTCCACCCAACAGCCAGTCAGGGGGAAGGGACAGAGTCAGGGCTTCCCAGGACTTTGGGAAAACAAGGTAATGGCTAATAGAAAGCAAGAGGCCACCGGGGCCATCTTGTTTTCCATCAGGAATCAACTGATCCCAATGGCATGGCCGGGGTATCCCAAAATGGAGGAGACTCCGCGCACCTGTCAAATTCAGCATGGAGCTGCCACCAGCCCATACCCTGCTCTGTGGGCCACCCACAGGTGCCCAAAAACATACACTAGGGGCACAGGGTTGTACCCCCACCCATGGGTTCCATAAGGGTATCCCACGGGTCCGTTCACCAAACCAAAAGAAAGAGAGCTGCACCGCCAGGAGTCCCACATGAACTCCTGTGCGGAAAACATGACAGAACACACAATAAAAAGCAGTTAAGCACAAGGATACGGAGGCCCTGTCCCTGAGGCAAACAGGGTTATTTATGGGGCAAATGACATTACTAACTTGTCATGATTAGCAGTTGGCGGAGAGAGCTTCATCATCCCACTTTGACAGATGGGCTTGGTCATGTTTTTGATCTAAAAATATCTCAACATGGCAAGTACCCTTAATTTCCCAATCTTTACATGCATGAATACATTTTTGAAAACTATATTTTAAGGCAAATCAGATAAGACTAGTATGGACTCTGCACGTTCTTTCTGTGCAGGGATACAGTTTTTCTTCATTTACTCAGGAACCATATCAGTGAATGATATGCCACTGTATGGGCGTCATATTAATTATGATTGGCATGCTTTTATCAATTTTTGCATCTCTGGTAATCCTGGGAAGGCCCAAATTACATTTCCATTAATAACATTAGTTGTGTTTATCCCACCAAAATCGTTTTAGCATGGTTAGAAGGGGTTGACTGTCATCTTTAGTAAAAGCCCACAATGACCATTGTGTGATGTATGCTGTCCATTCTATGCAATAAAATGCGTTTCTCCCATTTAAATCAATGTGCAGTTTCACTCCTCTGTCTCTCTGGCCCCACCTTTTTTTAAGTTTCAGTTCTCCTCTTCAGGCACATGACATAAGCAGAGCTGCCTAATGGTCCCCAATGGGTTTTCTTTATTGGACTTGTGACATGGAGATCACAAGGGCTGCAGAACAGACCTAACTTTATCTAGTCCTACCCGCATTTCTGATCTCAAATATATTCCTGCTTATATTTTTAAGGCAGGGCACTGATGGATGAGGACAACCAGGCGTGAATCTTCATGGCAACAGGGGGATGCCCTGGAGTTAGTTTCACATCTGAAGAAACGGCCAGCAGCTCATGTACTTTCAAACTCACATACAATTACTTTAAAGGACATCTTAGACGGCCTGTGACCACAAAAGTGATGGGTGGAAGGTTTTGAATGAATCAGAACCACTGGCATTGCTCTGGGAAACCTTCCACACCACCGTTTTTTAGCCCGTCTGCGCATTGCAAAAAGGGTCCAGCCATACGCAAATCAGTCAGGTACTTCCATCAATGGTAGCAGCCCAGCCCGAACTGCTAGGCCAAGTCCCCTTTGCATGGAAACAAAAGCAACCCCAGACATGTTTCGGCCTTGTTGGGCCTCCTCAGTGAGGTGCAGCGTGGTTCCCCATGGCACAGCGAGCAAGGGACCCACGTCTGGGCATACCCTCTCTCACATAGTGAGACAAACTGTGACCACAAAAGTGATGGGTGGAAGGTTTTGAATTAATCTGAACCACTGGCATTGCTCTGGGCAACCTTCCACACCACCGTTTTTTAGCCCGTCTGCGCCATTGCAAAAGGGGTCCAGCCATATGCAAATCAGTCAGGTACTTCCATCAATGGTAGCAGCCCAGCCCGAACTGCTAGGCCAGGTCCCCTTTGCATGGAAACATAAGCAACCCCAGACATGCTTCGGCCTTGTTGGGCCTCCTCAGTGAGGTGCATCGTGGTTCCCTATGGCGCAGCGAGCAAGGGACCCACGTCTGGGCATACCCTCTCTCACATAGTGAGACAAACTGTGACCACAAAAGTGATGGGTGCAAGGTTTTGGATGAATGTGAACCAGACGGCCCACAATTTAACAATATGTGCATATTATTTCTGAATGGTACCTGTACATAAGTACACCATGCCCCAGCTTGAAGTGGTTTCTTAGCATGTTGTTAATCTAGGAGGGAAAAACAAAATGACATTCTTTTTTTTAATGTACATGTAAAAATGTTCCTTTTTACTGCAGCTGCTTGAACACAATTCTGGCATCCCATTGAAGATACTGTGCACTGCCATATCTATCGGTGCAGCTCCCCATAGATTGTCAGAACATCATTTCCCCATGTCTTTCTTTCCCTTATGAAATGCATTGTGCACATTTTGAAATTGAGGCCCAATTTCTTTCCTTTTCCTTTGGGTTCACTAGGCCTTATGTCGGACATCATTTCTGCACTGGCCTTTGATTTTGGGGAGCCCTCATAACTGACTGTGGCCTCTTTATTTCTGGCATCCAGGGGCCAGAGTTCACCCCACACTACTGAATCATTTGCTTGACTTGCATTTAAAATAAATGTAAAAGAGGAGTCAAATGTCTGTGCATCTGTCTCCAGAGGGCAGTGAGGATAATATTCAAACCAGGAAACTCAATATATTGCGACTTTGACGGTCTTGTTCAATAATTGTAAAGTGCATGCACCGCAGATCCTACACTTCCACGCACTTGTGTCCCCTCTGTGTAATTTTTGTCATTTGAAGTGCAAGTGCAAAACAAACATGTTAAAGCTGCCATATCCAGGTGATTTTCACACTTCATGTTTCAAAGAAGTGCCAGTGCTTCCCATTTACAATGGATTCCTAGGGAATGCATCTACTTTCACGAGGTGCTAAAACCTGGTGGCGTGGAATGTATGGTAGAAGTGGTCCATCTGTCTGTGCCCTGACTGCTAGGGTTGTAGGCTCAGTGTTTCCCTTTTACAATAGGTCTAAGACCCTTTTTACAACAAGACACTCGAAATGAACAAATCTACATTGCAAATTGACGTGTTAAACCATTATGCTTCATGGTGGGTAAAATAATCAAAACAAAAATGAAGAGACTCAAAATAAAGACTGCAAAATACTGATATTGAAACAGAGTCATAAAATAGAAAGAAAGTTAATATTCTAAATAGAACGAGGTAAGTTGATTATTATTCTCAATTAATGCATTCTGCTGTCTATAAACATGTATTCAAATTATAAAGTGGATAGATTCGTTACTTACTCTATAAAATATTTGATGCAAACATATTTCAATGTATCTTCTATACTCCAATAAATACTACCTCTGCCACAGAGGTTCCCTGTGAGGAGAGTTATACTATTTATTTTTTGCAGCCATTTTATCATTAGGGTTATTTTGTCATTTTCTGTGTCATCCGATCTGTGACTTCCAATCGCTGCTTTATAGTCAGTCCATCCTATCAGGTCAAATGTCTTCTGCTTTTCTTTATAGCGCATGATACTGCCAGGACCTCATTAGATAAACTTTGCAGCAGTGCAAGTAGAATTCTGCACAGTATTGGCACCAAAACAACAGCAATGTTTGAAAAATTGCTCTTGCGCCAGTGCGAGTTTCTGTAAAAAGGCTGGTCATGCAACTCATTCAAGATAGCTGTCAACTACTCAGTTGACATTCTGGTGAATGGTCCACAAAATATCACCTTTCCCTCTCAACATGACAAGGGAGGGTCCAGACTGGGAAACCCAAGTAGGCCCTTAGTATGAGGTTCGATTTCTTCCGTCATAGTATAATCAGATCAACTTGCATGCATTCTCAGTACCCTGCTTTGTTACTCTTCTCAACATTCCATCAAACTAGCAGTCATCTCTATCATGCACATACGTACACACGAACGACTATGTGGTTGTGAAGCTGTCCATCACACACTCAATTTCACATACAACACACACCACACATATTACTGTCATAAAAAATATCATGCTTTCTTAAAATAAACATGGTGTAGCATTCTAGGATGGACAGTATTGGAGCCGGTGGGGCAGGGATGTACAATAATCCTCACATAATTTACCATAAGCAGTGTCATTATTTCAATGGTGACGAGCGGGCATAAATTGCCGGCAACACCCCACCGAGTAGCAGCACTGCCCAACGGAATGCTGTTCGTGGCAACTCATCCTTGTTCCAATCCTTCTGGTTGCGGTTGAATCTGTGCTGCCACAGAGAGTTGGTTGCGGTCAGAGGCCTATTCTGAGAACTGCAGGGACCATGGCTCCAGCAACATTGAAGGCAAGTGGTGATTTGTATCCAATCACGTGTCCCGTCCACTCAGCCTGCAAGATTAGAGGAAGGGAGAATGGCCAACGTCATACCGCAGACGTCGCAGTGGGAGGGCCCAGCCTCTCCAAAAACCATTGCTGCAATGAAGACGAAGGCGTGCCTGTGTTACTTAGCAACGCAAAGCGCTTTTGAGCAATTACAGCAGTCGTTCAACATACAAAGTGCATTGTACTGCTGGTGCAATAACGTAGCATCCAGGATACTGTCAACCATCCTTTGCAGTGCAAAATAAACAAAACGGTAAGTGATAATTCAAAGTGGACTTATCAAGAGTTGCAGCCAAATGTGCATGAAGGCCAATTAAACACCAGCACAAACTAAACAAGATAAAAGAAAGAAAAAAAAACAAATAGTTGAAATATAGTAAAGGGAGAGAAGTATGTCATTAAGCAAAGTGTTCTCCCCCAATGTGTGGTAAGCCCAAAACCTGATGGATAAAAAATCACTCCACAAGGAGTACAAAATAAGTGCACAATTTGTAAGAAAAACAAAGATTTATTACATGCAAATACAGCTGGGAGTGTCAGTCAGTCCCCTAAAACTGAAAACTAAAACCACGCTCGACACATCTATTATAAGTTACATCATTATAGCAGCAAAACAACACATTAGCATAAGCAAAATATATCAGAATCAATATAATCCCACGTTCCCCATTGGCTAACACCTATACAAAAATCTAAACATCCCCTATAATTCATTACCCAATTGGTTGTGCATATCCAAATACAACCCCTTACAAGATAACCTAATGGGGCAGTCAGCTGAGAACACTTTGACGTGGTTGGTCCATAATACTCAGGTACATTGTTTCAATAATTTATTCTCCTTACTGGTCAAGACAACTCTGGACAGCTCCTGATGTGCATACCCGGCGAGGACCCAATCAGGTAGCTAGTGTAAACAACAAGGTCATGCCCGCCTGGTGATACAATGGCTTCCCCATGAGACACAACAATTTCGCACTCCTGAATGGTTTCTTTGACCTTACAGCTGTACTCTTTTTGCATCACCTCTTGCGACTCCCGTCTGAGAACAAGTTGAACCCCGATAAGGCCTCCTACTCTATTTCTCTTGGGAACCAGGTTCTTGATAAAAAACAAAGTCAAGGCACCATTCTTGGGGATGAATTTCTCATATTTGTTTGGAAACACCTATAGTTCAAATGATCCATCACTTTCCAATGTGAGCACTATTACTCAAGACTTAGCTCAAAATCGTGACCCTGCCTGATACCAGGCCCTGTTCTTATAAAATTCATCCTTCACAGCTGCAACACTAACCTAAACATCTAAGACCAATATTCTGTTCCCAGCTCCTGTGCGCTGCTCAACCTGACAAAATTAACTTGTTATTTGCGCTGCGTGTCTCCCTTCTTCCCTCAATCTTGGCTGTCTGATTGTTCACTGGGGGCAGGATACATACATTCTATTGAAATGAACAAAACAAAAGCTCCAACGGGCAGCCCAATTCTCTAACTACTAAAAGCAATTTTTTTTAGAAAGGTCTAATCCAAAATGGTGGAACCGTTTATACCACGGCACACAGCCCTCGTGTTACTGAAACACAACAGTTAACCTATCTGGCTGATATACACTTCCACTACCTTCTTATCAGCTACCAAAATCTGCGCTGAATATAAAGTAAAACAACAGGACCTAATGCAACCAAAACACAATAAAGGTCACTACTACTAGCTACAAAACTAATAAACAACGCCCTTGCTTTAATATCGAAATATAATAGGCAACGCTATTACATTGCTGCTCCTTCATTCATCATCTAAGGCTCCCTAAAATGTGTCAAAGCTAACTACAAATAATACGTGTGCAGAACTGCCAATCCAAATGGGAATTACTGACACTGAATGACCAGCTTGCTTTGCTAATACAATTTGTGCAGCCTAAAACCCTTTTCACAGTTGCAGAATTCAACTTGCACCCCAACACCAACTACTTTCTTGCGAATCAAGTAGGACCTCAAGTACCATGGACGAGATTAAAGAAGAGAGTTGAACACTATGTGCAGGCAGTTCGTGGGCCGAACTACTATAGTGAGAGAAACAAGTCACTGCTTATACATTGTCTAGGAAGGGATCTATGGGCAGGAGCAGTGTGCAAATCTTCTGGCGCTAAACACAGATGATTCAGAGGGATTAACAGAATATGAGAAATGCATGAAGATGCTGGATTAGCATTATGGCAAGAAAATCGATTTAGTAATAGAAAGGTACCAATTTGGAATGAGAGTGCAGGAGCAAATAGAAAGTGTCAAACAGTATGCATCACTGCATTCAGAAGACTAGCAACAGCATGTGAGTTTGGCAGTATGTTAGAGGAGCGCTTTCAAGATCAATTCATGCTAGAGAGTATTGATGGAAAATAAGGGAAGCACTATGGTTCAAGGGTAACCCATCTTTGGACGATGTCCTCAGTATTGCCAAGGAAGTAGAACCCAGCAATTAACCTCTTAACTGCCAATGGTTTCCCCCCACGGTGTCAAGTCCTTTTTGGTGATTAAGGTATGCTACCATTCAATCCCTTGTATCTTTTCTGTTACATAAGATATCTCGGTCAAATATGGCCCCTTTTCTTCCCAAACGTAGGTGGTCATAACAAAAGGGAGAACTATTTGGGTTTTTTCAGAAAATGCCAATAAATGTATGTACAAAGAAGCCTGTGGTTTCTTTCCTTGTAAAGAAACACATGGTTTGCTGTGCTGAATTCACCATTATCCAGGCTTTCAAGAACAGGTTGAGTGAAAACCCAAAAAAACTATTTTTTATGGGTACCATCCATTTTGTGAGAGATGGGCGATTTTTTCCCTTTTTTTTCAATAGACATACATGGACAGAATGGAAGAGAAGGGTAGGAAAGCTGAATGGGAAGACAGAAAAGCATACATTTCTGAAAAGTAGACACAATTCCAAGTTTAGGAAGGGGTGATTTGCACAGGTCAGTGTGATGCTGGGAATGCATCAGAGGGACAGGGCCTCCGTATCCTTGTCCTTTACTGCCTTTTTATCGTGTGTTCTGTCATGTTTTCCGCACAGGAGTTCATGTGGGACTCCTGGCGGTGCAGCTCTCTCTCTTTTGGTTTGGTGAACAGACCCATGGGATACCCTTACGGCACCCATGGGTGGGGGTACCACCCTGTGCCCCTAGTGAATGTTTTTGGGAACCTGTCGGTGGCCCGCAGAGCAGGGTATCGGCTGGTGGCAGCTCCATTCTGAATTTGACAGGTGCGCTGAGTATCCTCCGTTTTGGGATACCCAGGCCCTGCTCCTGGAATCAGTTGATTCCTGATAGAAAACAAGAAGGCCCTTGTGGCCTCTTGCTTTCTATTGCCTGTCACCTTGTTTTCCCAAAGTCATGGGAAGCCCTGACTCTGTCCCTTCCCCCTAACTGGCTGTTGGGTGGAAGTTCTATATATGGTGTTGTTGTGAAGTCCAGTCCAGACTGGCTGGAGCCTTCCCAGTAACTGTATGCTGTGGGTACACCCTGTGGGTGGGACCTGGGTGAATGGAGTGTGTGACCAATATGCACTTCTTGTTGTGGCTGTCTGGTTTCTGGGATGAGAGACAAAGACTGAGACAGCCCTGCCCGAAACTGGCCTGAATGCAGTGTGTAGTGTTGAATGGCTGGGTACTTGTCCCAATCCACATTCATTGTCAGTGTCTGAGAGGGAGGAGGATGGCCTGAAAGCATTGTGTGCCTGATTGGCTGACTGACTGCATGAATGCCCTTCTGTATGATTGACTGCTGAGTGTGACCCAGCAGTGTGGATGAGGGAGGATAGTATATCTGGGGACCTCTCACCACTGGAAATTGTTCAGAAGCTGTGTCTACACTTGAAGAGTAACTGGAACTGCTGATCCTCGATGCCCAGCTGGAAGAAGAAGACTTGCTGTTTGCTTCGACTTGATCTGAAAGCTGCCGAACTAGTCAAGGACTGATCCGAGAGAGGTCCTGGTAAGGCACCCTCTTCCCGTGCTCCAAGGGACCATCGAGCACCGCTAACCTTTGCCAAAGCTCCCTGGAAGTCAGACCCTCGAAAGGCTGCCGACCCGAGACGGGACCACTGAGGAGAACGAAGCAAAGCACCGGGACTTCGCCGCTGTCGAAGTCTATTGCCGTCGACCAGGGTTTGCAGGTTTGTGTAATCGCTGGAGGCCCGTCGAAGTTGTGTTGCCCAGCCGTGGGGACCACTTGACGCGGTGCCGCCGACGACTGGAGCCGACCGCTCCTTTGCCTAAGAACATTTGGACTCACTTGTCTGCCACGTCGACCGCTTTGTCCCGCCGGAGAAAGTCAAGGTCGACCAACACGCCGAGGAGAATCCACCGGTGGGTTTCCCGCCACCTGAAGGCCATAAAGACTTTGACGACTCGACGCCCTGCTGGGCCACAGTTCTTCTGAAACTCTTTGCGGTCCTGAACAATCCATTTCTGAGGTGCCCGCACACCTCATCCTCGCAGGACGTCACTGACGAGCACCGCCTGGATCGACGTCGTGGTCTCGGCACCCTTGAACTTCTCATCGCCGCCATCGCCGACAAGTTCACCATCTTCGGCGCCTCTCGACGATCCGTGGCCCCTGCTTTAAAGGGAGTCACTCAAGAAGGATCCTTCGACGCGTCTTCGAAGAACCCTACTCCACCAGGTACATTGGGGGGGGGGGGGTAAAACCTTATAGGAGGAAATAAGACTAGTGAACAATATATGGACTGGGCTTGTGCTATATATCTTTATTTTACAGGATGCCCAGGTGGGGGGATCTCCACACAGAACTGTGTCTAGTGGTAGGGGCCAGAAATCTGCCTATTGTTTCAACCATCTTGCGTTCCTTCCTATCTCTATTGCTGGTTCCCTTGTTATTGATCTGTGTGACATTTTAACTGTACAGTTGATGCACTTTAATGGGATTTGATAACATTGGTGGTACCACGTTAGAATTGTATATATTTATCATTGTTGATTTCTGAGTAGAAAGTGCGTTATTGTGATCGTGTACATACCTTTGAAAATATATTATATAAAGACTGTGTTTTCAGTAATACAGTGTGTGGACATTCCTTTGTGGGGGTTCGGGGACTACACTGTACTTAAGAACCAGCCTGCATCACCTCCTGAGAAGCTAGGCCTTGATTGCTTGTCCATTGCTACCAAATAGAGAATCTTGGCTGGGGTCCTCTGTGCCTCTCCTCTACCATATAGAGAGCAGAAGTGCAGGCACCCCCCACCGGTATCTTTACAGTCAGTCAACAACTATGTAGGGAAAATGTCCTTAGTTTCGGGAAAAATTGGAAAAATGAATGATAAAAAAGGTATGTGGTGGACATGGTTGGCACATTAAGGCAATGGCCCTCATTACGACCCTGGCGGAAAGTGACTGACCGGACCGCCACAGCGTAAATAGCGTTTCCGCCATTGCACGATGGAGCAAAGTGCGGCCCATTCCGACCCATCGGGCACGAGCACCACGCCATGGCGGAAGTGCAAAGTCCGCGATGGCGCAAATGACCCCAAAACGGCCCACACCGCCGCCGTACGGCGCCCTAGGTGCAATACCGCCACCCATCATAGCGGACACCGCAGTGAGCGCCAACCGGAAAGTACGGTGACCGTAAATATACGGAAACGGAAGTAAAAACATGGGCCCGGAACGGGAAACAACACCCCGTACACCTATAAAACCACAAAATACACACAACCACTAAAAACACCACCCTGAGACACATCCCAACCCGTCATCCACCCTAGTGAAACCAAGAAAAATGGGAAAAGTAGCGAAGAAAGCGTGCGACCGCAAGCGGCAGGTCCACTTCTCCCGTGAGGAACTCACCGTGCTTACAGAGACCCTCCAGGAGAATGCCGCCGCCGTCTTCTCCATGCAAATGACCAGGACGGCACTTGCGAACAAGAAGGCCATATGGGCCCTGGTGGCACAGCGGGTAAGTGCGGTGGGGACCGCACCCCGCAACCCACAGCAATGCAGGAAGCAGTGGGACGACCTGCGGATACGCGTCCGTAGCATACTTTCTGCCAACCGCAACATTGCCACAGCCACCGGGGGAGGATCGGAATCACCCATCAAGTTGACCCCCTGGGAAGAAATCTGTGCCTCCACCATTGGAGCATAGAGGGAGTCGGAGGGATGGAGAAAGGAGTGCAGACATCCGGAGAATCAGGTAGGTGGCCCAAATAAAACCATGCCAAACCCACAATGTCCAATCATGTGACTCACATGTGTCCACATAGCGCAACAGCAACACATGGCCAGGAGAATGTCCACACACATTGGCCTGATAGCGCACTTTAAAACTCACAATAAATACATAAATAAGTAAAAACCCCAAAAACACCCACTACACGTGCAGCAGGCACACCCTAACTGCAGGCTGCCAAACAACTGCACCCTCACTCCACACACAAATGAAAGCACCTCCAAGGCCCCGACCCAAATCACCCTCAGGTACCACCCCAATGCATGTGATACATTACCATTCCAATTCCCACAGACCCATTAATAACGCTCGCCCTCCTTTACTCCACCACAGGGTCCGATCCAAACGACGAGCTCCAGGACACCCATACCAGCACACCTGCAAAGAGGGCCAAGACCGACGGCCAAAGACCCTCCACCTCAGCTGCACGCATCAAGACACGGCAGCAGCACATATCAAGTGGCAGCACACAGGAGGGAACATCAACAGGCACCCCAGCAGCCAGCATGCCCACAACAGCACCACCACAGGTCCCCCCAATGGATGCCACAGAAGGTACTGCCTCTGGTGGCAGCAGCACCATAGGTGACACCCCATTAATGGCAGCATGCTCCGACACAGAAGACGGGGATGCCGAAGTCAGATCCATCCATGACCTGTCCCAATCCCCCTGTCTGTTCCATCCCGTACACCATGAGGATACCACGCAGGGGCACCCACAAGACGACGACTGGCCATCCCCCACAAGCCCTGTGGCAGGGCAACATGAGGCGAACAGCCCCTCTGTGACACCACCGCAAATGGCCATGGCCCAGCAGAGGCAACAGTCCCTCGACCAGTTAATCGTGCAACAGCAGCAACTGGCCACGCTCTCTTTAAGGACCATGCCGATGGATGTGGGGGCACTAAGGCAGACATAGAAACATCAACTGAGACACTTAGGGCACAAATGGAGAGTAGCACCGAGAGCCTGAGAGTCCAAATGGAGAGTAGCACCGAGAGCCTGAGAGTCCAAATGGAGAGAAGCACCGAGAGCCTGAGGGGGGAACTGCATGCAACGTCCAAAGACGTATGTGCCGAACTTGCCGCAGTGCGCCGTGTGCTCACTGAGCTCTCACAAACCCTTAGGGACATGCATGGACGTGAGCAGGCAGAGACATCATCCGTTGCAAGTTCCGTCCAGGGCAGCCCCCAACGTAGATCTGGGAGGAACCTGCGCTCCACAGGCAGGGGTGCCCCTGATACCCGCAGAGGGGGCTTGCAATAGCGACTGCCCACTGACAATGAGCATCTTTGGACACTGGTGTTCGGGGGGGAGGTAGGAGGGTGGAGGGGGTGTGTTGGGCTCACTTAGGTGGCGGGTCGATAGGGTGTTCAACATGATATCACATATGCCATAAACAATGCACGATCAAACAATGAGATGTGTGGACAATGATCTTTGTGTACTAGGCCATCATAGGCGTACAGTCCATATTGTGCATGTACCAGACACACACAGTGCCACGAGTCCCGTGTCCATGTATCAGCCACCAGGCGTGAGTGCTAGAAGCATGCATCTATGAGATGCTGACGAATTTCACGGCCCTCCTGTGCCTCGCAGACTCCTTGAGGTACTGCCACATCCCCACCCTCATCATGACCATCTTCAGGTGCTTGCAGTTCTGCGTCAGGGGGCATGGGCACATTTCTACGTACGCACATGTTGTGGAGCATGACACATGCCATCAACATCTTTGCAACCTTCTCATGGCGGTACAGGAGTGCCCCGCCAGACCTGCTGAGGCACCGGAAACGGGTCTTCAGTAGGCCGAATGCCTGTTCAATGACTACACGGGTACGTGAGTGGGCATGGTTGTAGTCCTCCTCATGCTGGTCCCGTGGGTTCCGGACTGGTGTGAGGAGCCATCTCTTCAGTGGATATCCGGCATCACCTGTATGTGGACGATAAACGAATGATGTGGAATGCCATTGCTACGTACGCACCCCCCCCCCTTCCTGCCAGGTCATTGCCGCATCACATACCCCACATCATCATGCATGAAATGAGACTCACCGAGTAGCCAGGATCTGTTCCCTGCGTGTCGCTCCATGTAGCGTGGTATTGTAGAGTTCCTCAAGACCATAGAATCATGGGTTGATCCAGGGAATCGGGCACAACAATGTGTAATGATCCTGTTGGAGTCACACACCATTTGTACATTCAGTGAATGAAATTGTTTTCGGTTGCGGTACTGGGCCTCCATGGCATGTGGGACGACCAATTCCACATGGGTGCAGTCGATGGCACCAATGCAACCCGGTATGCCGCCAAGTGCATGGAATCCCACTTTTGTGTTGGTTATTTCCTGCTCCGAGCGTGGTAGAGAGATGTAGTCGTCTGCGTGCTGCAGGAGGGCATCGAGCACTTGCAATAGTGTCCGTGAGAACAGTGGCTGAGAAATGCCATGCAACTGTCCGACTGTGTGCTGGTAGGTGCCTGTGGCCAGGAAGTGGAGTACAGACACCACCTTCAGTAGGGGTGGGATGGCGGTTGGGCTATCTATCATGCTGACAAGGTCAGCCTGTGTCATGTCCACAATGGCGGCTATGGTGTCCCGGTCCAAACGGTAGAGGGTGTGGATCTGCTCATTAGTGAGGTTGAACGGATGTGCTCGGAGGCGTGGGATTGCGGGCTGCCTGCGTGGTGGTAGTAGCTGTGCTGGCAGCCCTTGCTGGCCCTGCCTTGCCCTCCTCCTCCTCCTGCATCTCCTCCGTGCGGCCGGTTGTAGTTGGTGTTCGTCTTCTTCTTGGAGTTGGAGTACTTGCAGTGCTATCAGGTCCCCCAGGGCCAACATCGCGAGTCCTGCCGGTAGCATTTCGGAGTGGGTGTGGTTGTGGGAGGAGACTGGGTGTGCAATTTATGTGTTTTCAGGCTGTATGGCCTCCACCTGTGGTGATTCATTCCACCTGTGCAAGCTGCTCTCCCTTTTGGGCGAGCACGTCCCGCACACAACGCTGCAATTCGAGGAATGGCATCTTGCTATTACAATCATATATTAGTACCCGATGGCCATGTAACATTGGTTGATATGTTCATTCGGCTATGGTCCCATTGTTTCACATGCATTCTTTGCAGTCGCGAACAGACTTGTGAAGGGTCAGTGGAACGTAGTACTCGAGTAACGGTGGACCCTCATGCATCACTGTACCGAGGTTCACCGACGGGCGGGGCCTCCCATTTGTGAGTGAAGGCAGTTGCCATTTTCACACACAGCCGCACTAGATGGATTAATTTGTGATTTCAAGCGGCCACAGATGCCTTTTCGACGTGATGTTGCAAATGAGGAATTCGAAGGGCGGCGCTTTCGGTCTTCAGCTAGCGGCGAGGAGATGCCCACAGGTCTGACTGCAAATATAACGTTCTATTGTTCAGTGTCCTTGGGACAGGGGCCATGGCGAGGATGCAATGATTGATATGAATAGTTTGGGATGCGCAATAGCGAAGTGGATGATGAGGCCGGACGTTCCCAAATACATGTTACTTCACAACACTGGAATTACGGGCTGGGGCACAGTGGATTTTGCAGGCTGCGTAACGCACAGACTCAATGGAATTCTCACATGTTATGTGAGTATGGAAACAGGCGTTATCATTACGGGATGAGGGAATGATGAATGGATGCATGGACAGATGATTTGATACGGTGTTTGCCATGTACAGGGCTTCTTGGAATCTGTCCGCCTCCCCTGCGCTATGTGATGCAGGGCTGCCATAGTGGGACCATCGTCTATCTGGCCTTGTTGAGCCCTCCCTGTCTCGACGCGCCTTCAGACACTTGTGTCCATGCACGTTACCAATCCCATCTGATGGATTCTGTTTTCACAGACGCATGCACAGGTATACTCGTTTGTGATGGTGTTTTCACCTCGATATGGATAGTTATGAGTCGCAAGTGGTTTTGGGGTGGTGATGATCCTTTGGAGTGGGCTAGCATGCATATGGCTGTGGATCTAGTGTGATCATTGAAGTGAGTTGTTCGAATGTAGTTCTGATGGCCATTCTATTCTTTTTCTTTTCTTTTGGTTGACAGGTATCTCCTCCCCTTTTGCCACTGCCATCTGTATGCCACTCCTGCAGATGGGTTTTACTCCCGACACCTGCTGCTTCGTGTTAATCAGTGGAGCAGCATTACGATCTTATGGGACGATCGCCAATGGGCCACATGCCCTTACGCAGTACTAGTGGCTCGGAGCAACATTTCGGCCTTTCAGCTGGACTAGTGCCTCCCTATTGGGACGGCCCTGCGGTTCTAGGCGCTTCCATGTTGCCTTTTCGTACGAGAATGTAGCCCCTGTGTACCATGAAGGAACAGGGCGTCACACAAGAAGTAGCTGGTCATTTATTGCGGATGCAGCCCACAATGGTGAAATGTGTTTTGGAGTTCATGGCCTAATGGCTGTATGGGCTTGGTGAATTTGTTGTGCATTAAATTTCTATTCTGATATGGGCCGTGTGGCGTTCTTCTTTGCAAGTGATGTGGCATATTCCTATTTGGGGAGCGATGTATTGTGAGGAGATCTGCATTGGGTTCCAGCTTCGGAGTATAGTTGCGTGGTACTGTGCTGGGCGCGTTTGCCTACGAAGCCCAGTGAGGTCAGGGGTGAGGGCTGCCAATATGACTGTTTGAATGATGTCATGCTCAGGGGCGGGGGATTAGGTTTTGTGTAACAGATGCCGGTCAGCCAGGTGGATTGGTGGAATGATGTGATTATCGGAATATTGCTGGTCACAGGTGCCTGTATTTGCGTGCGTTTCTTGGTGGGAGACTGAGGTCATGTCCGTTGGTATAGCTTCTGTATTCGTGCCATCTGTGCCCTGCAGCTCCCATTGGCCCCTCTTGTGATTCTTTTGTTCGTTGGCATGCATGGGTGACTTGTACATTTCACTGGTTGCATTGTGACTTCGTTGCACCTACGGGGAGTTGTACTATGTGGCCAGGGAGCGGTGTACAGGCACTCAGTGGGGCCGTTTACGGTTGATTCGCGATGCCGTACTTCTCACCATGGCGGAATGGTACTTTCCGCCGTGCTTGATGGCGTTAAGTACATGTCCGCTAGGGTCGGAATTCGCGTACCCTTGCGCCATGGTGCTAATTACGGTTTGGCATGGCGCGCGCGCGCGTACTTGGTGCAGTTAGCGTTGGCGTTCACTACGGTGTCGCTAATGGCATCGTACTTTACGGTGACGGGTCATAATCGCACTGAGCGCTATTCGATGGCGGTATTGCATTTCCGCCATCGTTTTTCGATTTCCGCCAGGGTCGTAATGAGGGCCAATGGCTTTTGTGAATTTTGAGAAAAGCAATGCCACGCTACATTCCCCCGACTCTTCCAGTTAGGAAATCACACATTTTTCATAATGATTAACAAAAAGCAATACCACGAGCCAAAAACTGTGGACAACCTACAGATTTGGGCCTGGGGTGTCGCAGACACCAAGGAAAACAGGGAACCCCATGCATTTCCAAAAAGAAGACAGCCATAGGAATCCACAGAGGTCTGACTTGCGCGAATCGCCCCCAGGCTTTATAACCCACAAGCCCTGGCAAAATCTGAAAATTGGAGAAAAAAACAAAATTTTCAGACATTTCCCACCACCAAACCACCAAAACATGCCGCCAACAACACATGTCCTACCTTCCCGTGTTTCCACAGATATTCCAACAAAAGCGATAGCTGACTTGTGTGGCTGCACCTCCCTGGGGGCAAAGGGAAAAGGCTAAACCACTGGTAACCTCAAGTGTGTCGGCAGAGCAGATTTTGCAGAAATGTGCCTTTGTGGATAACCTACAGATTTGGGCCTGGGGTGTCGCAGCCACCAAGGAAAACAGGGAACCCCATACATTTCTGAAAAGAAGATACATGTGGGAATCCACAGAGGTCTGACTTGCGCGAATCAGCAAAAACATATTACACACAAGCCCCGGCAAAGTCTAAAATTTGGTGAAACAAAAAAAAATTTCAGACATTTCCCACCACCAACATACCGATACACACCGCCAACAACACATGTCCTACCTTCCCACGTTCTCACAGGTGTCCTGAAGAAAACTTTACCTCACATTTGTGGTTGCACCTACCTGGGTGCAAAGAGAAAAGGCTAAACCAGTGGTAACCCCAAATGTGTCGGCAGAGCAGATTTTGCGGGAATTTGCTCTTGTGAACAACCTACAGATTTGGGCCTAGGGTGTCGCAACGACCAAGGAAAACTGGGAACCCCATATATTTCCGAAAAGAAAACACCCGTGGGAATGCAGAGAGGTCTGACTTGCGAAAATCACCCCAGAATGTATCACCCACCAGAACACATCGCCAACAACACATGTCCTGCTTTGCCGCATTTCCACAGGTGTCCCGACGAAAATGGCACCTCACATATGTGGGTGCACCTATCTGGGTGGAAAGGGAAAAGGAAAAGGCTAAACCACTGGTAACCCCAAGTGTGTTGACAGAGCTGATTTTGTGTGAATTTGCTCTTGTGGAAAAACCTACAGATTTAGGCCTAGGGTGTCGAAGCCACCAGGGAAAACAGGGAACCCCATGCATTTCTGAAAAGAAGACACCCGTGGGAATCCACAGAGGTCTGCTTTGCGCAATCGACCCAGAATGTATTATTCACAAGCCCTGGCAAAGTCCGAAATTTGACCAAAAAAAACAACATTTTCAGACATTTCCCACCGCCAACCAACCAAAACACGCCGCCAAAACCACGTGTCCTACCTTCCCATGTTCCCACAGGTGCCCTGACAAAAATGGTACCTGCATGTGTGGGTGCACCTACATGGGCGCAAAGGGAAAAGGCTAGACCACTGTTCTCCCCAAAGGGTTTGGGGAGCCAATCTACAGATTTGGGCCCGGGATGTCGCAGCCACCAAGGAAAACAGGACGACCCCATGCATTTCAGAAACAATCACACCTGTGGAAATCCACAGAGGTCTGCTTTGCGGAACTCGCCCCAGAATGTATTGCCCACAAGCCCCGGCAAAGTCCGAATTTTGGTGAAAAAAACACACTTTTCAGATATTTACCACCGCCAACTCACTGGAACACGTTGCCAACAACACATGTCCTACCTTCTCGCATTCCCAAAGGTGTGTCGACGAAAACGGCACCTCACATGTGTGGATGCACCTATCTAGATGCAAAGGGAAAAGGCTAAACCACTGGCAATCCCAAGTGTGATGAGAGAGCAGTTTTTTTGTGAATTTGCTCTTGTGGACAACCTACAGATTTGGGCCTAAGGTGTCGCACCACCAAGTAAAACAGGGACCCTATGCATTTCTGAAAAGAAGACACCCGTGGGAATCCACAGAGGTCTGCTTTGTGCAAATTGCCCCACAATTTATTACCCACGAGCCCCAGCAAAGTCTGAAATTTGACCAGAAAAACTCAATTTTCAGACATTTCTCACCAACAACCCACCAAAACACGCCGCCAACATCACATGTCCTACCTTCACATGTTCCCACAGGTGTCCCGACAAGAATGGTACCTGCATGTGTGGGTGCATCTACATGGGCTTAAAAGGAAAAGGCTAGACCACTGTTATCCCCCAAAGGGTTTGGGGAGACTACCTACAGATTTGGGCCTTGGGTGTCCCAGCCACCATGAAAAACAGGGAACCCCATGCATTTCTGAAAAGGAGACATGCGTGGGAATCCACAGAGATCTGACTTGCACAAATCGCCCCAGAATGTATTACCCACAAGCCCCGTCAAAGTCTGAAATTTAGCCAAAAACACACAATTTTCAGACATTTCCCACTGCCAACCCTCTGAATCACACCGCCAACAACACATGTTCTACCTTCCAGCGTTCCCACAGGTGGTCCGACGAAAACAGTACGTCACATGTGTGGGTGCACCTACCTGGGCGCAAAGGAAAAGGCTAAACCAGTGGTAACCCCAAATGTGTCGGCTGAGCAGATTTTCCAGGAATTTGCTCTTATGCATGCATTTAAAAACAATGAAACCTATGGGAATCCACAGAGGTCTGCTTTGCGGAAATTGCCCCAGAATGTATTGCCCACAAGCCCGACAAAGTCTGAAATTTGGAAAAAAAATACACTTTTCAGATATTTCCCACCACCAACTCACTGGAATACATCGCCAACAACACATGCCCTACCTTCCCACGTTCACACCGGTGTTCCAACGAAAACGGCACCTCACATGTGTGGGTGCACCTATCTGGGTGCAAAGGGAAAAGGCTAAACCACTTGTTACCCCAAGTGTGTCGACAGAGCAGATTTTGTGTGAATTTGCTCTTGTGGACAACCTACAGATTTAGGCCTAGGGTGTTGCAGCCACCAAGGAAAACAGGGAACCCCATTAATTTCTGAAAAGAAGACACCCGTGGCAATCCACAGAGGTCTGCTTTGAGAGAATTTATTACCCACAAGCCCCAGCAAAGTCTGAAATTTGACCAAAAAAACTCAATTATCAGACATTTCCCACCGACAACACACCAAAACACACCGCCAACACCACATGTCCTACCTTCCCATGTTCCCACAGGTGTCCCAACAAGAATGGTACCAAAGGATTTGGGGAGCCTACCTACAGATTTGGGCCCGGGGTGTCGCAGACACCATGGAAAACAGGGAACCCCATGCATTTCTGAAAAGAAGACACCCATGGGAATCCACAGAGGTCTGACTTGTGCAAATTGCCCCAGAATGTATTACCCATAAGCCCCAGCAAATTCTGAAATTTGGACAAAGAAACACAATTTTCAGACATTTCCCACCACCAAACCCCCAAAACACGCCACCATCAACACATGTCCTACCTTCCCGTGTTCCCTCAGGTGTCCCAACAAAAACAGTACCTCATATCTGTGGGTGCACCTACCTGGGCGCAAAGGGAAAAGGCTAAACCACTGGTAACCTCAAGGGTTTTGGCAGAGCAGATTTTGTGGGAATTTGCTCTTGTAGACAACCTACAGATTTGGGCCTCAGGTATCCCAGTGATGCCCACAGCCGGGGACATCACCTCCAACTGTCCTGGAGTTCTTGCTGCTCTGTGTTACAGCTTTTCCCCACTAAGGAGTCCCGGCAGTGTGCCAATACCTCTCTGAAGGGAAAAGCTGTAACGCTGTGCAGCCAGAACTCCCCTTCCCTTCCATTCCTGGTGCTCTGGCTGGCCTGCGTTACACCTTTTCCCTCTGGGAAAGATCAGGGAACCTGCCTGGGCTCCCTGGAACCGCTGCTGGGTTTGGGGATGGTCAAACCACATAGGAGACAGCCGCCCAAGGCCAGGGGACATCACCCCCACCCATCCTGGAGTGTTGGCTGAGCTACGTTACAGAATTATCCCCTGGGAATGGAAGAGGAACCTGCCAGGGGCTCCCTGGCACTGCCGCTGTGCCGCTGTGACAGACGCTCCTAGGGAAACACCAATGTTATGCTGGCATGGGGGGCAATTTGTGGCCTGACCCTGCAATTGTATTCCAGCCCACAAAAATACCTCCCTAGAGGGCCCACTCCTGCCCAGACCACCAACAATCCAGACCCAGTCCTACCCACCCCACTCACAATGGGCCCTAATCATAGCATAATAATAAATATTACTCACATAACGTTGCATTTGCTCGCGTAGAAAAAGCTGTAAATGAAACAAAAAACATGTGTTACCTATGGTCAGCCCAACAAAAACAAATCTTAACTACTACTCTCCAATCACGGCCCCCCTTTCAAGCATCCATGGTGGTCTACTGACCTTCACCCCCCAGTAAAAACACATTTACCCCTTCCTAGTGTCAGATTGTCAGATTGCACTAGCAATCTGCCCCCAGGGAGGGCTACATGAGAGGCCCCTGATCCATTTGGGGTGGAGGGAGAGGGGCACCCCCTTTTCATTACCTAAGTTGCTGGTGGTTTAGGGTGCCTCCCACCCCCTACCAATAAAATGTAATTGTGTTGTTTTTGTGTTTGTTTTGCCCTCTCCAAAGAAAGTCTAATTTGAAAGCGGAGAGTCTCCTCTTCCTAACAACACCACCCTCGATTTGAACAGCTCAATAATGCCGGAGATCAAGGGAGAGGAAGGTGGACACTCACCTTCTGTTTCACTGCGGCAGCCGAAAATGGCTGCTGCAGTGAAATTTACTTTCAGTTTCACGTCAGCATGCATTACGCACGCTGACGTGAAACTGAAGGAAATCCAACCCCCGGGCCGTGATGAGGAACCTCCTCCTCACATACCCGGGGGTTGGATTTTAGTTTTCAGCTATAGAAAGAAGGATAAGGTATATCGTTCTTGGCACTGCAATGGTAATTTCATGGACGAGATACCTCATCCTTGGCATTTAAGAGGTTAATGTATAAAAGAGCTGGAGAAGAGATCATGTGCCAATAATAAGAAATGTGAGTCGTCAGCCTCCTCAGACGTTCGAGCGGTGCAAGCTACGAAGCAAGAAAAAAAGATACAATTTGTGCAGATGAAAATCTATCGTAAGGAGAAAAGTGAGGCAGAAGAGAGAAAAAATGCTTTGGGTGTGACAGCTTGTTCTATCTAGCTAAGAGCAACAAGTGTCCTGCACTCAAATCCCTATGTAAGAAATGTAAACAGAAGGGGAACTACACCAGTTGTTTCAGAAGCAAAATGGAATCCACCGATTTTTAGATAAACTGTGTGAGGAGTTAAATGAGTGCACCTATATATTGAGGATATGGCTGATGCAGTCGATATGATTCAAGATGATGATGCTGATGCAGAGAAACCCATGGCACAAATAACTTTGCAAGGAGTACCAATAGACATGGGGCCTCATTGGGAGTTTGGAGGCAGCCATGCCCTTGATAAGGGCTTGGCTGCCTCCAAACTCAGGTCCGGGTTCCCTGAATGGGGAAATACCGGGCCATTCGGACCTTGGAGGGCCTGGTATTTCCCCATTCAGCGAACCCGGACCATCCCCATTCCCATTCGCGCCCCCATAGGGCTCAATGGGAATGGGGAGAGAGTTAACAACGGGCCTGTTAATGACGGGCCCGTTGTTAGCGTCCTGGTCCCCTCGCGGGACACGCAAAGGACGTCTGGTCTACAGACGTCCAGAGCGGGTCCCGCGAGGTAACCTCGTAATAGGGCGGTATGGGTTTAACGGCGCCGGCACCTTTAACGGCGCTGTTAAACCCATACCGCCACGGTCCTAATGAGGCCCATGGTAATCAACTGTGGAGCAAAGTACATCCCCATTCCAAAGAGAGTTTTTGACAGAGCCAAGTTGAAGAATGTGTCTCTCAACAGGATTGAAATTAATCCAGTGTTGTATGGTGGCAGACACATCGAACTAGTGGGATGGTTCTGGCCAACCATGGGGTTTAAGGAACCTGTATCTAGTGGAAATTTCTATGGACCTCATTATGACTGAGGGAGTAGCCATGGCAGTAAATACCGGCACGGCTGCCACCAGAGTCATTTTTTTACCAGCACCCGACAATGGGCAATTACCAGGACATTCCGGCCCCGCGGACCCACTAATTGCCAATTGCTGGATGCCGGTATTTATTACTCCCCATTACCATTTGACCCGCATAGGACTCAATGGGAATGGGGAAGCCGGTAGCATTGGCACCATTAATAACAGTGCCTGTGCTATCGTGTAGGTCTGCTCGCAGGTGCCGGCCCGACAGGCACCCGCGAGCAGACCTCATGGTTTGGCGGTTCGGTAACAACCGTACCGGCAAGTTTATCGTTACCATTGTTACCGGACTGGCAACTTTGTAATGAGGCCCTATGTGTCGGTAAAGGGAAGCTCACATCTTTTGAGTTGCTTGCACCAGAATAGGCTTAACATCAAGTTAGACATTTATGCAGAAGAAGCTGTGTTTGCAATTGATGGCATGAAAAGGGTCAGAGTAAGAAGTAACATGATCTCCAACTTGCAAAATGAATTTATGGAACATTGGGCTTCATTACGACCCAGGCGGTAGAGAGTTAACGGCAGTGGTAGAACTGTCGGCGCCGTTAACCCTATACCGCCTCATTACGAGGTCTGCTCGCGGGTCCTGCTAAGGACGGATGGTAAAACCAGGCATCTTTAGCGGGACCCGCTAGCAGACCAGGGTGCTAACAATGGGCCCGTCATTAACAAGCCCGTTGTTAGCACCCTGCCCATTCCCATTGAGCCCTATGGGGGCTCAAATGGGAATGGGGATGTACTGGGTCAGGTCCCGGGAAAGGGAATTACCGGGCCCTGCAAGGTCGGAATGGCCCGGTATTTCCCCATTCCAGAAACCCAGACCCTATACCCGGTATGGGGGTAGCCATGCTGCTAGAAGTGGCATGGCTACCTCCATACTCGTAATGAGGCCCATTGAGTATTCAGAGAGGAGTTGTGCTGTTCTAGTGGTCCATAAAGTAAAGAAAATCCCAATTGCAGTGAGGGAAGAAGTACAAAGGGAATTAACACTCATGGAAAAACAAGGTGTCATAAAAAGAGTGGGTTTGGCCAAATGGATCTTACCATTGGTTGTGAGGAAGCTGAATGGAAATCTGAGATTATGTTTTGATTTGAGAGCACTGAATAAGCATGTGGTGCCAGATAGACATCCTCTTCCAAATATCACAGAGATGCTCGGTACTGTAGGAGAGGCAGTATGGTTCTCCACCTTAGACCTGAAATCAGCATATGATCAAATTAAATTACATGCTGCATCAAAAAAACCTAACCGCTTTTATCACAGCAGAGAGATTATTCCATTTTACTTGCATGCCACATGGTTTGCTTTCAGCGGCTGCCATATTCCAATGCATAATTTATCAATTGTTGTGGATGAGCAGGGAATAATTTGCTTCCAGGATGATATCTCGGTATATGGAGGGTCACTCGATGAACATAACGAGAGGTTGATGAGGGCTCTTAATATTCTGGTTGAAACAGGAATAACTTTGAGCAAAGACAATTGTAAACGTCAAAAAGAGTCCATAGAGTGCCAAGGACATGACATTTCCAGGCAAGGTATCCATGTCAAGAATGAATTAGTTAATAGTATCAGTAATTTCCCGAGCCCTCAGAGCAAAGAACAACTGTCATCATTCTTATGCATGGCTGAATACTATGCAAAGTTGTTTCCAGAATTTGCCAGCAAAGCACATCACATGAGAACTTTGGTGAAGAAGGGATTCAATTACCAGTGGGATGCTCAGTGTGGATCGGAGTTTCAGGAAATTAAGTGTGCACTTGATTGATTACCTACCCTGAGCAACTACAAGTCTACCAGGATCAATGTTGTAACAATGAATGTTAGTAATGCTGGGTGTGGTTCTTTCAAAGAGAGAAGGGAAGCAGGAGTTCACAATTGTTTTTGCATCTAGCTTTTTGAGACAGGCTGAACTGAACTATTCAATTATAGAGAAGGAATTGTTGCCCATCAAATTGGCAGTGGAAAAATTCAGACCCTTTTTGTGGGGAACCAAGTTCAAGACTGTGATTGGGTAACAAGACTTTGAAGGAGATATTAATGTCAAAGGGTTTGGACAATGTGTCATTCGACATAACGAAATGAATTGCCATCCAGCAGGAACATACATGGGAAGTGGAATATGTTCCTGGTGTTCAGAATAAGACAGCAGATTGCTTACCCAGAATGACTAAAATAGTAGAGGAATTGGAGGAGGAGGAAGATGGGCAATCTCAAAAGAAGAATGGAATGAGGCAATGACCTAGGATGAGATGTTAAAAGAATTGAGGAAAGCATAAGAGGATGGGAGTTTGACTGAGGTGACGTGTCAGAAGTTCAAATGTGAAGCAATCAAAATGGTGTACAATGAGTTACATGTGGAGAATGGATTTGTATTGAGGGAGGACCAGATCATTCCACTACAGGGAGTGAGGAGTACATTATTGACAGTGGCACATGAAGGTTCCCAAGGCATGTCAAAAACTAAGCAGGTGATCAGACGGGATTACTGGTGGACAGGGATGGATGTACAGATTGAAGGCTGAACAGGGATTACAGTATGTGTGAACGTTCCAGTAAAGTTTGCATCACTAGGTCCACTCCTGTGATAATCATGACGATTTCCACAGAGCCATGGGAAAGGGTTGGTGTTGATATTGTTGGTCCTGTGAGGAGTCAGGGGAGGCAAGAGTATTGCATGGTGCTCATTGATTTTCTGTCAAGGTGGGTTGAGGTACAGTGGGTGCATAATACATATACCATTGCCATCATTTTGTTTTTCAATACAGTTTTTGTGAGGGAAGGTTATCCTACAGTGTTTCTGATGGACCGTGGAGTATAGTTGGTAGTTAGAGAAATTGAGCATTTTCTCAAAGGAAGCAGGATAGAGCATCACACAAGTTCTGTCTACCACCCTGAGACTAATGGATTATTTGAACGTTTTAACCATGTGATAAAGCAGAGCATCCACAGTGCCATATTGGAAGGAAGAGACTGGAAAGGGGCAGTGAGAGATACTGTGGTAGACTATAGATTCATACCTAAGTCCACAATAGGTGTATCTCCTTTCAAAGTTCTTAGAGGGAGGCAGCCCAAAGCAAAATTGTGTCCTATGTGGTTAGGAAGGTCGCATGTGAGCAGAATGCATTTGGGAACTGTCAAGGAAAAAATTAGATAAAGGCAGTCAAGGAATAAAATGGTACTTGATATATGTAAAGCAATTAAAGTGTGTGATGTTGTGGGAGGAGATATGATGCATATTAAGCTGCCTCCAGGGCTGCAGGGGAAAGGTTTAGCATGGTATAAGCCCATAAGGGTAACAAAGAGACGTGGGGTTGTTAGAACCTCTAATGGGAGAGGATGGAATATGAGCAGAGTGAGTAAATGCAAGGGGTTTGTGAGTTGTGATGAGACTGTTGGAACAAGTTCAATGCAGTGTCAAGGTGGTATGAGAATAAGTGAGTATTCCTCTGCTGTCAATGGCGGGCATAATGTAAGAACTGGTGAAATGAATAGGTCAAGGAGAGAAAGGAGACGGCCAAGGTATCTTCTATATGTTGAATAGTTTTAGATGTCAGTGTTTTTGTTTATGGATAAGAGAGTTTGGTGTTCTGTAAAATAGTTTACTATCAGAAGTTGTTGTGTGTTGTAATGTTACACTGTTTAGGTTCTTGTGTGGGTTTGTTCTATTAATATTGTAGATTATAGCTTGTTGTAGGTTATATAAATGATGCAAAGTGTATACTATGTGAGGAACGGTGATGTCAAGAATTCTATGATGTTCAGTATTGGAACATGGAACCCGCACTGGTTCCATATGGTGCCATATGAAACCAATGGCAGTTTGAAATGGAGCCAATAAATCCTCCCATAACTTACCATAAGCAGTGTTATTATATCATACGTCTTCAGGGGCTTGTTTCTGGACTAAGCATCATCACCAATTCTGTCAACTTTGAGAGAAGTAACAAAAAACTGTTTAACTGAAACCGTGTGCACTCAGGAATCAGTAACTCCTGAATGGCCATGTGTCATGTGTTTCAATTGCAAAACCAATTCCATTCCTAATTTAGTTTGATAGACAGACAAAGGGATCATTCGCCTCGGGCCATAAATTGGGGAAGGGTCATTATTTGCGGCATCCCGTACAGGCTACGTGCTACTTTTATTTTCCAGTGTTTTTTTGTTGTTTATTCTGCCAGCAGCCTCTGCCGGCAACTTTCTGCTTAACATTACTTCCCACCGTGAGGCGGACCGCAAAGTGCGAAGCAAATTGACTCAGTCTGCAGCATCCCATGCAGACTATGTGCTACTTTCCTGTTCCAGTGTTTTTTCGTTGTCTATTCTACCAGCAGGCTCTGCCTGCAACTTCTTGCTTAACATCACTTCCCATCGCGAAGCGGGAAGCAAAGTGACTCAGTCTGCAGTCCACAGACCAGAAGAACAATTAAGCCAACATAGCAAGGGCGCTGTTGGAGGAGAGAGACACAATTCACCAGTAAAGATCGGAGATAAAGACAGAGCTGACCAGAAGAGAGGTTGAGTCTCTGTAGTTGAAAGTTCAGTTACAGACCAGGGTGAAGTTCAGAACACTCAAAGAAGAGGAGGAAGGGAGGAACAGGAAGGATCATGAGCATGTGACAGGAGTCAGAAGGACTACAGAAAGGACTAGATCTGAAGGGACATGTAGTTTGAAAAAAGAATAATGTTTTGTTCACACATGAAAGATGTTGATTAATTAAATGTGTTGAAACTGCTGGAGACAGGAATAAATAGAAGTAGAAGCCTCATAATGCTCGCCTCCGGTCTTGACATAGAATACTGATTAATGTTTTTTGCTTTTTCTGATGACATTCCACTTTCTAAAGGGAAATGAAGAAATATACCAGCAAGATTAAGAACTTTGACTTGAACAGTGTGACGCAGTTAAAATCATCTCAACCGTTGGGCATCATCATTGCTATTGTGCAACTTCTAGAGCTCACTAGTTCCACCCTGTTCACTTGGATGCCGTCTAGAAACTCCCATGTGATTTCCTACAGCCTTAACCTTTAAACGTAGAGCTATTAATGTGCAGAACACCAACAATCACTGTTGATCATAGCTAGATACTGTCATCCAGCTTTTGTATTCTAGTTCCACACATTAGAATGTGTCATATATCTGCGTTGAAAACAGCAGTGCCACTGAAATAAAAATAACATTTTCAGCCCCTCAATTGGTCAGTGAAGTATAATGACTCCAGACAACTCTAAATAGGAAATGTTATGTAAGAATGAGTGACAGATCCTTTGGAATAATGAATCACTAAATATCATGGGTCGCCCCAACTTCAATTCAAAATTAACTTCTCACACTGAACATCCAGCCATTTCACAATTTTTTGCAGATATCGAATGTACTGGAGGAAAGTTTGACAAGGTTATAGTAACAAATTGTTTCTCTGTATTAAATATAAAATTGGTGTTGACATGAAATTAAGTTCAGATGCCCTGGACTGCCAGCTTCCTTGCCATTCACTTACACAATTGTCTACAGTCTTACACTTCAGAAAGGTAAATTTGCCTATTCACCCCTGTTCAATAGCACATACATACCACATCCTCCCTGTCCACTCAACCTCCCTCAATCATACACTTAGGCAGAGTTCATAACTTCAAGTTTCCAGGGTTTCAGTGTTATTAGTTGTATAGAAATGTTGTGAAGTAAGTAGAATACAACTGTTAATCCATTTGGGATTTTCTGACTCACGGAATGCTCAGTTGGGGACTGTGCCCAAGTGGGCAGGGTTAATCAATGTATGATTGTTGTAGATATTTCACCAAATAGTTCTCCCAGCCACTTTCAATAACAAGAAACTCCTGAATATGTTGTGATCCCCTCCACATCCCACATTGCTTACTCCCATTGAAATAATCTACATAACAAGACCAGTTGCAGACAATGCAGGGCCTTAAAGCTTCTAGATAGTTTACCCAGCCAGAATAATTTCCATAAATGTAACACTGAAAAGATTTCCAGAAACACATATCACTGATATGACACAAGTCTCAAAATTGGTTGTATCCAATTCAACCACCTGTTATTTGCACACATTCACAAAATATGCCACAAACATTAATACGAGTCAACACCATCGTGAAAGAACTAGACATCCAAGTAGGACCCAATATGAGATCAACAGGTGTTTTCTATTGACATACAAACATTAAAACAACATTCTCAATAATGGCAATTTATAGGCCAAACACAGAATCTTCATTACATTGGAAGATAATTTCCTCTGCCTCAAACCGATCCAAGAAAACATTCTAGCAAGAATGTCCACATTGTCATCATTCTACAGATCAGCGATAGTACTCAGGAGAATTTCAATGGTCCTCGCTCTGTAACACCCAAACAATAATTTCTCACAGCTGCACCACAAGCCCATGAATGATGGCAGACACTCAACATCAAACACTGCACCTAGTCCAACATCGGAGCCATCAGCTTGGGGTTCTCTCCCCCAACTAAAGTCATCTATAAGACATTCTGTGCCATCTAATTTGACACACATAGGAGATAAATGTGAGGAGTAAGGACGTCATCCATCCAAAGTGAATTCACTGACCAATTCAAAATCATCATTGAGGAACAAGCCATCGCACAAGGTGTGTCTAATCAGCATCCACAATGCGCAAAATCACACCATTGAGGCTCACAATATTATTATGGACAGTGAGTTCCTTATGACTGAACCTTGGTCCAATTCGAATTCCATAACCATGTTTGAGGAAGTTCTTCACCGAAGGCACAATCGCAAGAGAGGAAACAAAACAGGGAATCGGGACGTGTAAGTAGCCCACTACACAATCAATCCAAACATCATATCAGCCACCGGACTACCATATGACATTTGCCAAATGTGTGGGAGCTCCTGTACTAAGAATGAACTTGAGCAAATAACATTTTTCAGGGATGGGATTCACTCGGGAGGGTGTATATCCATATGTTAGCTCACTGTACTTTTCACAGAAGAGAAATATGCCCCTGCATATCAGTCTGGTCCCACACACAGGCATTTCCCAGCAAAAGAGCGCAAGGATACTCTCATCTGAACAAGACTACAACCAGTAACCCCAAACATGTGTTTTCATAGTTTTGGTAGCATCCGTGAGGCACATCTATAATTATGTGTCTTTTTGGGCAAAGAGAGCAAGGGGACAACGTCTAGGTGACCCTTCACATTTAGGATGAAACCCCACGTATTTCAAAGTTGCTAAAATCCTGGGAGTCCCTGTGCTAAGAACATATATGACCTAATAGCCTGCTCTCTGCTATAGATTCCACTCAAGAGGGGCTACAACCATGTTTTAGCTCCACATAGAACTCACTATGCCTTTCAAAAAGGAGAAATATCCTCTTGTATATCAGTCTGGTACCACCCACAAGGATGGTCCAGGACTGAAAGGCTAGGCAATTCTCTTCTGAAAAAAAGACCAGCAAACAAATCAATGTGTTTCTGCCTTGTTGGGCGTCAGCAGGAAGGTGTGGCTGTGGTGCTCTGTCTCTTTAGGCATAGAGAATATGGGGCCCACATCTAGATTACCCTTAAAGGTTAGTGTGAAACCCCATTTGTATCTACTTTGTAAAAATGTGGGGGATTCACTTCTTAGACTGAACATGAACAAATATCCTGTTCTCTGAGATAGTTCTCACCCAAGAGGGCCTACAACCATGCTTAGTTTATTGTGCCAATAACATTGAAGTAATATCCACAAAATATCAATTTGAATGTGAACCTGGTCCTGACTATAAGGACATGCCAGCATCAAGATGCTAGATAATTCTGATTCAAGCAAGAGTAGTGCGAGCAAACTAACACATGCTTCTGCCTTCTTGAGCATTATCAGTGAAGTGTGGCTGTGGTGTTGTGGCTCTTAAAAAGAGAGCAAAGAGCCACATGTGGATTACCCTTCAAATTTATAGCAAAACCCCAAGTGTTCAAAATTTGACAAAATTGTAGGCCCCTCTCTACCGACAATCAACTTTGCAAAACAGTGTGGTTCCCACTGGTGCACACATGTATGCGTACTGTATCCTTCATAGAGAATACATAGGTCTAGTCTCCTATGAACAAGAGTAACACCAGCAACCTCAGACACATATTTCTGCCTTGTTCGGTGTCATCAGAGGGGTGTGACAGCTTTGCTGTGTCTCTCTAAGTACAACAAAGAGTAAGGGGTATACATCTGGATTACCCTTAACATGTAGGGTGATCTCCCAGTTGTTCCAAATTTGCAAACATTGTAGTAGTCTCTCTGCGAAGAGTAGATATTTCCAAATAGCCTGTTCTTTGGTATGGTTTCCACTCAGGAGGCTGCACAACCACATTTTACCTCCCTGTCAGTTTCACAATGTTGGCAAACCTACACTATTACTTGTCTGGATTAGATCCTAGAGCTGTTCCCCTACATGCAGACAGCAGCCAAAAAACAAAACAAATCTGCTTAAGAGACATTAATTAGTGAGTTGACATATTTGACATTAAAAAACAATGGACCTTTTGGAAAACTTGCAACGTCTCTCACAATGTAAAACCCAAAAATATTTGGGCCTTACTGGAAAATATGGTCAAAAAAATCAATAATCACCTTCAATATAGAAGACTTGATCTATTGTAATCTCTTATGGAACCAGTGGTAATATGCTGCTTCTCAGTCAGTCCCCTTAAACAAAATAATGAAGAATGTTTTTTATACAACATTCAAAGCGCTAAAAGTGAAACCAGAAACAACTTATATGTGGTAGCTTTGCTAGAGAAATTTGGATGCAACAAAACTGCCTCGCGCACAATACTGGCATCTCTCCAAAAAAAGAATATGAAATCATGTATTAAATGTATTAAATCCAACAACAAATATCTGTTGAAAATAAAAAGAGTGATCCGCAACCTGGAGCTTTAATAGAAGTTGACTCAATTTGATAATAATCACTGTAAAAGATACAGATGTGTACAAGATGGTGAAGTGAGCAGAAAAAGCGGATTGGATATTAGAACACCATGGGACAACTGAATCCCCTCTCAACAAACAAATACAGGCACTACCAACACTTGTATTGAGCCCAAAAATACCTTGAATCCTCAAGGCAATCACTAAACTCAAAAACCTGCAAATTGATACAATTTATCACCACAACAAATCCTCCTGATGATCCACTGACACATAAAGCAGAGAAACACGTGTAGAGGTGATGGAAAGAATTGACTGAGGTCATGCAAACAATTTGAATGGAATATGAAACAGTGATTTTGTAAACATTTGACTATAATCTATAATAAGACAGTACTTGATTGGCATCTGAAATCAAGCTCTATTTGAACAACCTTGAATTACAGTGAATTGAAGCAATCATAAAATGTGAAAGTGTGCTCTTTTCAGCAAACAGTACAGAATTGGCGCATAAGAATGATCTATCATTGTAATACCATTTCACATTAATGATGGATTAATCAAGTATTGGTACTTCATCCGGATGATTAACTGTTTGGGCCAACATAGAGGCTCTACCCATCTCCACACTCCAGCCATTCGCATATGTTCATACATCGCATAGTGTATGCACTATGTGGTGCATGAACATATGCGAATGGCTGGATCGTGGAGATGGGTAGAGCCTCTACGTTGGCCCACAGAGATCTTCATCCAGATGTAGCACCAATTCTGCCCTCAAATTTTGTATAACATTTTCAAAGAAGTACCAAACACACATACCATTAAATCCACCCTGGAAGCTACCGAATTGCATTGTAACTACTTGCTGATTTTCTTCAAATCCAAGACACAAAAGAAACATGAAGTGTGTCATAATGTCATCAGGTGAGGGTGGGATAGCCTGCCATTTTAAAAAAAAAAAAGGCAGGCAAGTCTGTTCCTGAAAGGGAGGTCTGCTCATCACAATGCTCCATGCCAAAATCATACTACACTTGTGCTTCTTCTGTTACCATCTCCTGACATGTCCAGGAACTGCCATGTGATAGCAGTAGGTCAGATTTAAAAGTCACGTGTGTATTCCTGAAAAGCTTCTGGAACACAATGTTGCAACATGCAGAGGTAGGTTTACCATAGTCTGCCTCTTGGCACATTAAACAATAAAGATAAGCCATGCCTGGTTATGACATGCTGGCAACTAAGAACACAATAATAATGTAATATTTCATCATGTTGATGCTAAAGTCATGACAGGACTGGTGTGTCTTAACCATCTAGCCTGTGTGTCTCCACAACAACAATGTGGGACTTTGCCTCAGGAAGCTGTCCCATTGAACTCCCTGAGGAAGGGTGCATCTTCAAACATGGCACAGGAACCCTTTTCAGTGGTCCTTCTGTGAACCAGTGCTTCAAAGACAATTCTGGCATAACAAAAACACTCTGAGACAATGGTGTTGATTAAATAAATGAATACATAAATGATGAATGATTACTGGAGTAATTTCAAAGTATGCAGACATGAGAACAGCGTGGGGTTAAAGTAGCCCAGAGGAGGGGTTAAGGCCTAGATAGGGGTTCAACGATCTTGTATTCTGCTAGGACTCCATACATTTTCTGTCCACACCCCACTTCTTGCGGACTAAGTGTTCTGAGTATGACATCAGATGGCAAAGGGCACTTGTTTCAGAAGCCTGTAATGGACCACTGAGAACAGGCTTGCTTTAGAACCATTCCACTGTAGTATTTTACCTTTATACGGACAAGATGATCTGTTTTTTGTTGATTCATCTCTTGGACTTCAGGACAAGGGTTCACTTGGAACTCGCTGGGAATATAGTCTCCTCCAAAGTCCTCTTCCAAAGAGGTGAAGACAGAAGACTACAAGAAAGATGAAAGATCTGCTCCCTACTCAGGCACAGGGCACTTTTGGGATGAGCAGCTGGCTGGACCAGGTCTACTGCAAGTGAGACACTATTACTGAGGGCCCTGCTCACTGGAAGTGGCAGAACCCTGCACATGTGCTCTACAACCCTCTTGGCAAGTAGGTGCAGAAAGAAAGGACTAACCTGGCCCGTGAAGATCATGGATTGGGTCTCCCCAGCACCAAGAAATCCAGGTGCAGATCTAGATCCTATATCTCAGCGTCACTCTGTTTTTGAGCCAGCATACCTTTTTCCTACTGCTTTTCAAGCTGCTGTGAGCAACAGGGCTGTTTTTGACATTCAGCATGTTCTGATCTGCTGTTGAGTCATCAACACACTGACTCAGCTCATCGCCTTCCTGCTCTCATGCACCTTCAAGCTGACCACCGCTGAAGTACTGCAACTCGCTCTTGGACCTGACCTGAGCTGACTGGACTGATTTGAGATGCTGACTCAACCCAACACTCGTCTGCACTTCACCTGATAGAGACAATCAATGCTGCCTAGGCCACAACACCCATTGGACCACTTCGACCCAACTCGATCTGTCTCAGTATGCATGATCTAGTCGGAGCACTGATTTAATATAATTTTATGTGCGGCATATGGCCTTTTGGCGTGTGGTGTGGTACAGCCATTAAATAATAATAATAATAATGAACCAAATCAATCCATTCAAAGCACCAAGAAGCCCGGCTCGATACTCTCGAGACCCAAAGACCAAAAGACAAGAGAGAAATGTATTTGAAAGGGCCCCTTGGTCTGTCCTTCTTTGTCTTTTAAAATATATACCCTTAAATGTCGACATGTGCTGATTAAATCATTTGCTTAAATCATTTGCCTGCACCCCTGTCTTAAACCAGAGGGACCCTTTTATGTCAAACTTTGCATTCTTTGCATGTCCTTTACTGGATGGGGCCTTAATATTTTTAATTAGTTTTGTGCATTGATTTTTTTAATTAAAGTTCCTTATTGTTTAGCACCTAGGTTTTGGTGCTTGTGGGATGTATTGATCCACTTCTGCTCTGCCCTGTGACATCCCTGTGTCCTGGTGGTGCAAAAATTATCAAAATGGCCGCAAAACCCCTGGGCGCGCCAAAACCTATGGAAATTGCGCTTTGAAACACAAAAAGATGGCTGCCAAATCTACCTTGCCTGTTGTCAGTGGTGGAACCGAGACCTCACTGCTGAAACATGTCACTGGGCTGCCCACAAAGTAAAAGTGGAAACTGCATGAAAGGCAGCACTTTACTGAAAGAAACCCAGAAATTGTTCTTAGATCCCTTTTTCTTGGTTGCTGAAACTACAGAATGCCAGTCCAAAACACCATAAAACATCCAATATCCTTGTTGGGTGTTACCCGTCACTTCATTTAAGAAATCATTATGAACATACAATCTCATGAAAAGCAGAATCTGTCATCAAAATATCCACAGCAAAAATGTGCCTGCCTGTGAAATCTGTCAAAATATGGGCACAGTACCAGCGGCCGCCTGCATGACAGGTGTCAGTAGTTTGCATCAGAAGTTTAAACTTGTGCAATTGAAATCAAAGGTCTGGAAACTAAGTGACCTGTTATTAAGAGGAACCTAGGTTGTAACTATTTAATTTCCATGCTTTAGAAGCTGGAATAAGAGTTCTAGCTGCTTGTTTGAAAATTGCAAGTTTTGTTTTAAACCAAAAAAAATGTAATAAAATGACATTGAATTTAAGCTGAACTCAAAGCCACCAAACCAGTTCCACAGCTTCCCCAAACAAAAGGCATCTCCCTTCTGCTTCCCACCAAGGCCAGGAAATCACAACTTTGTGAGAATTAGATCAGAGGAGGAGAACTTGGGCTGCAGCAATGGACTTTCTCTGGCTGAAAGGATGTGCAGATTGTCAAGTGTCAAAAATGGCCTCTCCCAGAAGGAAGGGGGTGGATTACTTCAGAGCTGCCAGGAGGAAAAGGAGGCGGGGGCAGACAACCATTTGTGGATTCACAAGCACAGAAAGCATATTTTTAAAAGGACTGATAAATGACTGTGCAGATTTGTAAAAATTATAGAATTAACAGCATTGTTAATGTGATTTTTGGGTGCACATTTTAAGAGATGCCAGAACTCTGTGCAATGTTCTGGGAAGGCACAGTGAACATTCAGATTTTGCAGCAAATGTATTTATGTCAGAAGCATGAAACTTCACGCGCTTATGCCCATATACAATGCACACATGTGTACAAATTTTAGGTAAATTAGATATTGTGTCCCGGACAATAAGTGTGAAATTCTGTCAAATCCAGACCCAAGATCCTACAGCGAGAGAACTTGGAAAAGTATTTGCTCCACAAAATATGTGATCTATGTTTGTTATTATGTTATTGTTATAAAGATTGGTCATATGTAAATAGGTATTATACCAAAAGTAGATTTTATGTTCAAAAGGCAAAGAGGAGGATGTTCTGCCTCATAAAACCACATCATCATGGTGACACCCTGTTTTCTCCTCCAATCAAGGGAGAGAGCAGACTCTAGCCAATAGCCTACCTAAGGGTTGCGCTTAGGATAAGCCAGCATACACACCCCTTTATCAAATGCATAAATAGAGACAGCTGAGGACTTAGAAGGGCACACAGATTCATCCACCCACCAATTGCTGGCGAAGCACCCTGAAGGATGTCCATCCATATTCCTTGCTGCAGAATCCAGAAACTTTGCAAGCAGAAAGGCTCATTGCATAGCTGAACCACTTTCAGCTGGGCCTTTACTTCCAGAACCCATCCCACAAACTTAAAGGGGAAACTAAAGAAACAACCAGGCTTTGCTGCAACTGCTTGCCTGCCAAAGAATTATCTTCATAACCAACAAGGGCAAATTAAACCCAATCCTGTGCCGTGCTGTGCTGTGCTGTGACCAGAGAGCCATTGCAAATCCAGTCCAGTCGTGCTGTGTCGTGCAGACCAGAGCTCCTTGCTGTCCAGTCCTACCATGCGGTGTCCAGAGCACCTTGCTGATCACTGAACCAGTCCAGTCCGGTGTGCCCAGCAGTCTGTCCCAGAACCAGATCCCTGACGGTTCCATTCAAAACATTTGTACTGAGTATCCATAGTATAGGAGTGTCACTAGCCTATGTATTGTCCATAGTAATCCCTATCCAAATCCATCCTATCTTATAGTCAGAACTGCATTGTTAGAAATATTTTTGAATTGCCTGAACTCTCTATCTCCTCCCTATTATCTTCATTCTGTAAAAGTGTTGTTAAATATTCTTGCACTGATATATTTCAACTGAAGAAGGCAAGCTCCTCTGCAGGTAGTCGCCCTGATCGGAGGCGCCCTGGTCTGGTGTCTGTGCTTCCGTGTAGTATTTGCTTCTTCAGAGTCATTCCATAGTGTAAAGAAATCCTTTTTGTCTTTTAAATGCGCTTCTCTGTTTTCCCCATTACTTCGCCTATCTCAGAAAAATGACCTCCACTAAAACATCCATAACTTCTTCGATTTATAGGCTAGAAACGAAAAATAAATGAAATGTCTGCCTGTAGCTAACATACTCAGCTTCCTATGGAAACCAATACCCCATTCCAAATCCTTATAGTTCTCCCGCAGTCGCGATTACCGCGCGCAGAAATGTTTGCAGCAAATTTTCATTTTGGCAAAATCTATCAAGTGTGAAATTGCTTTCAATTACACCCGACCTCAAATTTAAGTTTTCACATTGCTTATTACTCTTAAATCATTGCTAGTGTTTGTCTGCAACCATATAAAGTGGCTCCCATTAGAATTTAAACAGTTTCAGTGAGTTAAACCAGATTTAGTGTTTTACCCAATACATTCAAAGACAACTTTAAACCATTTTGACAGTTTGCCAATTAGTTCTGTTTCTCTCCTTTGCTTGCTGGGGGGAAATTGGGATTGACATTGTATTTGAATTCTGCATTTCTGAAACCTGTTCTCCCTCCTCCTATATCTCTACATTGCATATTGGGGGGTTGAGGAGTGTGCAGGGGGAAAGAGTAACCACATTGCTATTTGATTTGTATATACACCCAAAAGTATTATTTTTGTGCTGTATTGTTTTTGCTCATCATTACGCCTTGTGATTAAAGAGATTGCTTAGTGTGACATCACCCCATTGGTGATAATTGTATACCCATTAAAAATAGTGTGAGTATATTGTGAAATACATAAATAAATATTTTAACTTTGCAAACCAGCCTGATTCCTGATTCAGTGACCGGAGGAGGTTCAAAGAGAGGGGCGTGATATAAGTGGTACATTGTTCAGAATAAAAGAACTTATAGACACACATAAATAATTAAGGGTTTCAGTTGTGCAGTACACGCTAGGCATTGACTGAGGTGAAGTGCTGGATTGAAATCACTTACAGATTGGGGGCTCGTCACGAGATTTCTGAATTAGACATACCACTTGTGACAGTCTACTACAGCGTGCTAACTGACGGGGTACATAAACCCTGTTGGGCTACCACACTGTGCTACACTGTGAAAAGCACCCTTCAATAGGAACGCTCTAAGGAATTGGTCTGTTTTGCAAAAATAAAATAACTCCTGTAAGTCAGAAAGGAAATTCATATTTCAGGAATGGCGACCACAGTAGAAATTAATATGGCAAAAGAACACCTACTGCACAAATTATTTGTCAGGGGTGAATGGACAGAGCAGGATCAGAATGTTTGGTTGCAGGAAATCAAAGAACAATCCACTGACACAGGATTAGATATATGGCAAGATAAGGGCCCATTACACATGGCACTTAGTGAATTGTATATGGCCCCTAAGGTAAAAGAAGAGCAAAGTAAAATTGGTAAAATAGCAGCATATCTGTACCTCCACATTGGAGCAATACAGGAAAAATATGCCGAAAACCTAGATCTGGCAAACAGGCAAGTACAATTATTAGAAAAAACTCAAACTGATTTGGACTCTGCAGAGCAAAGGCTACAAAAGAGACAAGAATCAGAAAATGAAACCAGACAGTACCTGATGAAAGTAAAAGGAGATATGGATATCCTACAGCACGAGAAGGTAGAGCAGGATTCCAAAGTAATGGCGCTGCAAAAAGAGTGTCAGGAAAGATTGTACTCTCTACTACAAAGCCAACAAAAGTTAAAACAGCAGTTAACTTTTAACAGAGCATGCGCAGAGCAGGTAGTCACCCTGCAAAACCGCCTAGACCAAGTAAAAGAAGAAAATAATAAATTAATTCTCAAAGACCTTGACACCCAGACAGAATTTGATGAAGAGCGCCAGAAAGCTGGCGCATTAAAAAAACAAAGGGATGACCTGCCTGCACAGAGGGGTACCCTAATTCAGGAAAGGGACGCCTTAGGCCAGGAAGCCAACTATTTAAAAAACAAGGTGGAGGAAAATCACCTGGCCCTTTAGGGACTGGGTGATCTCCAAAAAGACTACGAAAAACTGTTAGAGCACACCAGGAGGGTGAAAGATGCTCTAGCAAGAAATGACCAGGCCAGTAAGGATCAGAATCAGGAGGTGACCCTCCTGCAGAAAAAATTGGCCCAACACTCCAAAATTAGACAGGAAACACAGAGAGACAATTAGGCTCTCTGTGAGAAAAATGACAGGCTCCATAAACAGATGGCTATGCAGGAACAATTAATAGAGACCAGCAAGGCCTTGATAGAAGACAAGAAAGGTCAAATTCTTGCGTGGCAACAGGGAGTAGGGCATGAGAGAGATGAGGTCGACTGGGAGAAGGAAACACCTGACCAAACCCTCAGGAACCCGGGCACCAGAGACTTTCATCTCTTCAACTGCAGGGTCTCTGCCACCACCATGTTCACTGGCTCACATGAGCCAAGGGTCACAGGGATGGCAGACTTCAAACCAATGAGAAATATGGGGCTCATAGATCAGCGCCTGCCAGGAATGGATGGCCGGGCATCTGTGTATGGGCTCCCGAGTATTAGGTCCATCTTCTCTGATCAGGGAGACTCCAATGAGGGGAGGATCAGAGAAATGGATCCTCCAAAATATAACTTACCTAGAGATCAGATGGTAAAATTGTGTGGGGAACTCCATGAGAGTAGGCACACTAAGGGTATCCTGAAAACCTCTTCCCAGCTAGGAAAGTGAGGAGGGTACTCAGCCAATCCTGGGAGCCAAGAAGAATCAGAAGACTCTTCTGAGCACCACAGGACTCAAGAAACTAGGCCCCCACATTCTGCCAGCCATTCCCAAGCTTCCAGAATCCGGGAGAGCATAGAAGATCAGATAGCCACCTCTGGTAGCAGTGCCTCTGAGTCAGAGGATGAGTGGCCAGGGTCATCCGAACTAAAAAACCAACAAGATCAAGAGGTCCTTGCTCAAGGATACCCTGAAACAAATAAAAGCCATTAGGAGCGTCATCACGCCCTACCACAAGAATGCTAAGTATTCAGTTTGGGAACACCTGGAGCTATTTGAACAGATGATGGACACTTTCCATCTGAAGGACAGCCAAAGCTGTATTCAGTATGTGAAGTGGACATTTTCTCCCGAGTACTCCAGCTTCTTTACGGGGCTGGAGGATCAGAATCATTCCAAATGGTCCACCTATATGGCGGCCATCCTGAAACATTTTTCTATTCACCCTCAGGAGGCTCACAAGGCGGCCTATAACTTACAATGTGGGAAAGATCAGGGCCCACAAGAATTTGTTCAAGATTTAAAACGTGCCTTTGTGCAGACCACTAGAAGTGTGCACTCTGACAGCAAAGAATTTGTAAACACTTTGTTTCATGCTCTCCCTAAGGATATCATGACCCAGCTAGTGAGGGACTTTCACGAGAAAAGATAACTAGACTGGGTCATTAAACAAGTCACACACATTTATGAAGTGCAAAAGCCAGTGGCAAATAAAAATAGTGGAAAAAGCCCCAAAACAACTAACACCCCTGTTCCTGCTAAAGTGGCGGAGGTGAAGGTTGCCCCCATTTTAGATTTGGAGATGGGGGGCCTAAAAACCTGCCCGCACAGAATCAAAACAACCCGAAACTCAGAAGGCCTCAGGCCAATCACAAACAGGGAGCCAGGGAGGTAACCCCACAAATGGGACCCCTATCTCCCCTAATTACATTAGCCCACGCTACAAGGGGAATAGACCCAGCCTGGGTTATGTGTGGACTTCTCCTGCCCAAGGGATGGGGGATCCAACCAGACAGCAGGAAACCGAGGGAACTTCCCTCCTCACTTCCCCCAGGAGGGCAGTAATCCCCCAAAAACAGGGGCAAAATTTCCTTCCTAGGTACCCGCCAAACTTTAACGCCCAAAACAATTCATCCTTCTTTCCCCACTTTCCTGAGTCCAGACAGCCCTATTTGGGAGAGGGGAAGCTAAGGGTGGAGGGGTACCCAAACTTTCCTAACCTGGGGTATTTTGGGAGAAGGGATAGTTACCCTTCCCGGGATCAGCCCAGGGGAGACATGAGAACCCCGTATCAGCCAGAGCGGGTGTCCCAACTAGAGCGCCAGATCCAGAACATGGCACAGCATCTGGGTCACATGCTGAGGGCTCAACAGAACCCTCAGATGAGCATGGTGGCTCAGAAGGCCTCAAATCCAGGATATAGTGCTCCGGAGCAATGATGGGGGAAGAACCCAGACAACGCACCGGTTCCCAGGGAGGAGGCACAAGGGGAAGGGGGGTGTAAAGCCTTGGAGGAACCTTCCTTCCCCACTTGTAAAAAGCCCCTAGAAACCCAGGAACCGGAATCAAAATCTCCTGCCCCTGACAGTCTGCAACCCAAGGAGCAGAGAGGGGGTAGGAGAAATAAAGAGCCCAAAAGGACCCATTTTGAGGAGGAGGTACAAATCTTCCAGTTTGAAGGAGGTGGATCCTCAGAGGATCCTGGGAAAAGGATCTTCTCCTTCAGGGACAGGGGAACTCCTCCCAAAGAAAAATGGGTCACTAAGGATCCAAATCCAGACTGGGTAGATGTGGGGACCGAGTTAGCACCGCCCATCATCAAACCCCAGAATCACCAGCATGAAAATCCCCTGGTGCAGACCCATCCTGGTGACTACCTCCAAAAAGGGGTGGGGGGGAGCAGCCCAGAATCAGAACCAGGGTAACCCAAAACTTCCCCCATATCTAGCTGTCACCTTTTTCTTTCAGATTCGCAAGACACCCAACAGAATCCTGCCCAAATCACCTTGCTGTCAGTATCCAAAACCAAGAAACTAACCCACCAGTTGTCCACAAATGTACATTATCTTTGCCCCCTTGAGGAGAAGGAGGGTAGATTTTATGCCCCAGTCCAAATACAGGCGCAGTGTACAATTTTGGCACTGGTGGACACTGGATCCCAAGCTACCCTTCTGTCAAAAAGAGCCTTTGATCAACTGAATTCGGGAAGGGGGGAGAAATACCAAATTCCTCTCAACCCTCTTCCTGGACAACTTCAGAACTTCGTCGGGAAGGAAATTCCCGTCGAGGGGACTGCATATTTGGACATTAAAATTGGGCGACACAAGGTGAAGCACCCGGTCATATTTGTGACTCCAGAGGGCACACCTTGTTTACTAGGGAATGACATCCTGCGCAGATTATCACCCCTCATAGATTGCCTAAACAAGGTCCTCTGGACCCAGACTAACCGACCAATAAAATTGAAACATAGTGTCAACCAGGTTAGTTTAAACAGCACATGCCACATGGTTGAACAAAAACCTGACCAAACAGAATTTCACTTCCAGAATAATCAAATCCCATTGTGACAGTAATTGCAGTTGGACAACAAACTGGTGATGGGGGGTACTCTCTATTTTTGAAAATCAACCTTCCTTCCAGTCTAAGGTGGCATTCCACACTGGAAGGAAACACTCTGAAATTCTTTACAAATTCACAATCAGAAAATCCCATTCCTATAGTCCAGACAGATGAGGAATCAGCTCAAAACTTGGCTGATATTCAGAAAATTGGAGAGCAGTTGTTCATCCCTTGTCACAATCACACTAACTGGAAGGAAGAGAGATTGACACTCTCCCCCGAACCACGGAAGCCGAATGAACTCGACCCTCCCACCGTGGTTGGCACAGGCGTCTGAGTTAGGAAACAGGTCGCCACGTGGCAGCCAATGGGGGGAAGAGGGGTTAGGGAGAGGTTGTGGATAGGGAGGGGAAATTAGGAACACCGGAAAGAGGGTAAGGAAACTCCTAAGGTGGATGGGACTGGGGAAACACCAGGAAAAAACCCTACTTTAACTCACATAGAATGAACAGAAATATCACCTGCACTATTAACATATACCTGATTCCTGAATAGTACACCTTAATACGTGTACTGTATCCTGCTCTGAAATATCATTCTCATACAACACATAAGCAAGCAATATGACCACACATACGGGAAAGCTTCCCAAAATGATTAGACAAAACACATGCCCCTTCGGGCAGCGTTAGCAACATACAACATAAATGTATTTCCTTTAGTTCCTAGCACTAGTGAAATGTCGTTGTACATATGCAGTACTTCCTGCATTAACCCACACAAGATTGGCAAAGTTCTTGAATTATACGAGTAACCAACACACTTTAGTTTTTCACACCGATTTAATTCAAAGAGATTAGGGCGTTACTTATCTCACGTCTGGGGAGCCCGCGGGACTTCCCAGACAAATATTGAAAACAGCGGTAAATCATTCCAAGCAGTTCAGGAAATATATTGCCCCCACGAGTACTTATCTTGAGTCTGGGGAGCCCCGTGGGACTTCCCAGACGAAGAACAGCAAGCGTTGTCTCTGTCGGTTACTCAGCGCCCCTCCTGCTCCTACCGCACCGTGAACGCGTGCGATCAAGCGTTCCTCCCCTGCATCTCGTTTCGTCGCATGCTCACGCCTTCCTCCTGTTGCCGAACGCGGCAGCCTGCCTCCTTCTCCAAATCAACAATAAGCCACACCTGCCCACTGCCGTTGCCTGCCTTTAAGCTGCCTTGATTCTTGATGCAGTACAGCTGGCAAGGTGCGCACGGGCCAAACTACAAAATAACACAAAGGATGCTGGGAACTGAAGTTTCCTTGTCCTTCCAGCACATAATGTCTCAATAGGCGTATTTTAGCACTCCACACCTGTGCCAACCCTGATTCCTGACATCCCTATTCCGTTAAATGAAGGGAAGGACTCTGTTCTCGCCTGAGTGTGTGTGAACAACGGTAAGAGCTTCATCAGCGAAGCCATGTTCCGCAAACTCCCAAAAGATCCAGCCATTCCCACATTTAAACTGATAGACAAATGGGAAATGGACATGGAAACACCCAATACCAAACATCTCCTGCCTAGCAGGTGTATGCTCAAAATTTCCATAGGCAACAAGAGCATAGTCCATAATTGTTGGGTCGTGCGAGATGTCCCTGCTGCATTGTACTTAGGCAGTGACATTCTCAATCGCTTTGCCATTAGTTTGGACCTAATAAACTTCAAAGCTTGGTCCTGATTAGCCTGTAATCCCATGGACTTTGATAACCCAGAGAAAGCATTTAGGTCAGCTCAACTGCTGCCTTCTGCAGTTGAAATTCAGATTGGAGAGGAAGTCACCATCCCAGAACAGACCCGACAATTCTCACTGGAAGTGAAAGTTAAAAGAGTACAGAAACTGAAAAACCCTGACGCCTATATTCATCTCAATGCCCATTTCCAGCAGCAAGGGTTGGGGGTAAACCAAACACCACTAGTCAATGTAGAACCCAACACCATTCCAATGGAGGTAGATAACAGCGACCTAAAGAGTATCACTCTGGCCGCAGGCACCATTATTGGAATGGCGGTTGATGATCAACATTTTTCCATAGATTTAGGTAATGAACTGTTAGGACCAATCCCCAATGACTGTTTTGACAGCGATAGTGACAATGACACAACACCAGACAGGATCTTCACCCGGCATGGGGGAATTTCCTGGTGTACACTTCCTGCCCTTATGGTAAGGAAGATGTGACCTGTGACTTCAGGAGGGATGAGTTGATCTTCCAAGTCCACGAGGACTGCCTTCCCAACCTGAAGCCACCAGCCAAATCAGCACTGCTGAGGGTTGCTGGAGAAAAACTCTCCTTTCAAAAGGCACAGTGGTGCAGAACCTGTGTCTCTTTCTTGGGGCATGAGATTACTCCTCAGGGTCTCTGTCTCCAGGAAAAGAAAGTGGAAGCACTCCAGAAATTATAAGACCCCACAACTCTGTGGGAACTAAGGAGCCTCCTTGGACTGACTAATTACAGCAGAAAGTTCATTGAGGATTGCGCAGAGATCACAAGACCCATGATCCATCTTTTGAAGGGGGGGGTCAAGTGGGAGTGGGGTCCAGAACAAGCTGAGGCAGTAAGACAACCCAAAAGAAGCTTCTCACAAGCGCCTTGCCTAGCTTACGCTGTCAAAAACAAGGAGTTCTTCTTGGAGACAGGGTTCTCAAATACATGCTTGACTGCGGTATTATATAAAAAGCATGACAAGGTCAATAAAGTAATCTCCCATGCGAGTAAAACTTTATCCTCTGTGGAGGAAAAATTCAACGATTGTGTGAAGGCACTCCTGGTAATGGTGTGGGCATTGAAGAATTACTGCCCGTTTATCCAGGGGGAACAGATGATAGTGGAGACTCCACATCAGCCTCTGCAATATCTCCAAAGTGACAGAATCCGGGCCGCAAATGTGAGTAATTCCTGAATTACTTCCTGGATTCTATCAATGCAAGGCTTTCCTGTGGAGGTCAGATATGGCCAAAACAAGAAGAGTCCCCTCGTGCAAGGTCTGGCTGACTTGCATGATTGTGCCAGAGAAAACTGTCTCGAGGACGAAAGTCTTAAAATCAAGGACAACATGGAGGCATACCTTAATTCCCCACACAAAGTCTATGAAGAAGACCAGTGTGAGGGAATGCCCACTGTCTACGTGGATTGGTGTTCCTACCATGTTGACAACAACGGGGAAAAAGAACTTGTGGACGGCGTAGGGAATGCATGGGTGAATGATGCCCCAGAACCCTCCGCTGGGTACAAAATCGGTCCCCAAAGTAGTCAAGTGGCCGAGTTGATGGCTGTGCATCAAGCCATCCTCACTGCTGTCCAACATCAACTCCACAAACTGGTCATAATCACTGATTCGGATTATGTACGGAATGGGTTCGTGGAGCACCCAGTTAACTGGAAAACCAGGGGCATGCTATATGCTAATAACAAACCATTGAAACATGGAAAATGAATCCAAAATATTGATGATCTGGGGGGGACCAGACAAAACTGGAAATGACCTAGCTGATCAGTTGGCCAAAACCAGAGCCATCCAAGGGGATCTACTTGAGATCAAGTACCTGTTGGGGGAAGTCCGGGTCACTGCTATGACTAGGTCCCAGACAAATGCTCACAATGAACTCTCAACTGCACAATGGAGTAAGGAGACCCCAGATGCTGATTTGATTACGGCTCAAAAGTGGGATCCAATAATTGGTAAATTTTATCAACACACTGAGGACCCTGAGAACTTCCCCTGATGGATACCAATTACATTGGGAAAGATGACCTCAGAGTGTTGATGAAATGTCCAAAAATGTTCCCAAGCCAATACGGTTTGTTGGTGAGGAGATCCGTGGCTGGCCATGATCAGAGGGTGGTTCCTACCTCATTCCGATGCCTGATGCTAAGTCACACCCATGATGCGGCCAGAGCCGGTCATAGGGGCTTTCATACGACATAAGAAATCTTAAGAGAGGTTGCATACTGGCCACACATGGGGCAGGACCTCGACCAATACTTGAAGGGGTGTCTTGTGTGTGCACAATTTAATCCAACTTCCCTCACAAACTGTGCGACTCTCCAAAAGAAGGGGATGACACTGCCTTGGTCAGATTTACAAGTCGATTTTATCGGGCCCGTGATTCACTCCTCTAGGGGGAACAAGTACATGGTGACCGTGACATGCATGTTCACTAAATAGGTGGAGTGTCTCCCGGACCCAAATTGCAAGGCAGAAACAGCAGCTGCCCTGATGATCAACCACATCTTCTCGCATTTTGGACTACCCCAAAGGATTGAGTCAGACCGAGGTAGCCACTTCACTAGCGAAGTGATGACAAAGATCTGGGAGATACTTGGGGTCAAAAGGAAACTACACATTGCCTACCAGCAAGCCTCTAGTGGTGGAGTTGAGAGATTCAACAAGACAATTGTGAGCATATTAAAAAGGTTTGTGGAAGATTCTGGGCCAAGTTGGGAAATCCGACTACCTCTTGACCTGATGGCCATCAGATCTACCCCTTCTTCTGCAACAAAAATATCACCGTTTCAGCTGATGACTGGACGAAGGATGGTGCTTCCCCAGCATCTGCTCTACGGAACCCAAGAGCAGACCTTGATAAATGCCTCCACAACTCATGAGTATGTTGAGAACCTGAGAAAACACCTTCAACATGCTTTTGCCTATGCTCAGCGGAATCTAGAAAGATCTGCAGACAGTATGAAGACCCACTATGACCTCAAGACAACTAAAAAAGAATACCAAGTAGGAGACCAGGTCTACTTATACAATTTCCAAAGGAACCAGGCCAAATAGCGCAAATTTCTTCCTAGCTGGCGGGGTCCTTTTGAAATTGTAGACAGAATCTCACCAGTTGCCTACATAATCTGTATCACCAAAGGCAGTTTGGCAGAAGAGGAAGATAACTGGGTCCACATCAACCAGCTGAAGTGTTGCCATCCTAGGCATACTCTGCACCAGCTAGAGGATTCATCTGGAAAACCAGACGGGGACATTTCAGATACCTAGAAATTCCAACTATAAAACTATTCCACCTGTCGAAAATCAGTAATAATTACAAACAGGAAAGAGTGTAAATTATATGTCAGATGTATGCATCTGACCCACTATATGAATAGTGGTGGGGAAAGGTCCACAAACATGCTCTGTGTTTTCTTGTAGCACTGAAACCAAGGATTCAAAGTACCAAGGAGGACCACTCGGGGACCAGGAGGAAAGACCCAAAGGGCCCAGGGTATTGCTCCATCGCTCCATACTTCCATCCTGGAACGGGCGAGGAGAACCTGTCGATCCAGCACTGATGGGAGAAGCAGACAAATTTTCCACTTGGACCAAACAGAAAGAATGACATCCCAATCTTCCGACTTCCCCTTGATGAGCAGTCAAATTCAAGTCATGTGGGGGGGCTTGTGGGATGTATTGACCCACTTCTGCTCTGCCCTGCAACATCCCTGTGTCCTGGTGGTGCAAGAATGATCAAAATGGCCGCAAAACCCCTGGGTGCGCCAAAACCTATGGAAATTGCACTTTGAAACACGAAAAGATGGCTGCCATATCTACCTTGTCTGTTGTCAGTGATGGAACGGAGACCTCACTGCTGAAACATGTCACTGGGTTGCCCGCCAAGTAAAAATGGAACCTGCATGAAAGCAGTGCTTTAATGAAAGAAACCCAGAAATTGTTCTTAAATCCCTTTTCTTGGTTGCTGAAACTACAGAATGCTGGTCCAAAACACCATAAAACATCCAATATCCTTGCTGGGTGTTACCCATCACTTCATTTAAGAAATCATTATGAACATACAATGCCATGAAAAGCGGAATCTGTCATCAACATATACACAGCAAAAATGTGGCTGCCTGTGAAATCTGTCAAAATGTGGGCGCAGTACCAGCAGCCGCCTGTATGACAGCTGTCAGTAGTTTGCATCAGAAGTTTAAACTTGTGCAATTGAAATCAAAGGTCTGGAAACTAATTGACCTGTTATTAAGAGGAACCTAAGTTGTAACTATTTAATTTCCATGGTTTAGAAGCTGGAATAAGAGTTGTAGCTGCTTGTTTGAAAATTGCAAGTTTGGTTTTAAACCAAGAAAAATTTAATAAAATGACATTGAATTTAAGCTGAACTCAAAGCCACCAAACCAGTTCCACAGCTTCTCCCAACAAAAGGCATCTCCCTTCTGCTTCCCTCCAAGGCCAGGAAATCACACCTTTGTGAGAATTAGATTAGGGGAGGAGATCTTGGGCTGCAGCAGAAGGGGACAATGGAATTTCTCTGGCTGAAAGGATATGCAGATTGTCAATTGTCAAAAATGGCCTCTCCCAGAAGGAAGGGGCGGATTGCTTCAGAGCTGCCAGGAGGAAAAGGAGGCGGGGACAGACAGCCATTTGTGGATTCACAAGCACAGAAAGCATATTTTTAAAAAGACTGATAAATGACTGTGCACATTTGTAAACATTATAGAATTAACAGCATTGTTAATGTGATTTTTGGGTGCACATTTTAAGAGATGGCAGAACTCCATGCGATGTTCTGGGAAGGCACAGTGAACATTCAGATTTTGCAGCAAATGTATTTATGTCAGAAGCATGAAACTTCACACGCTTATGTCCATATACAATGCGCACATGTGTACAAATTTTGGATAAATTAGATATTGTGTCCCAGACAAAAAGTGCGAAATTCTGTCAAATCCAGACCCAAGATCCTACAGTGACGGGGCTTGGAAGACTATTTGCTCTTATAATGATTGCACACATGTAAATAGGTATTATACCAAAGTAGATTTTATGTTCAAAAGGCAAAGAGGAAGGATGTTCTGCCTCATAAAACCACATCATCACAGTGACACCCTGTTTTCTTCTCCAATCAAGGGAGAGAGCAGACTCTAGCCAATAGCCTACTTAGGGGGTGCGCTTAGGATAAGCCAGCATACATACCCCTTTATCAAAAGCATGAATAGAGACAGCTGAGGACTTAGAAGGACCCACAGATGCATCCACCCACCAATTGCTGGTGAAGCACCCTGAAGGAAGTCCATCCATATTCCTTGCTGCAGAATCCAGAAACTTTGCAAACAGAAAGGCTCATTGCATAGCTGAACCACTTTCAGCTGGGCCTTAACTTCCAGAACCCATCCCACAAACTTAAAGGGGAAACAAAAGAAACAGCCAGGCTGTGCTGTAACTGCTTGCCTGCCAAAGAATTATCTTCATAACCAACAAGGGCAGATTAAACCCAATCCTGTGCCGCGCTGTGCTGTGCTGTGACCAGAGAGCCATTGCAGATCCAGTCCAGTCGTGTTGTGCCATGAAGACTGAAGCGCTTGCTGTCCAGTCCTACCGTGCGGTGTCCAGAGCGCCTTGCTGATCGCTGAACCAGTCCAGTTCGGTGTGCCCAGCAGTCTGTCCCAGAACCAGATCCCTACGGCTCCATTCAAAACATTTGTAGTGAGTATCCGTAGTATAGGAGTGTCACTAGCCTATGTACTGTCCATAGTAATCCCTATCCAAATCCATCCTATCTTACAGTCAGAACTGCATTGTTAGAAATATTTTTGAATTGCCTGAACTCTCTATCTCCTCCCTATTATCTTCATTCTGTAAAAGTATTGTTAAATATTCTTGCATTGATATATTTCATCTGAAGAAGGCAAGCTCCTTGGCACGCAGTCGCCCTCATCGTAGGCGCTCTGGTCTGGTGTCTGTGCTTCCGTGCAGTATTTCCTTCTTCATAGTCATTCCATAGTGTAAAGAAATCCTTTTTGTCTTTTAAATGCGCTTCTCTGTTTTCCCCATTATTTCACCTATCTCAGCAAAACGACCTCCACTAAAACGTCCATAACTTCTTCAATTTTTATGCTAGAAACGAAATGTCTGCTTGTAGTTAACATTCTCAGAATTCTATAGAACCCAAAACCGCATTCCAAATCCTTATAGTTCTCCCGCGATCACGATTACCATACGTGGAAAAGTTTGCTGCAAATTTTTGTTTTGGCAAAATATATCACATGTAAAACAGCTTTCAATTGCACCCAACCTCAAATGTAAGTTTTCACATTGCTTATTACTCTTAAATCATTGCTAGTGTTTGTCTGCAACCATATAAAGTGGCTCCCATTCGAATTTAAACAATTTCAGTGAATTAAACCAGATTTAGTGTTTTACCCAATTCATTCAAAGACAACTTTAAACCATTTTGGCAGTTTGCCTACTAGATCTATTTCTCTCTTGTGCTTGCTCGGGTGAAATTGGGATTGACATTGTATTTGAATTCTGCATTTCTGAAACCTGTTCGCACTCTTATATCTCTACATTGCATATTGGGGGTTGAGGAGTGTGCAGGGGGAAAGAGTAACCACATTTCTATTTGATTTGAATATATACCCAAAAGTATTATTTCTGTGCTGCATTGTTTTTGCTTATCATTACTCCTTGTGAATAAAGAGATTGCTTAGTGTGACATCACCCCATTGGTGATTATTGTACACCCATTAAAATAGTGTGAGTATATTGTGAAATACATAAATAAATAATTTAACTTTTCAAACCAGCCTGATTCCTGGTTCATTGTGAACGGGGGTGGGGGGAGGGTTCAAAGAGAGGGGCGTGATATAAGTGGTACATCGTTCAGAATAAAAGAACTTTTAGACTCAAATAAATAAATAAGGGTTTCAGTTGTGCATTACACGCTAGGCATTGACTTAGGTGAAGTGCCGGATTGAAATCACTTACATACTACCCTATTCTTCTTCTTTGTATTGCAACTGTATCAGCTCAAACCCATTTCTGAAGAGTATTTCCTGCCCTTGGCCCACATTAACAAAAGACGCAAGGGAGATGTACCTACAATATTCTCATTTAATTAGATCCCCATTTCTAGTAACTAACTCCTTGACTTCTGTCACAGAAAATAAAAAACATGAGTATCATTTTTAACAATGACCTCAGCTTTGCACCTCAAGTCAATGCAGTGGTTAAAGCCATCAACTTCTAATTCTACATACTCTGAAAAAATATCCATGTAATTAATCTAATCATAGCATTCAGCTGAGTGCTAGTGATGGGACACCTGGATTACCCTAGCATAGTACACACTGGGCTCTCCAAGAACATAACTTGCACTCTTCATAGAGTACATAACCAGGCAGCCATGCTATGTTTGAACCTATACAAATGAGACAACATTACATCCACCCGAAAGGCACCCCAGTGGCTCCTAGTACAATAAAGAACTTAATTAAATACATCCTTCACAAGGACTATCTACAAAAACTGGCATCTGTCATTCGGCTACACTCAGGCCATACCCATGCAGTCATCCAATTGTGATCGTAGTCACTGATGAGTGATCAAAAGGCAAACACTATGGTACATCTCTAGGAGTTGAGGGCTCCAAGGCTGTGGAATGTATCCTAGCCTCAGGGCAAAATAAACTGTCTATGCTTCAGGGAACTGCTGAACACTGGACTAATCGAAGAATGTTGAGGAGGTTGGCCCACACTTCACATCTTGATGAATTCTCATGGATTCTAATGAGCCTTGAAATATACCGACCAGAATGTCCGGTCTTCAGTGCCCCAAAATATATGAAAGGTGGCATGTGGCACTCAGCAAAAACACTTTCAGTACATAAATAGACACATAAATACATCAATTAATAAATACATAGTGAATTGGGAGAGCGTGGGGTATTTTATATTGAAGCTAGTCTTCCAATAAAAATGTGTCTATATCTTGAAAGTGTACTTTTTATATTTCTTGAATCAGTTTTATATTTGATCGTAATTATTGCATTGATATAACTTATCTGGTACATGGGAATAGAGAGTACAGACCTTTTTTTGTGGATGTCATGCTGCCTCCATCACTGGTCATTTATGAAGTGTGTACCCTCTACGAGCCCAAGTTTCTGCTATTTCATTTTTGTCATAGTCACTATAGGACTAACTGATATGTTATATCTCTCATGCATGCTGGGCTGAATTGCCCCTGGTTGGGTCTGCTGGTTGTTTACATCCATTATTGCATGTTTCTCTCCAAAAACAATTACATAAATGCACATCACTATCATTCCTTGGCACCCAGCATCCTGATTTTCCTTGTAACTAGACATTGCTGGAATAAACACATGGGTGTCTGCTTTTTACTTTTGTTAATTTCAACATGTGAGGTACTGGCAGTTGGGTTTGGTTACAGTCAATGCAATGACATTAATGGGCAAACTCTAACTTACATATTATGCACATGCAACTGTTTTCTCTGTCTTTTTCTGTGCAGAAGACTGCAGAAATTATAAGACCCCACAACTCTGCGGGAACTAAGGAGCCTCCTTGGACTGACTAATTACAGCAGAAAGTTCATTGAGGATTGCGCAGAGATCACAAGACCCATGATACATCTTTTGAAGGGGGGGGTCAAGTGGGAGTGGGGTCCAGAACAAGCTGAGGCAGTAAGACAACCCAAAAGAAGCTTCTCACAAGCGCCTTGCCTAGCTTACGCTGTCAAAAACAAGGAGTTCTTCTTGGAGACAGGGTTCTCAAATACATGCTTGACTGCGGTATTATATAAAAAGCATGACAAGGTCAATAAAGTAATCTCCCATGCGAGTAAAACTTTATCCTCTGTGGAGGAAAAATTCAACGATTGTGTGAAGGCACTCCTGGTAATGGTGTGGGCATTGAAGAATTACTGCCCGTTTATCCAGGGGGAACAGATGATAGTGGAGACTCCACATCAGCCTCTGCAATATCTCCAAAGTGACAGAATCCGGGCCGCAAATGTGAGTAATTCCTGAATTACTTCCTGGATTCTATCAATGCAAGGCTTTCCTGTGGAGGTCAGATATGGCCAAAACAAGAAGAGTCCCCTCGTGCAAGGTCTGGCTGACTTGCATGATTGTGCCAGAGAAAACTGTCTCGAGGACGAAAGTCTTAAAATCAAGGACAACATGGAGGCATACCTTAATTCCCCACACAAAGTCTATGAAGAAGACCAGTGTGAGGGAATGCCCACTGTCTACGTGGATTGGTGTTCGTACCATGTTGACAACAACGGGGAAAAAGAACTTGTGGACGGCGTAGGGAATGCATGGGTGAATGATGCCCCAGAACCCTCCGCTGGGTACAAAATCGGTCCCCGAAGTAGTCAAGTGGCCGAGTTCATGGCTGTGCATCAAGCCATCCTCACTGCTGTCCAACACCAACTCCACAAACTGGTCATAATCACTGATTCGGATTATGTACGGAATGGGTTCGTGGAGCACCCAGTTAACTGGAAAACCAGGGGCATGCTATATGCTAATAACAAACCATTGAAACATGGAAAATGAATCCAAAATATTGATGATCTGGGGGGGACCAGACAAAACTGGAAATGACCTAGCTGATCAGTTGGCCAAAACCAGAGCCATCCAAGGGGATCTACTTGAGATCAAGTACCTGTTGGGGGAAGTCCGGGTCACTGCTATGACTAGGTCCCAGACAAATGCTCACAATGAACTCTCAACTGCACAATGGAGTAAGGAGACCCCAGATGCTGATTTGATTACGGCTCAAAAGTGGGATCCAATAATTGGTAAGTTTTATCAACACACTGAGGACCCTGAGAACTTCCCCTGATGGATACCAATTACATTGGGAAAGATGACCTCAGAGTGTTGATGAAATGTCCAAAAATGTTCCCAAGCCAATACGGTTTGTTGGTGAGGAGATCCGTGGCTGGCCATGATCAGAGGGTGGTTCCTACCTCATTCCGATGCCTGATGCTAAGTCACACCCATGATGCGGCCAGAGCCGGTCATAGGGGCTTTCATACGACATAAGAAATCTTAAGAGAGGTTGCATACTGGCCACACATGGGGCAGGACCTCGACCAATACTTGAAGGGGTGTCTTGTGTGTGCACAACTTAATCCAACTTCCCTCACAAACTGTGCGACTCTCCAAAAGAAGGGGATGACACTGCCTTGGTCAGATTTACAAGTCGGTTTTATCGGGCCCGTGATTCACTCCTCTAGGGGGAACAAGTACATGGTGACCGTGACATGCATGTTCACTAAATAGGTGGAGTGTCTCCCGGACCCAAATTGCAAGGCAGAAACAGCAGCTGCCCTGATGATCAACCACATCTTCTCGCATTTTGGACTACCCCAAAGGATTGAGTCAGACCGAGGTAGCCACTTCACTAGCGAAGTGATGACAAAGATCTGGGAGATACTTGGGGTCAAAAGGAAACTACACATTGCCTACCAGCAAGCCTCTAGTGGTGGAGTTGAGAGATTCAACAAGACAATTGTGAGCATATTAAAAAGGTTTGTGGAAGATTCTGGGCCAAGTTGGGAAATCCGACTACCTCTTGACCTGATGGCCATCAGATCTACCCCTTCTTCTGCAACAAAAATATCACCGTTTCAGCTGATGACTGGACGAAGGATGGTGCTTCCCCAGCATCTGCTCTACGGAACCCAACAGCAGACCTTGATAAATGCCTCCACAACTCATGAGTATGTTGAGAACCTGAGAAAACACCTTCAACATGCTTTTGCCTATGCTCAGCGGAATCTAGAAAGATCTGCAGACAGTATGAAGACCCACTATGACCTCAAGACAACTAAAAAAGAATACCAAGTAGGAGACCAGGTCTACTTATACAATTTCCAAAGGAACCAGGCCAAATAGCGCAAATTTCTTCCTAGCTGGCGGGGTCCTTTTGAAATTGTAGACAGAATCTCACCAGTTGCCTACATAATCTGTATCACCAAAGGCAGTTTGGCAGAAGGGGAAGATAACTGGGTCCACATCAACCAGCTGAAGTGTTGCCATCCTAGGCATACTCTGCACCAACTAGAGGATTCATCTGGAAACCCAGACGGGGACATTTCAGATACCTAGAAATTCCAACTATAAAACTATTCCACCTGTCGAAAATCAGTAATAATTACAAACAGGAAAGAGTGTAAATTATATGTCAGATGTATGCATCTGACCCACTATATGAATAGTGGTGGGGAAAGGTCCACAAACATGCTCTGTGTTTTCTTGTAGCACTGAAACCAAGGATTCAAAGTACCAAGGAGGACCACTCGGGGACCAGGAGGAAAGACCCAAAGGGCCCAGGGTATTGCTCCATCGCTCCATACTTCCATCCTGGAACGGGCGAGGAGAACCTGTCGATCCAGCACTGATGGGAGAAGCAGACAAATTTTCCACTTGGACCAAACAGAAAGAATGACATCCCAATCTTCCGACTTCCCCTTGATGAGCAGTCAAATTCAAGTCATGTGGGGGGGCTTGTGGGATGTATTGACCCACTTCTGCTCTGCCCTGCAACATCCCTGTGTCCTGGTGGTGCAAGAATGATCAAAATGGCCGCAAAACCCCTGGGTGCGCCAAAACCTATGGAAATTGCACTTTGAAACACGAAAAGATGGCTGCCATTTCTACCTTGTCTGTTGTCAGTGATGGAACGGAGACCTCACTGCTGAAACATGTCACTGGGTTGCCCGCCAAGTAAAAATGGAACCTGCATGAAAGCAGTGCTTTAATGAAAGAAACCCAGAAATTGTTCTTAAATCCCTTTTCTTGGTTGCTGAAACTACAGAATGCTGGTCCAAAACACCATAAAACATCCAATATCCTTGCTGGGTGTTACCCATCACTTCATTTAAGAAATCATTATGAACATACAATGCCATGAAAAGCGGAATCTGTCATCAACATATACACAGCAAAAATGTGGCTGCCTGTGAAATCTGTCAAAATGTGGGCGCAGTACCAGCAGCCGCCTGTATGACAGCTGTCAGTAGTTTGCATCAGAAGTTTAAACTTGTGCAATTGAAATCAAAGGTCTGGAAACTAATTGACCTGTTATTAAGAGGAACCTAAGTTGTAACTATTTAATTTCCATGGTTTAGAAGCTGGAATAAGAGTTGTAGCTGCTTGTTTGAAAATTGCAAGTTTGGTTTTAAACCAAGAAAAATTTAATAAAATGACATTGAATTTAAGCTGAACTCAAAGCCACCAAACCAGTTCCACAGCTTCTCCCAACAAAAGGCATCTCCCTTCTGCTTCCCTCCAAGGCCAGGAAATCACACCTTTGTGAGAATTAGATTAGGGGAGGAGATCTTGGGCTGCAGCAGAAGGGGACAATGGAATTTCTCTGGCTGAAAGGATATGCAGATTGTCAATTGTCAAAAATGGCCTCTCCCAGAAGGAAGGGGGCGGATTGCTTCAGAGCTGCCAGGAGGAAAAGGAGGCGGGGACAGACAGCCATTTGTGGAGTCACAAGCACAGAAAGCATATTTTTAAAAAGACTGATAAATGACTGTGCACATTTGTAAACATTATAGAATTAACAGCATTGTTAATGTGATTTTTGGGTGCACATTTTAAGAGATGGCAGAACTCCATGCGATGTTCTGGGAAGGCACAGTGAACATTCAGATTTTGCAGCAAATGTATTTATGTCAGAAGCATGAAACTTCACACGCTTATGTCCATATACAATGCGCACATGTGTACAAATTTTGGATAAATTAGATATTGTGTCCCAGACAAAAAGTGCGAAATTCTGTCAAATCCAGACCCAAGATCCTACAGTGACGGGGCTTGGAAGACTATTTGCTCTTATAATGATTGCACACATGTAAATAGCTATTATACCAAAGTAGATTTTATGTTCAAAAGGCAAAGAGGAAGGATGTTCTGCCTCATAAAACCACATCATCACAGTGACACCCTGTTTTCTTCTCCAATCAAGGGAGAGAGCAGACTCTAGCCAATAGCCTACTTAGGGGGTGCGCTTAGGATAAGCCAGCATACATACCCCTTTAACAAAAGCATGAATAGAGACAGCTGAGGACTTAGAAGGACCCACAGATGCATCCACCCACCAATTGCTGGTGAAGCACCCTGAAGGAAGTCCATCCATATTCTTTGCTGCAGAATCCAGAAACTTTGCAAACAGAAAGGCTCATTACATAGCTGAACCACTTTCAGCTGGGCCTTAACTTCCAGAACCCATCCCACAAACTTAAAGGGGAAACAAAAGAAACAGCCAGGCTGTGCTGTAACTGCTTGCCTGCCAAAGAATTATCTTCATAACCAACAAGGGCAGATTAAACCCAATCCTGTGCCGCGCTGTGCTGTGCTGTGACCAGAGAGCCATTGCAGATCCAGTCCAGTCGTGTTGTGCCATGAAGACTGAAGCGCTTGCTGTCCAGTCCTACCGTGCGGTGTCCCGAGCGCCTTGCTGATCGCTGAACCAGTCCAGTTCGGTGTGCCCAGCAGTCTGTCCCAGAACCAGATCCCTACGGCTCCATTCAAAACATTTGTAGTGAGTATCCGTAGTATAGGAGTGTCACTAGCCTATGTACTGTCCATAGTAATCCCTATCCAAATCCATCCTATCTTACAGTCAGAACTGCATTGTTAGAAATATTTTTGAATTGCCTGAACTCTCTATCTCCTCCCTATTATCTTCATTCTGTAAAAGTATTGTTAAATATTCTTGCACTGATATATTTCATCTGAAGAAGGCAAGCTCCTTGGCACGCAGTCGCCCTCATCGTAGGCGCTCTGGTCTGGTGTCTGTGCTTCCGTGCAGTATTTCCTTCTTCATAGTCATTCCATAGTGTAAAGAAATCCTTTTTGTCTTTTAAATGCGCTTCTCTGTTTTCCCCATTATTTCACCTATCTCAGCAAAACGACCTCCACTAAAACGTCCATAACTTCTTCAATTTTTATGCTAGAAACGAAATGTCTGCTTGTAGTTAACATTCTCAGAATTCTATAGAACCCAAAACCGCATTCCAAATCCTTATAGTTCTCCCGCGATCACGATTACCATACGTGGAAAAGTTTGCTGCAAATTTTTGTTTTGGCAAAATATATCACATGTAAAACAGCTTTCAATTGCACCCAACCTCAAATGTAAGTTTTCACATTGCTTATTACTCTTAAATCATTGCTAGTGTTTGTCTGCAACCATATAAAGTGGCTCCCATTCGAATTTAAACAATTTCAGTGAATTAAACCAGATTTAGTGTTTTACCCAATTCATTCAAAGACAACTTTAAACCATTTTGGCAGTTTGCCTACTAGATCTGTTTCTCTCTTGTGCTTGCTCGGGTGAAATTGGGATTGACATTGTATTTGAATTCTGCATTTCTGAAACCTGTTCGCACTCTTATATCTCTACATTGCATATTGGGGGTTGAGGAGTGTGCAGGGGGAAAGAGTAACCACATTTCTATTTGATTTGAATATATACCCAAAAGTATTATTTCTGTGCTGCATTGTTTTTGCTTATCATTACTCCTTGTGAATAAAGAGATTGCTTAGTGTGACATCACCCCATTGGTGATTATTGTACACCCATTAAAATAGTGTGAGTATATTGTGAAATACATAAATAAATAATTTAACTTTTCAAACCAGCCTGATTCCTGGTTCATTGTGAACGGGGGTGGGGAGAGGGTTCAAAGAGAGGGGCGTGATATAAGTGGTACATCGTTCAGAATAAAAGAACTTTTAGACTCAAATAAATAAATAAGGGTTTCAGTTGTGCATTACACGCTAGGCATTGACTTAGGTGAAGTGCCGGATTGAAATCACTTACATACTACCCTATTCTTCTTCTTTGTATTGCAACTGTATCAGCTCAAACCCATTTCTGAAGAGTATTTCCTGCCCTTGGCCCACATTAACAAAAGACGCAAGGGAGGTGTACCTACAATATTCTCATTTAATTAGATCCCCATTTCTAGTAACTAACTCCTTGACTTCTGTCACAGAAAATAAAAAACATGAGTATCATTTTTAACAATGACCTCAGCTTTGCACCTCAAGTCAATGCAGTGGTTAAAACCATCAACTTCTAATTCTACATACTCTGAAAAAATATCCATGTAATTAATCTAATCATAGCATTCAGCTGAGTGCTAGTGATGGGACACCTGGATTACCCTAGCATAGTACACACTGGGCTCTCCAAGAACATAACTTGCACTCTTCATAGAGTACATAACCAGGCAGCCATGCTATGTTTGAACCTATACAAATGAGACAACATTACATCCACCCGAAAGGCACCCCAGTGGCTCCTAGTACAATAAAGAACTTAATTAAATACATCCTTCACAAGGACTATCTACAAAAACTGGCATCTGTCATTCGGCTACACTCAGGCCATACCCATGCAGTCATCCAATTGTGATCGTAGTCACTGATGAGTGATCAAAAGGCAAACACTATGGTACATCTCTAGGAGTTGAGGGCTCCAAGGCTGTGGAATGTATCCTAGCCTCAGGGCAAAATAAACTGTCTATGCTTCAGGGAACTGCTGAACACTGGACTAATCGAAGAATGTTGAGGAGGTTGGCCCACACTTCACATCTTGATGAATTCTCATGGATTCTAATGAGCCTTGAAATATACCGACCAGAATGTCCGGTCTTCAGTGCCCCAAAATATATGAAAGGTGGCATGTGGCACTCAGCAAAAACACTTTCAGTACATAAATAGACACATAAATACATCAATTAATAAATACATAGTGAATTGGGAGAGCGTGGGGTATTTTATATTGAAGCTAGTCTTCCAATAAAAATGTGTCTATATCTTGAAAGTGTACTTTTTATATTTCTTGAATCAGTTTTATATTTGACCGTAATTATTGCATTGATATAACTTATCTGGTACATGGGAATAGAGAGTACAGACCTTTTTTTGTGGATGTCATGCTGCCTCCATCACTGGTCATTTATGAAGTGTGTACCCTCTACGAGCCCAAGTTTCTGCTATTTCATTTTTGTCATAGTCACTATAGGACTAACTGATATGTTATATCTCTCATGCATCCTGGGCTGAATTGCCCCTGGTTGGGTCTGCTGGTTGTTTACATCCATTATTGCATGTTTCTCTCCAAAAACAATTACATAAATGCACATCACTATCATTCCTTGGCACCCAGCATCCTGATTTTCCTTGTAACTAGACATTGCTGGAATAAACACATGGGTGTCTGCTTTTTACTTTTGTTAATTTCAACATGTGAGGTACTGGCAGTTGGGTTTGGTTACAGTCAATGCAATGACATTAATGGGCAAACTCTAACTTACATATTGTGCACATGCAACTGTTTTCTCTGTCTTTTTCTGTGCAGAAGACTGCAGAGTGATTTGACCACTAACCGCTCTCATTTAGAGGAAAGCATAGGTGCTCCCCGTTGGCCCCTATTGAGTAGAGTTCTTAGTGAGGTGATAGATGGTGATAGAACTCTGGTATAGTACATATACATATGCATACGAGAAGTACCTGTCTTAACATACGCTAATCTAGCTGGGCCATGCCCTGTACTGATAAGGCGGTAGCATGTTAAGGGGATAGGTAGAGTAGACTGATCAATCTAAGTCAGATGGTACTGTTTGTCATCTGTCAAGTCGATTGGTGGGGGACTAGGTTAGGTGAAGAGGTGGACTATATTAAGGCTGCAGAACCATGGAGTTTTTTTTTAGGTAAAGGGCATAGAATAAGCATGTTATGTTGGCCTGGCTGAACTCCAGCGGCTGACTCTTCGCCTCGTGGAAGAATGATGGTTTTTCAGTCTCTCTTTTTGCAACAGCTTTTTGTGGACTGCAGCAACAGGTGGACTCAATGTGTGTCTCTGAGCACATGGTGTCTCACACGGAGTTTCAGCAGCTGACTCTGAGAACACTCTAGTATCAGCATCTCCTGCATACTCCAAGTCCTCGCTCACTGGTTGGCTCCATGAATGCATGTGTCATGTGATCTCCGTTGCCTCCTTAGCTAGTTGACTCTGTGTGCAAGCTCTTACTTGTGTCGACTGCCTTTTTGAATTTGCCATTCTCGGTGCCTCCTACAATCTCTCTTGCCAATTTACTCTATAAACACTCAGTCACCCAGTGTTGATGTCAGCCTTTATCTGCCTATGGACAGCAGCACTGCTGAATTCTAGTGTTTAAAGTGAGAACTTTCAAGCAATTGGTAATGATTATATTAGCCTTTTATGGGTAAAGATTATCTAAATCAAAGGTTTCGCAAGGTTGAAGACTTAAGGGGTGAATGGTAGGGAATCAGTCTATCAAGTATAGTTTGGATATTTAAGGGGGAGCATTGGTGGATGATTGATATGGGTTAGGCCACCACCTGTTATTTTGGTTCCAAGAGAGAACATTACTAATCAGAAAACGACATTGGAGTGGGCTGACTGCTGAAGTCTTTCATTTGCAAGGCCACTCTTTCCATGTTCGTGATGATAAATGTCAAGCCTCCCCCAAATGCTTTTTGGGGTTGATCCCCTACAACCATCATCTCACTCCACTAACCCCTCCGGCATACCCCCAACTCTCTCATCCTGCCCACCTGCAATGACACTTACCTGTGTTACATCTGACTACAACTGCCAATCTCTGCACTTTACTCAGAAGATGTTTGTTCTCTATTGTGCTTCTGGCCTTTTCTAGCTTTCTAGTATGCATCATGCTTCCCTCTAGTGGAGAGAAGAACGCAATGGGTTATTTTTTATTTTGGACCGGGCCAAGAGGGGACAGGGGAGAGCTGGCAACATACATGTATGATTTTCACGTGTTTCCAATTAATACCTTTCCCATCTACCTATACTGCTGGTCCATGGGATAAAGTAATGCACGGAGGCCCAAAACGAGTGTGCATGTGGATCTCTTTGCCATCCACAGCTAGGTGGGTTTCATTATTGAACCTCTCAGTGAAATCCATCCTGTATTAGAGGGTGCCTCCTCCACACTTCAATATGTGACAGCAGTAAGCAAGAAACAAACTGTTACACCCGGCCATAGGCAGCGGTCTTCTATCAATAACCTCACTAAGAAACCTATGCGGTATGGCTACACTTCCTTTCGGTGCATGGCATCAGCCCTCTGGCAACATTGCTGCTTGCCATGGCAACGAGCTATGTTAGCCCATTGCGCGGCGCGGAGAAGTCAGCTGACTATTCCCTTGAGAATGGCCTGCCTCCTTACTTGGCTTTAAAGTTGGCGGCGCTACGAGAAACGGTGCTTCTGTTCGTAGCGTTATTCCTGCATACAATTCCTGATAATTCGTTACCTGATTCTGACCTCGGCCTGTTATACGGACTCCCTTTGCTTTTCATCCAGGACTCTTTTGACCCTCTTGGTATTCCGACCCAGATTTGGATTGCTTGCTTCGCGTCTTGATCTTCCTTGGTCTGCAAATTACCGAGCCAGCCTGTCCCTGACTTCTGCATTCTTCACAACGCTTTCCCTGTCCTGTGCTCTGAACCGCTCGGTGTGTGGTTGCAGCTGGCATTCCCGGGTAGCGCTGCTCTCCTTCTTCAACACTATAGCATATTCAGGCACGGCATAGCGCTTCCTGCTATTTCCTGGTTGCTACTGGCAAGCTTTGTTTTCTACTCCCAGTGTTACCGTACATATTGGGGAATCCAGCAAGATAAAGACAATATCAGTTTATTTATTAACTTTCACATCTTACCTGCCTGAATTATTTTGACTGCTTCAGAACTCCTGTCTCCAACAACTCTTTGAGAAATTACATTTAGGTACCTGCTTTAGTGAACCCTGGGACGCTCTGCTGACTGTGGACCATCCCGGACCGAGTTTGAACCTCGTGACGCTCGAGATTACTTATCTCTACAAACTCCCTGTTTATTATTTTGTCCTTTTGTTGTTATCTTTCTTCTCGTGACTTCGGAATCCCTATCCCTGTTGGGGTAAGATGCTGCATATAGTTCACCTGTTTAGTATTATTGATAGTTCTACGATACATGAGTTGATCCATTCTATCTATCCTCTGCGCATTGGGCCATCCATCATCTGATTTGTAGCAGTTACTAAAAAAGTATTACTAGTCTAGAACCTGAATTGCCATTGCCTTAATTGATCCTCATGAACTAAACTGTTGTATTTTCCTTTTAAAGTATTGTGGTTTGGTGATGCGTGTGTTTCCCCCGTTCTTTAATTTGACCGGTTCCTCTGTCTGTTCATTGCCCAGCAGAGGGACGTGTCATAGTAAAGAGCTACCCTCAAATTGAGGAGTATGCCTGTCATCCTCCCACTTCAGCCACTCCGGGACCGATAACCAAAGCCCTGGCCTGTGTGGTGAGTAACAGAAACAGAAGCTTTAAAAGATAACGGACCTGATGGAGTCTGAGGGTACTTTGGCAAACATCATGCAGATGGTGTCTGACTTGCGTGCTGAATTTACCTCTGCTCATAATGCGTTGAGTTTTCGCCTCGACTCACTCCAGGGGATATCCCAAGGGGCAGGATCCTCAGGGGGTTCTGCCTCGGGTTCAGGGTTTCCTTCCCCGAACCAGGTACCCACCACTGTGTTGATGACAAACCAATTTCTGTTGGGACCGCCTGAACGGTTTTTGAGTGATCCAAAGACGTACAGGACTTTCATGAACAAGTGCAGATTGCACTTTTTATGCCGCCCAACCTCTTTTCCCACATCGACCACTAAAGCAGCATTTATTCTGTCGTATTTAGGAGGCACGGCCGCCGCCTGGGCAAACCCCTTGCTGGATGCTAACAGTCATATGCTGTATGATTGTGATGCTCTCATTCACACTATGAATTGATTCTTTGATACTCGATATACCACTCAAGCCACAGACTTAGAATTCCTAGAGCTTAGACAGGGTAGTTCCTCCCTCCTGACTTACCTAGCAAGGTTTAACCAATTAGCTGCAGAAACCGACTGGCCTGAAGAGAAAACATCTGCTGTGTTTTACCAAGGGCTATCGGAGGAGCTTAAAGACACTCTGTCTACAGTCCCAGTGGTACCTAAAGAATTCTCAGCACTTCTCGATTTGGTTCTACAGATGGATGCACGGTGGGCTGAGCAAAAGGGTGAGAAGAGAACAATCCCCGTCCCTATATCAGGGGAGTCCTTGATGACATCCGTTCCTGCTCCAGAACCCATGCAAGTAGGAGCCATACGAGGTCCCTTGACTCCGGCACAAAGAGAATACCGTCGGACCCACAACCTTTGTATGTATTGTGGCTCATCGGAACATCAGCTACAGGACTGCCCAAAGAGACCTAAGAAAAAGGTGTGAAATGCCAGATGCCGAAAGTAGCCAGAGTCCCTACTTCGGGAGAGCCATGTTTGGACTCACCTTCTACTGGACCTACGGTGTTGTTCCATCTACCCGTCACTTTCACAGTGGCTGCAGGTGTGCCCTTTTCTGCCTTCGCTATTATTGACTCCGGGGCTACCGGCAATTACATGGATAAACATTATGCTCGATCAGTTGGTATCCCAACTGTGTACAAAGACCTACCTGAGGTGGTCAATGCCGTATATAGCTCCAACCTTGTGTCAGGTTTAGTCACTCAGAGAACGATCTCTATATCGATGTGTACCCACGATGGGCATACAGAGCAGATAACCTTTGACATCATTACCGCTCCTTAGTATAAAGTCATCCTAGCCCTTCCTTGGTTTCAGTATCACAATCCAGTTATAGACTGGGCTCTGTGTATGATCTAGTTCCCGTCTACCACTTGTAACAGCCAGTGTATGCTTGTGCACGGTATTACCACAGGCACGCCCTGTCAAGCGGTGATGGCTAATTCTGCGCTGATTGGGTCAGTTTCTCCCGCAGCATCTACCTAAATACCTCCTGAATATGCTGACTTCCATTACATTATTGATATAGGCATGGCAGAAACATTACCGCCTCATTGGGTTTATGATTGCCCAATCAACCTTGTACCTGGTGTAAATATACCATTGGGTCGAGTGTATTCTTTGACTCTGAAAGAGGACCAAGTCCTCAAGGAATACATCGACAAGGCACTAAAAATGGGATTCATTAGACCCTCAAAATCACCTGCGGCCTCTCCCCTCTTTTCTGTCCCCAAAAAAGAAGGGGATTTGAGACCCTGCATCAACAGAGTGTTGAACGCTGTTACCGTAAGAAACCAATATCCACTGCCTCTCATATCTGTTCTCCTAGATAGGCTCGGTTCGTCCCAGATATTCACTAAGTTGGATCTTAGAGGTGCCTATCATCTAGTACGCATCAGGAAGAACGATGAGTGGAAAACTGCCTTTAAAACCAGGTTCGGCTTGTAGGAATACATGGTAATGCCCTTTGGGCTCTGCAATGCGCCTGCTACAGGCGTTCATGAATGACGTTTTTTCATGATATCATGGAGCAATACGTCGTGGTGTATCTTGATAACATCATTATTTACTCAACTTCTGCATCCGAACATGTCCACATGTACGCACGGTATTACAATGTCTCAGTGAGAATCAACTGTTTGTCAAGGCAGAGAAATGCTTGTTTCATGCTTCTGAAGTAGAGTTTCTGGGGTACGATTTAACTCATTTTGGGATTCGGATGAGGAAATCCAAAGTAAAAGCAGTTTTGGAATGGCCTGTACTGAAATCCGTGAAATCCTTGCAATCATTCCTGGGTTTCGCGAACTTTTATAGGCGGTTCATACACTCCTTTTCATCCATTTTAGCACCTCTCACGGCTCTCACTAGTGCCAAGATCCTTTTTAGCTGGTCCTCGAAAGCTCAAGTTGCCTTTGATGCATTGAAAGCCGCTTTTTCTTCACCTCCTGTACTCCAGCACCCTAATCCTGACCTGTCATTTATTGTCGAGGCCAATGCCTCGGGTTGTGCAGTGGGAGCTATCCTTTCCCAAATCTTTCCGGAGTCCGGCGAGATCCATCCAATAGCATATTTTTCAAGGAAACTGTCAGTTTACGAGCGAAATTACATCATCATGGAACGTGAACTCTTAGCTATCAGAGACGCAATTACTGAATGGAGACATCATCTCTTGTGTGCTAAACATTTGGTCACTGTCTACTCCGATCATTGGAGCCTTTTGGCTGTTCAATCCATGAAATGCCTGACAGCCAGGCAGGCGTGTTGGCACCATTTTTTATTCCAGTCCTAGTTCACAATCACTTACCGCTCTGCTAGACAATAGGCTGTGGCGGACGCACTTTCTCGCCTTCATTTGGCAGATCCTCCTTTGCATCCTGAGATGCCCTTATTATTGCCAAGCAGAGTTGTATGCAGATGTACTGTAAGACCATCTTTGCGGTCTTTGGTTTTGGACTGGGTGGTTACTCTTTCTACTGAAATTGGGGAGCTCAAACTGGACATCCTGAAAGGTTTACCCTACATCCAAGGCCGTATATTCATGCCTCCTGGACCGGCACGTACCCAGGCTCTGAAATCGGCTCATGACTCAATTTTAGCAGCACATCCGGGTCAAAAGAAGACCTTGGAGTCCTTGAGGAGATGGGCTTGGTGGTCGAATATGTCCAGGGATGTCTGCGATTACCTGGCGGATTGTGCTATATGTGCTCAATTTAAATTGACTAGATCGAAACCAAAGGGTCTCTTACAGCCACTGCCTGTTCCGTACAAACCAAGGCAGATGCTGTAAATGGATTTCGTGGTCGAGCTGCTGGAAATTGATGGTTATAATACCATTTGGGTGGTGGTGGACTACTTTTCAAAAGCGGCTGATTTTGTTCAATGCAAGGGACTGCCTACTGCCCCTATTCTGGCTAAGCTATTTCTGGAGAACGTGTTTCGCCATTATGGGTTGCCTTCCATAATAGTCTCTGACAGAGGGACCCAGCTTACATCTCAAATTTGGGACAGCCCTTACTGCCTCTCTGATGATTGATGGCAGATTCACATCCTTGTTTCATCCCCAAACTGACGGGCAGAAGGAACAGATAAATTCCACTATGGAACAGTATCTTCGGTGTTTGTGTCTCCAGTTCCAGTCATCCTGGTTATCGGTCCTCCATCCTGCCGAGTTTGCCTACAATAACTTGGCACATTCTGCTACTGGTTCTTCTCCCTTCTTTACTCTTTATGGTCAGCACCCTCGATCTCTGCCCCTGGAGCCTTCATTGCCAACCAATAGTCCTGCAGCCCTCTCCTGTGTACGGGATATGGACCAGATCCATAGGGACGTGTGGTCACATCTCCTGCGGACCCAAGTGCACGCAAAGCATTTTGCAGACTTGCATCGCACTCCTGCTCCGGACTATCGTGTCAGAATGCTGGTTTGGCTCTCTACCCATCATTTACGTATACCAGGGAAGAAAACTTTACTTCCATGTTTCATAGGACCATACAAAATTGTGTCTGTCATCAATCCGGTGGCGGTCAAACTCTCCCTACCTGCTACATGGCATATACATCTTGTCTTTCATGTCTCTTTAGTCAAATTTTACCCTGCTTCCACTCGTTTGCCTGTGCTTCCGGACCCTGTGCTGGTGGAGGGTGGGGAAGAGTATGAGGTCACCCCTATCTTGGACTACAAACTGCAGAGGGGTCGGCCTTATTACATAGCAGACTGGAAGGGGTACGGAACCTGTGGCTCACATTCATGCCCCGGGGGGTAACTGTCATTTTTGGGGGCGGATGCTCTTACACCCTGCTGTATGCAGCAGCCTTCTATTAATAACCGCACTAAGAAACCTATGCGGTGTGGCTACACTTCCTTTCGGCGCATGGCTTCACCCCTCTGGCAGCGTTAGTGCTTGCCATGGCAACGCGCTACATTAGCCCATTGCGCATCACGGTGGAGGCCATGTGACTAGTCAGCTGACTATTCCCTTGAGAAGGGCCCGCCTCTTTACTTGGCTTTAAAGTTGGCGGCACTACGAGAAACGCTGCTTCTGTTCATAGCGTTATTCCTGCATAAAATTCCTGATCATTTGTTACCTGATTCTGACCTCGGCCTGTTATGCGGACTCCCTCTGCTTTTCGTCCAGGACTCTTTTGACCCTCTTGGTATTCCGACCCAGACTGTTATTTGGATTGCTACCTTCGCGTCTTGATCTTCCTTGGTCTGCATGTTACCGAACCAGCCTGTCCCCGGACTTCTGCGTTCTTCACAACGCTTTCCCTTGCCTGTACTCCAAACTGCTTGGTGTGTGGTTACAGTTGGCATTCCCGGGTAGCGCTGCTCTCCTTCTCCAACACTATGGCACATTCAGGCGCGGCATAGCGATTCCCGCTATTTCCTGGTTGTTACTAGTAAGCTTTGTTTTCTACTCCCAGTGTTTCTGTACATATTGGGGAATCCAGCAAGATAAAGACAATATCAGTTTTTTTATTCACTTTCACATCTTACCATCCATACCTGTCTGAATTCTTTTGACTGCTTCAGAACTCCTGTCTCCAACAACTCTTTGGGAAATTACGTTTAGGTACCTGCTTTAGGGCACCCTGGGATACTCTGCTGACTGTGCACCATCCCGGACCTAGTGCGAGCCTCGTGACGCTCAGGATTACTTTCCTCTACTAACTCCCAGTTTATTATTTTGTCCTTTCGTTGTTTTTCATTCTTCTTGTGACTTTGGAATCTCAATCCCGTTGGGGTAAAACGCTGCATATAGTTCACCTATTTAGTATTGGTAGTTCTGCAATACATGAGTTGATCCATTCTATCTATCCTCTGCGCATTGGGCCATCCATCATCTGATTTGTAGCAGTTACTCATAAGGTATAACTAGTCTAGAACCTGAATAACCATTGCCTTAATTGATCTTCATGCAGTAACCTGTTGTATTTTCTTTCCACATCATTGTGGTTTAGCAGTACATGTTTTTCACCCACTCTTTAATTTGACCGGTTCCTCTGTCTGTTCATTGCCCAGCAGAGGGGCATGTCATAGTAAAGAGCTTCCCTCAGGTTGAGGAGTCCTAAATTCAGGACGGAACCAGGCTTAGAAGTCCTTTGGAGTACGTCTGCCATCCTCCCACTTCAGCCACTCGGGGTCCGATAATCAACGCCCGGTCTGTGTGGTGAGTAACACAAACTCGGTGTCAGATTGGAATTTGTGAATTTCTTATTATTCTTTCTGGGCTCAAAGAAGAAATGGCATGTGTAAAATAAACTGTAAATGATGCACAGTTGCAATGAATTTATGTTCTGCTTTTCAACAATGCATTTTAATTACAGCAAGTTATAAACCATATCTAAAAATATAAATATGAAGATGTATATTTTCCTGAATGCTTGAACGAATTCTTTATGTATATAAAATTCATACAATTGAAAGATATTAAAGAATGCGTTGACTTTGAAACAGTCGGCTGAGAGGTTTTCGCAAAAAGAAGAAATGGTAGACCAATAACATGCTAATCATGTAAAAAATTAATATTCATTTCAATACAGAACTGGTGAAATCTACTTTAATCCTTAAACCGTTATTTCTGACAGTTTTTGTGGCATATGCGGTCCGATTGGGAGAAAAGACATGGTTTTAAGTGTGGAACAATTCTGTGACTGCTTCTCAAAATTAATTTCTTCTCCCTTGAGATGTGCCCTTCTTCCTCTTTCTCATGTTAAACTGTAAACCACATTTTGCATCTGGTTCCCAACTGCTTTGCTGCCTTACTACCCAGCAAGGCTATTTCATGTAGATGTCCTCGGTATGCAAAATATTGTGAAACAATTTCATGTAGCCCCCATACGAACCACATTTGCCTCTAAAACATGCCCTCCATTTTTAATAGAATGATCCTACGCTAAAATCAAATAAAATCACATAATCTTTATTTTAATTCTTGATCAAACGATTATTTGCAAGGCTTCATTAAGACCCTAATCCATGTATCTTCGGCAAATCTAGCCATCAAAATGTGATCAGAGCTTGAAAGCCTTTTGCCAACATTCCTTAAGACAGTTGTAGAGAGTGGTGACATTCAACAAAGACTTAGGAGCTCATACCCTGTGTGCAAAAACTGACCATGTAGGCCTTCTTCACATGTGGTGCACATTGATATGAAAAGACAGCAAATGCACCAGCAGTGACTTGTACCACCATCAGTCCACAAGGAATGGTATGTATTACGATGTTTCAGTATCTTTTATCACCCTTCACAACATACACATTCCATAGATAAATTGGTGAATACAATCCCGAAACCTGTCATCATGGGTTGGGGACATTAGGGCTTCATTCCGAGTTGGGCGGTATTCCAGTGGTAAATACTGGAATACCAGCCAACTGAATTGCTCTTACTGCCACTTGGTCCAGCGGATTTACCACTGGATTACAAGTGGTGGTGTCAGTACCCATTAATTCGGAGTCTGTAAGACTCCATGGGGGATTTCTGAGGAATTTGAACCGGCAGAATTACTGCTGCAATGATTCTGCCGATGTAGCAGATTTTTCTTCAGAAAGTGGGAGGATTTACCTCCAGCATGATGCTGGAGGTAAATCACCCACTTCAGGGCCAAACTCGTTTTATGGCAGAGTAGGAAAAGTGGCAGTAATTCTGTTATGTTCTGTCATGAGCACCACTGTTATTATGGACTTGTTTAAGTTGCTTTGCTAAGCAGATCTGCATGGGGGAGAAGAGGGCTGGGTAACTGGTTGAAGATGGAAGTAAATGGCCAAATGAAGACATATTATGAGTAAAGTTACCTTTGCATTAAATTATGGCTTTGTGTCAGATGACAGGCACGTTTTCTGTTGTGTTTTGCTGTGACTAGAAGAGTTTGTTATGTGTCTTAGTGACACCACTTGTTTTTTATTAAAATTATTGTTTTTCTGGTAAATTAATCCAATTAAAACAACAAACACTACAACTCCCAGAATTCAGTGAATTGCTAAAAAAAGCCAATGGGCCTGATCATGGGTCTGACGGTACCCCGGCGGTAATACCACCGGGATACTGCCAGGGCAAATAGCGTTATGGCTACATGGTCTGCCGCTAATAGTGCCGGATCACGAGTAGTGGGTAACAGTTATTGCCCATTCCCCATTGGGTCCATTGCAAACAATGGGACTGGGGGCGCCAATAGCACCGAAAAATGCCCATTCTGCCGGCTCATTCACCTCCAGCAAATTGTCAGCTTTTGCCATCAGGTGTCAGCAACAATTTGCTAGATATTTAAAAAAATGTATCATATACATACATCATGTGACAGCATAACCATCATTTGCCAGATATTGACAGTACTCCCACCATCAAACAGCTATTGAAATTGTATATGTTAATGTTAATGTTAATGTTAAAGGTCATTTGTACCGCGCACTATCACCACCGAAGTGGTCCCCTGGCGCTCTGGCGGCTCTGAAAAGGGGTGGAGGGGGGAGGTGGGTTAGTAGGAATAAGCTGGAAAAGTGCAAGAGAGCAGTGATGTGCTGTTGGCAGCCTCAGCCCGGTCGGTCCGTCGGCTGGGCTTGGGGTGTCTTATGGTCCGTGGTCGTCGTGTGCTGTTGTGCAAGTCTATGTGTGGCTTGTTTTGTTGTTGCATTGTTGTGAAGTTTGTGCGGATTGCTGCGTTTAAGGCTTGTGGTTGTGTTTGGTTATAGTTTGAGAGGTGTATGCAGAGGGATGGAATTGTTAGTTGGTTGGTTAGTTGGCATTGCTATCCTTGCAATTGTGGGATTCCATCTAGGTCCGGTACATGCTAACAGTCACATTTCTATCTAGATGCCGCGCAAGCTAGGTTCATAATTCTAAGTGTGGTGCATGCTAAGAGTCACATATGCTAATAGTCACATTTCTGAAATTCTATCTAGGTGTGGTATTTGCTAACAATCATATTTCTATTTCGGTGCAACGGGGCTAAGTTTGAGAATTCCGTCTAAGTGTGGCACATGCCAACAATCATGTTACTGCCTAGATTTGGTGCAAACTAAGCTTGAGAATTCCATCTAGGTGTGGCATATGCTAACAATCACATTTATGAAATTCCATCTAGGTGTGGCATATGCTAACAGTCACATTTCTGAAATCCCATCTAAGTGTGGCATATGCCACACTTCAGAGGTCAGAGGTCAGAGGTCTGTAACCTTTAGCGCCCAAGAAGTTTTAGACTGCAAATCCAATCAGCCCTACTCAGCAAAGTCAATGTGGGTGATGATGGGAGTAGTAACCCAAAACATCTGGAGAGACTCATGCTGCATACCCCTGACATAGGTACCCATGCCCCTTTCCAGACTTACCTATGTACTCAGATGTTATGCCAGCTTTTGCAATTATATGCCTATGTCCTGACACCTTTTGGAAGATGTCATAATTTACACGCATGTACCTATATTGCTTGGAATGTACAAAGTGTGAACCTCGTTGGAAGGCAAAAGAATGATATTGAGGACACACCTAGGGTATTGTGTACACTCAGGGACGTCACAGGTAGTGTGATGTTTTAGCAGAGCTAAGGCAACTGTGAATATTATCCTGCATAGTTAAATATGTAGAATACTGAGTATATATACAGAGGTTTCCCTTTAGAGCTGATAATGAACCCATGGTTTTAAAGATAATTCTGTTACAAATTGCCCTACAAAAGCAGTGTTTGGCCCTATATTTCCTAAATGGTCTTCTCAGGAAAAGAGACTGGTGCACATTAGAAGTTCAAATCTGTGTTAAACCCCCCTTAACTCAATGTTCACCAATTGTCATTTTAGAAGAAACAGTACTACACGGTTGACAGTCTTTCCCACCTTCAACTGCTCCCACCAATCTCTTTAGCTAGGGTAAGGACAACAGAAAGAAAACAAGAACATATTCAGCATTGTGTCCTCAGGGGACGACCAGTATTTTTAGCATAAATTGCAAGTCACAGGTTTGAAACCTGCTAACACCTCCCAGTGTGTTAATGTAACAGCTGCAGAAATCCACTTGAAACCTGCAGGCTACACAGAGTCCCTGATAATATACCTTCATAAACAATTTTGCTTTCAGTGCTGGGCCTGTAGATACGTCACATGGTTCAAGGCCGTACTTGTTTGATTACCAACACCAACACGGACACATATGCTTGACTTTTTTTGCTCAGATTTTTCTCAGGTCAGTTGATAACAATGAGAAAGCAGATGTACCCCGACGTTGACCGAGGCCAGAGTTCACTAAGTGATGTAAACCTTTGCATTGTAGTGGACAAACAATCACTTGGAGAGGTATTGGATAATATTGGAGGACGCCACATGCGACTCCCTCTTCAAAGAGCTTCTCAAAATGTTGAGGCTTGCTCCACTCCTGCATGTGAACGATTTTATATATAAAGTATTTTTCTATTTAAATTATTAGGTCATGGATCTTATTGAAAGTATCCATTGTTGCAACCAGTTAAATCTGCCTTTCGGGTTCTTACACTGCACTGCCCAAACCACAGAATGCAACATCAGTAGTGTATGGGGCCCCCTTTCACGCACATAAACATTTTGACAGGTGGGAATGCCCCGCTGCTTTCAGCCTTAGTCATGCCTTCCTTTTGATATGGTTTGTATATAAAGTGAATATAAATTTGATATAAAAATGATATCTAAAATATGAATTTGACATAAAATGTATATTTTATATAAAGTGGGTATAAAACGGTTATCAAAAGTTTTTTATAGGATGGTGTGGTGAGATGGTTTGATATAAAGTAAATATAAATATTATATAAAAATGTGTATAAACATTGGAGTAGCGGGTGGTGGTGCTGCCTGGTCGATTATGGAGGGAAAGTGAAATCTGAAGAAAGGGACTGTAAACTTAGGGTTTTGAAGAGTGATGCCATGAAGATGCCGGAGAGGGGTTTGGCCTTTAATGTTATATGAAGCGTATGAAAACTATATTTAGTATAGGTGACATCATGATTTTATATTGTATTGACAAAGGCTAGAGAGTTATCTTCAACTGCTAGTAACATTAAACTTGGATATAGCTTTGATATAGAGTGCAAATAGACGCTGGCATGGCAGCCCTATATGAATTCACTTTATAGGCAAAGTGTGGTTTATAGTGCTAATATAAACAACTTAAAACTATTGGCATTGGACAATGTGTGTTGCTTTTAAATAATGAAAACTATTTGTTTTTATAAGCAAAGTGTATTTTTTAGAGCCTATACAAATGTCCAAACTATTGCCTTTGACAAATGCATGTTTCTTTTAAATAATGAAAGCAGTTTGTTTAATAAGTAAAGTGTCTTCACCAGAGTTACACAAAAGTCGAAAATATTGCTATGGCAAAATATAAATGACAGACGGCAAAGTGTCTACACAAAAGTCTGATGATCTGCACAATGCGTGTTTGCCTTTTTTAAAAGGAAGAGTAGAGTAAAACTTTTCCATACAACTATTGGCTTTGTCATTGCTTATTTCTTAATAATTTGCATGGGTATTTTAACACAGAGATGCTGAACCAAGTTAATACCTCGTCAACACTTACCATTGAACTTTGACTTCATGATAACTATTCAAAAACACTGACCATTGGCTTTATCAATGCAGGTTTTTTTTTCAAATGAACATACTGCACGGTCCTCTTAGAATGAATGCTATTTAAAAGGGCTGCCGTCTGAATTGACGGTGCTGATCAGCTGTGAAACAGGGCTGCGGCTAGGGAGGGTTTTTTATCTGCCATACTCAAGACTTTTGAATGTTCGTTGCACACAGAAGAAAACACAGATGCTGGGCCTGATAAGATCCAGCAAGCTCGACGGAATATAGGGGAGGGGGCCTGCAATACACACTCTTGTTATCTATGACTGATCAGAGGGTGCAGGGTAATTTTAGTCTTGTTGAAACCCCCATTTGTTTGCAAAGTAAGCACAAAATACATGAGTTCAGGAAACCTGGACGTGTTAATCAGAAAACTATTAAGGGAGGGTTAATGTTTTCACCTCATAAAAGGGGGCTTCTGCTTGCACAGGACTATTCCTTGGCATGGACTTTGGAATTCCGGCTGAGCTCCGGCTTGGTGTTTTGACTGCTTGTGGACTAATTGACTTGAACATCTAATTGTAACACTGCGAGGAAACCTTGTTATCTGGATTTAATTGGATTTCATTGTGGCCCAGGGAAACTCGGACATCGGAGACCCACTGCAAGGCTTTTTGATTGAAAAAAGGCCCGGTCTTTTATTCATATCAACATTCAGAAAAAAAGATGAGTTTTATTTACTTTCAAAATAAACAACTGTGTGTATTTAATGACATGTTTACAAAATGTACAGTTTTTTGGGGGCTTTCACTATTGATGGATTGACAAAGATTTTGTTTAAAAGGTGTTTGTAGACTTGTGTGATACTGTGTTTTACCACTATTGCACACTTTTTCTTTTTAGGCATGCTATTTAAATATATTATAGTATTTAAAAGGCACTTAAAGGCACCAGCTTGTGTTCTGTGGATTTACATGTTGGCTACAATAATGTGTAGAGGTGTTTTTAATTGTTTATGGGGTGTCACACAATCAATCAGCACTTAAATATCAAAGCTTGAGAAGTATGAGGTCAAAATTATAGAGGGGGTAAAATTTGTACCTAATACCCCTGTACAATTATTAAGCCTATAATTGTCTAACTATACAAAATAGCTGGGTAGGTTATTTTATGTAATGCTGGAAATGTAGGTGTATTAATGTTATAACCTTACACCCTGCAGAGATGACATGTAAGAACAAAATGTAATCTTCAGCGGCCAGTAAGGCTCGCATGACTTTAAACACTCTGCAAGTTTGGAAATGTGTTTTACAGTTTACATGCTAATACATCTTAATATTTATCTATTAATCTTGATGATGTAGTGCTTAATGGCCTGTAATACCGTGCCATTTTTTCAAACTTTGCAGATCTACTGTTTGTCCATGGTCTAGCCCATAGTGAGGCAAAAAAGTCAGTAATGTAATATAGCAACATTTAACCTTTAGGAATGACAAGTGCCAATAAAATTGGTAAAATATCTCAAGCATCTGAAATAATATTGAGATTGTATTCAAATGCATGCAATGTAAAGTTAGTATTTCAGTATTTGAGTTTTTTATCAAAGATCACACATGGTGTTGGCGAGATTTATTTGTACATAGTGCTGGAGTGGATGGCATTTTTAAGGGTGCAAGTGTGGGGCTATTACATTTATATGGATGCTTGGATTTTTTCAAAGAGGTGTTTGGTAATGTGTAAAAACTGGCTTCTTTTAAGTTTTTGGGACTGTGTTAGTTCATGTTCTAGATTGTGTTGGATTTATTCTGTAGGCATTACATTTTATTTTACTTTAAGCAGAAAGTGACACAAAAGTAACACAAATTGTGTGTATTCTCTGTGTGTAAAAGAAACACAGATTGTTGGGGGAAAGTGCAGCAGTGTTATATCGGCCTTGATATATTATGTTAGACATGTTATGTATTCATGGGAATTGTTATTGTGTAAAAGATGGCCTAGTCTGATTTGATATTCTTTTTTGCAGAGACTGTATTTTAACGGCAGGATGATGCATCAGGCAGACCCAGAAGAAATGGCCTTTGCCAATCCAATGGGTAACAAGCATCACCTGTTGGATTGATGGAGCATCTGATTTAACAAATCCTGGATGTTTTGAGGGCCTGAGGATGGGTTTGCATGTTCTTGCAAGATCAGCAATGGGCATGGATGGATTGCAGCCCCTGCAAGGGACAATGGAATGTATGGGGACTCCAATGAGTGACAAAGGAGCATCTAAGAACTGATTGGAGTATTATGGTTTTCTGTGATGTCCCCACATTGGACCGTGACAACCAATATCTTGTGAATGGAGCAAAAAATAGATGCCTATCTGGGTTTCTTACAAATTAAGCTATCCCCCTGTGTTCTACCAGTTCAAAGGGACAAGCAATGGGTATAGCCCATTTAACACATCGTCAGCCCTGGAACACTATAGGGGGTGGCCTGGTTTCAAACCCTGGTCATGAAGTTGCCCTCTCACTGTCGGTGCACTCAATGGTTCTGGTGTATATCTGGTGTATATCACAGGGCATTTAAATGCCAAAACTTATTATGTCAGTGAGGAAGTGAGGGGCTCTTTATTACTAGCATCTTCGATACATCTTCCACTGGTTTAGGAGGGAAATGTTGTTTTAAAAGTGCACAGGCCAGACGGGCTCTGAAGTGGGATTAGGGGTGTGGTGATGTAAATTCTGATTTTGATGTTTTGAGACAGCAACGGTTTCGTGGGTCCCGACTGCCCAAGGACAAGACACAGGGTGTTACGCCTGAGAAAGAGGGGGCAATAAATACAAACAGCTGTGTACAGCTGGGGGCTGTCATGGGCAATGTGGTTGTAATTAGCAATGACGAAGGCAGTGCATCAATAACACAGTCTGAGAATATAACTGTTGGTAGTTTTGAAGCTGAGAATAATACTGTCAGATCTGTCATTGTCAAAAATGTAGAAAACCTAACTAATGCAGCAGTGAAACCTATCAACAATTCGCCTGTCCATTCTTCATCTATGTACCAGGGCAAGTCTGCACCGCCTCTAAAGTAAGACAGACGGGTGGTGGTGAATGAGGGGGATGTAGGATATGCACAACCGGGTGTTACACCTGTTATCCATATTGACACTGAATGTGTTTGATACATTGATGACCACTCTGCAGGGGAATGGGGTACAATGTAATAGCAGGCAGCCACCCTGGGGTTTTCAGACCTACTAGCTGTTATATATCCCTTGAGGCGCTTCTTAAATATGTTGACATTCTTAATATTGTGAGTGAAATAGGTGCATGTGATACTGCTGACACTCAAGATGCTGGTGCCATTAATATTGTTTCTGTTGATGCTCAAGAGGGAGGTGTGAATAACAGTGGGGAAGGGTACAATCCTGGTGTCATTAAGATTACTTCTGTTGATACTAAAGATGCTGGTGTCATTAATATTGTTTCTGTTGCTGCTCAAGAGGGAGATGTGAATAACAATGGGGAGTGGTAGAATGCTGATGTCATTAATATTGCTTCTGTTGTTATTCAAGAGATTGGTGTGAATAACAATGGTGCGGGGTAAAATGCTGCTGTCATTCATACAGCTTCTGTTGTTACTCAAGAGGGAGGAAAATAACAATGTGGAGGGGTACAATGATGGTGTTATTAATATTATTCTGTTGCTACTGAAGAAGGGGTGTAAATAAAAATGAGGATCAGTACAATGCTGGTGTTGTTAACATTGCAAATGGCAGTGTTGTAAGTATAGGCATTGCAACTATTGTGTTTGATGCCCTCACTGAGTTTGTATTAATATCATGCAGCTGTTGAAACACCTCCAAACGAACCCCTTTACATTCTGGCTAGTGAAAGTGATGGTACAGCTGAGCTGTTGGGGTATGTTACATTGCCTGTATTTGATGTTCCGGAGCAGGGTGTTAGTAATATGGACAGTCAAACAGTTATATGTATGGTTGCCAATGCAAACACCCAGAATGGCATGGTAATGATGAGGGGCCGGGTCACAATGTCAGTGTCATTAACATTTCAATGTCAGCCCAAATACAATTACTGCGGTTACATGTAGGCGTGTATCGCTTATTAAAAAGAACAAAAATAAAAATAAAATACCCCAACAGAGTGCGAGTCATAAAAACCAGACAGGGGCCCTCACTTTCAAACACAGTTTTAAGAAAATGCTCGCCATTGTGAAAGGTTTAAACCCGTATTGCAAAGGAAAAGAGATTGTGCAATCTGTGGTTCAGGGCTCTTTTGAAGACGTGGAAAGTGCGTTTTTAATGCCACTAAAGCATTTGTAGGGTAATACTACTATTGTATCAGTAGAAACTTGTGTATTAGCCACAGGAATACTGTCCGATTATGTGGTAGCCAATGAGTCAGTTGTTGAACATAATGTGTCAGTCGCACAGGAGTCTTGTGATGCCCTTTGTGAAACATTCACGGGGCACAGTCTGACACCGAACTAGACATGTCCCCACGGGTTGAACACAGCGCACTAGCCCCTGAGCCCTACAGAGATTTGGAAAATCAAATCACAACAGATAGCCTCCCCCATGTCAATCCCCTCCCTGGGCATGGCCCTATTATCAGATAAACCAGGTGAGCGCAAAAACTTGTGACTAGTAACTAATAACCCTCCTCAAACCAGTAGTATTAGAAAACGAAAAACCACTCAAACACGAGCACACAACCCCATGTGCCCTAGGGGTGCTGGTGAAATTAAAAACACTGGTATTGTTATAGATGGAGTGATTGTTTAGAGCGGGGGTGGGTATCCATTTCAGCAGAGCCCTAAAGGCACGGCGCAAAACTTAAAATGGGGCAGATCCGAGCCCAGAGGTGTCAGATATTTCAAATCTTTAAAAAGGCATGATTGCTTTTATCCAGACGCAATCAGCCTAGCACCCCACAGGCTCCAACCCCACGGCCACTGGATGCTCCCATGTATTTCGAAAGGGTACAGACATATCAAAGGAGTTATAAAACATTCTCAGCCATGGGCATTATGAGGAATTCAGATTCATGAACTTGGATCAATTACACTCGCTGGGGAACAGACAAACAGTCCGTCAGATATTCGAAACTGTTGGCCCCAATGATTTTGTTCAGATAAGAATGGAGGCTCAGAGTTTAAACAGATGCTTGTATACAAGCATAACAGATGACAATATACTTTCAAAAGCATTGCAAGTACACGCGATCCTGGAGCTTCTGATGGTCACTTCTGTAGGGTTTGGACAGATGACTCTCTTTGAGGAGTATTTTGATAGACCCATCAAGATACTCTACTTTAACAATGGGATGCAGCTGTATTTTCTGCTAACGGCTAAAACAGCCAGAAAAGTGTATATTTTACACCACGACAACCATTTCTATGGTAAAATCAATCTGAAAGGTTTTCTGAGGGCTAAAAATCTCTGTCAGCACTGCCATCACATTTCCAAAAACAAAACATAGACACAGTTGTCATTATCACTATCATTTGTGTTTAAGAGTAGAATGTCAAACACTTAAGGAAAAATCTGCAAAATGTTATCAATGTCATGTGTTAATTGACATCTTGGGCGTGTCAAGACAGGCACATTCAGAAAGCGGCTTTGGGGGCTGTCGTGTGCGAACTGAGCATTGACTGTCTCACCTGTATTCCGGAGAGTCATAACTGTAACAGAATAATCTGAAGAGTGTGCAAAGTTTCCATTGTCAACATGGCTGAACACATGAGTAACATGACGGCCGGTAGACCTCAAGAGAAAACCGAGTACTAAATAGTGTATGACATGGAGGCCCGCCAAGGAAATGTAATCCACCAAAGAAACTATATATATCCCAGACATCTAACAGTTAACAGCTATTGGGAATTTACAGGAGATTTACAGAAGACTCGCATGGGGCTGCATTTGTCAGCACTTTTGTAACAAGCAAATTCCCAGGCTACATCTTTTTAGCAGATCATTTCAAAGCATATGATGGATACTTTATGCTGCGACAACTGGTTCGGGAAAGAATTAAAGTGAAACGTCTCACTCAGGGTGGTAAACTTACGGCTGTTTTTGTGGTACCTCTACAGATAACCTTTATTGCCTCATTGAACTTTGTACCCACGAAACCTAGCAAGCTCCCAAGAGCTTTTACTTTCCCAGGTTCAAATGGCTTCTTTCTGCATCTTTTTAACACAGTGGCTAGCCAGAACTACATAGGCCCCATTCCACCTCCAGATCAATACGGAGTTCAATACATGATGCCTGGCGAGAAAGATCAGTACATGGCATGGTACAAGGCGAATGAACATGAAGTGTTTGGCTTTCGCCAAGAGTTAAGGGCTTACTGCCAAAAAGATGTCAACATTTTAAGACAATCTTGTAATTTGTTCGGGGATGGGATGATTCAAATGATTCATTGTGAAACACCTATAAAGGGTGGGATACACGGGCCATACATCGATCCTTTTAAAAGCATTACACTGGCTAGTTGTTGTATTCAAATCTACAGACAACTATATCTGAAACCTGAAACACTAACGCTACTTCCACAGTATTCATACCATAGGCGGCAAAAACATTATTCTATGCCATCTATTCAATGGCTCTTATAGATTTCAGAGATCGACAACATCTATATACAACATGCCCTAACTGGCGGGGGTGAGAAACCCTATGGACATTATTGGTTGGATGGCAGTCAGTGGTTCAGGGGAGGAAACAGCCTAGGAATTCAACAGCTGCTTTTATCAGGGATGTCCCAATTGCTAGCCCGCCGGAGGTTTCAACACTTTGACGGGAACTACTTATGAATGACTGCATAGATGCATCCTGTAAAAGCATACATTCCTAGTCAGTCGGAGTGTTCATGCCGTCAGTATCTGGGAACTCGAGTGACGCTCGATGGTGCAGAACAATTCCGATGTGTGCCGTTTTCTTAAAGAGAGAGATCTGAACGGCTGCCCCCAAGATGCATTGTACGGTGGCCGCACAAATGCTTTAAAGCTACCCTATTGCATTGCAGAGGGTGAACAAATACACTACCTAGATTTTACCAGTCTATACCCCTGTGTAAACAATGACAAACCCTATCCCATGGGACATCCAGAGATCATCTGTAATAATTTTGGCAATATAGACCAGTATTCCGGTCAAATCAAGTTGCAAGGTCTACCCACCCCAAGGTCTTTACATACCCATGTTACCCTAGAGATGCGATGGTAAACTAATGTTTCTGCTCTGCCGCAAATGCGTTGAGACGAAACAGTTGCAGTCACACAAATAAAGAGTGACGGCTGACCAGGACTTGCAGTACGATTGAGCTACAGTCGACTTTGAAACTGGGATATCACCTGGGGTGCAAACATAAAATATTGCATTTTAAAACAGTCACTCTTGATCTCTCCTGTGATTATATCCACATGTTCTTACAGCAGAAACAAGAGGTCTCTGGCTTTCCTGTTTGGTGTGTGAACGATGCCGCAAAACTGGCCTACATAGATGATTATTATAAACATCAGGGCATACGCTTGAGTATGGAACACATCGAGGACAACCCCGCTTAGCGGTTGTTGGCCAAACTATGCCTTAATTCATTGGGGTAAGGTGCGCAAATAGTTCATTTGCAAAACACAACCATCATCACAGACCCTAATGTGCTTCATGACTATCTATTTGATCATTCTTATGACGTGAGAAGCTGAGTGTTCATAAATGATGAAGCGGCTTGTCTGTGCTCGCGCTATGCCGTGCAGTATCCAACAACCTCAGACAACATGAACATATTCATAGCTGCATTCACAACCGCTCAAGCTTGCTTAAAACTGTTTGCTGTAAAGGAACAATTACAGGAGCGGGTTCTGTATCACAACACTGATAGCATTATTTTTGTCAGCCGCTCCGAAGATGTCAACCCATCCAATGGTTACTATCTAGGGGATATAAGATCGGAGTTAACTCACAACGAGTACATTGTGGAGTTTGTATCTGCTGGTTCTTAAACATACGCCTATCGCACATCTCTACGAACCATCAATATGAAAATCAAAGGTATAACACAGAATTTTAGCAACCCTGTTGCAATACAGTTTGACAGTTGGAAAGCCAGTTGGAAAGATCTGGTGGAGAGCTTTGTAGAGCGTTGTACAGAAAAACGTGTTTAACACCCCACAGTTTATCGTTGTTACACATCCGGGTATAGTGTGTGATAAAAAGAAACTGTGGGAAATTAGCACCAGCACTCTACAAAATATGCTTAGTGTTGTGTTTGATAAAAGAACACTGGCACTGGGCAGCTTGATTCGCCCCTACGACTATTACTATTCCACAGTGCTCTTGACACTTATACCTCTGAATCATTTAGGTCCCACATGCAATGCGCCCCTCATAGCTGTCTGTCTGAGAGTTGGTTGTTTGAATATGCATTAAAACTTTTCCTCTCTGCATTGAACTGATTGTGCATAACCTTTTTCCCCTCTTGTATTAAATATTATATAAATAAATAAAAAATGTAATTTCATAAATGGCCTGGCTTTTTATTACATGGTCCTAGTTGTTATGTATAACACCCATCACGTGTTGATTTAAAAAAAAAGTTATTTGTTTAAGAGGTGTAACGGTAGGATGTTGTGGGGCCCAACAATCTAATATGGGTTAAAGAAACAGTTTCTATTTTTTTGATCACATGATGTAAGTTGAGACACAAAGTAGAACTCTGTTGTTCCAGATGTTGGCTTTTTTATTTTTACAGATTATGCTACAAGCTCTTAACACCCTTCCACACCTGTCAATGGGCCTTTGTCATAATATATTTCCAACAACTTCATGCCCGAACATGGGCGCCCTGTAACCAGTGGACATAAAGACACAACTAGATGTTGTAAACAATAGATTTATATTAACATTTAAAACATCAATTTTTATTCAGATTTTATTCACCTGAAATAGTTTAGGTTAGCGGATGATAACGATGATCCTTTCGGCTACAAATTCCGTGGTATCAGCAATTACTCGATTCACAGACTGTCTTTCGCCACATTGATAAGCAAGCATACACAGACTTGATACAGTTGACAGAAATTCATAAAGATCCCTGTCAAACAGCCAATGCCCATTAACACATCGGATTCTCTGTTGTATGTTGGCCACCTTCAGTTCCAATGAGGGCCCCACCAGCAACCTTAAATCGATAAAGCCCCCATTGTAGTGCTTTTTCCAGTAGTCCTCCATTAGAGGATGCTGTTGTTGCTGCATATGTTTGCGATACATAAAAGATTGTTATTCGCATTTGTATACCTCCGCTTGTGCTTCCAGATAACACAACTGCCTTGGACATGTACTACTCAAATGCTCTTTAAGTAAATCCAGCAATAACTGCTGTGCACATCCAATGAAGGGTTTCACATTAAATTGATTGCTTTACAGCAGATGTTCATTTTTTATTTCCTGTAAATAAGCACAAATACATACGCAAACCTCTACAGTCTCGATCCTTGTAGATCAGTTTACGGGGCCCCATGCACGTTGCTCTACCATACCGTTTTTTATTTACTTTATCCCTGCACTTGCAACCAGTTTTCTTAACAATGCTTCTAACACACATCGGGCACCGCCGTCTAAACTGCTTCATTTTCAGAAGGGGGTTATTCACCAATTGTATAGCCCACAATGTTTTAGACAGGCATCATTCCACTCCATTCCCAACCCTTAGCTGTGTTAGCGACTGTATCACTCACATAATTTCTACAAGGCATTTAGAGCCCAACACATGACATATTTTACGTAGTGAATTATCCATGCAAGCAATGTCCAAACATTTGTGAGCATCCTGCTAGTGGTCATCAATTCTGTGCCCTGAGCACCATCTGTGAAAGTATTGTTTTAAACATGTTTTTGCCACTATGGCCATAAAACCTTTAATGGCCAGAATATCAATCTAGGTCACAGTCGATGTGAGCATATCATCGTTAATGCTATCAGTCCCCATCAGAGAAACACAAGCCTTAAACAGGCTATAATCGCGATTCCCCCAGATTCTCAATTTGGTTTGAACAGCAAAAACAATAAATATTGATAGCCTCTGCTAAAACTTGATTCTCCTCACCACCATCCACTTTATCGGCTACAGGCTGTAAGCAAAACAAAGATGCAGAGTTTTAACTATGGTTAGTTCTTACACCCAGTAATAAAGAAAAGATCAGGATGGGAGATCAAAACAGTGAGAATTTTGGATTAATTTATTTAATCTCAAAGTTGTAGCATGGTGTTAGGTATTGCTTAATTGCAAGGAAACAGATAACGGACAGATTTTACAATTTGACAGTTGGGGGTACTGCTGTGTACCAACCTCTTACATATTGAGGGTATCTGCCTCATATTCGTGCACAATCTCTAAAGGGCAATTTGACATTACAGTATAAACAAGAGTGAGTGCTGCCCAGGACTGCTAATGGTCCATGGGTGTCATAAAACAAAGCACACAACAAGTGTAAAACAGAAAAATAGGACAAGGCGTTGTGTCGCAGATCGACACTATAGTGTTTTGACCACCTGTAGCAGTAGATGGGAGCTAGTTGATGGTGTGGCCTTCTTCAGGATGGGGGTGAAGGGTAACTCTGTCCATGTGGTATCTGTTGCAGTGAAAAGGCTGTTATGCTGGGTTTTGCTCTCTGTGGCGTGCCTAATTTATAATTTAGAATACTTATTAGTGGCTAGTTAATGCCAACAAGTACACTGCAAAGTGCATTTGTATGGAGCTTACCGTCAAAGGAACGATGTGGTGGTGAAGCTACTACACAGTTTCCCTCAGCGTTGTGTGATGGAGACTATTGTTTTGCATGTTTGCACGCACACCAGTATCAGATTAAGATAAATACAATGACAACTGTTTTATGCAAATGCCTTGATGTCCACTCACTGCAGCATTCCAGTTTCACACTCTATTTCCATCATCTGTGTCACACATTAAGTGCATTGCTTCTCATTTTTACCACATCTATACGTGGTTTACTAATACTTGTATGTGTGTTTTGTGTGGGAGTGAGGGGCCAGTAGGCCCCCCGTCCCGCCTTTCCTTAGTACAAACTTGGACCACGTGCCTCCAATGGTGGTCAGTGTCCCCGTTGCCCTTATGTGATGCCAGCATTGGCTGGCACTTGCGTAGATGGGACCGTTGCGCAGGACACGGGGCATCCATTTTGTGCCCCCTTGACTCCATCTTGGTAACTAAGCCTCACTGCGATAATACGAAAAGGCTTCTCTCCCTTTTGCAGCGGCGTGCACACAATGCACATGGCCCCCACCTTTTCTCTCACTGTGTCTGGAAAACTCTGCAGCCCCATTTTCACGCTGAAGCCAGAGGTAATTGCAACAAAGAAAAAATGTAGTATCTCACTCTTCCTCTGAGATCACTGCCCCGCGTGTGAACCGTCTTGAGCCAAGCGCTGTGGCTCATCCGTCTCCACAAATATGTCCATGCCCCCTCACTCTCGCTGTTGGAAAATTACTGCCAATGTAACCATGTTTCCCCGCAAGGTTTGCTCTTGATGTACCAGATATGTGATCCCGCCACGGTGCCCACCTAGCGGGCCCCCAACTAACATTTTGGCCTCTGTAGCAGTATATTGTCTTTCACTACTAACAAACGCCAATGTGCCTAGATTCTTTACGAGTCCAGACCCTCGCTTCAATCAATGTTATCATGATGGTCAAAACCATTAACCTGATGCCCTGTATCAGCCGCAGTTATTAATGATGCAAATGCATGAATGAACTTCATAGGTTTACAATGATTTGTTCAAAAGAGTTGCAATTATCATAATTTAGTGCATGCTTCACAAAGATGTATTATGTTAGCTTAGTAAGTGGCCACCTCGCTTCACGGCAACCTGACCTTCACTCCTCCTGGACACTGACAACCGGACCACGTGATGTTCACCCTCCCGCCAAAGGAGCAACCAATCCGGATGAAACAGTGCCGCACAACTATATAGTGCTACAATGACTGTCCAATCCTGAGCTGACTTAGGACCCTATGTTAAATGCATCACCTATGACGATTTTTCTCTTTATAATACGATGTAAGTGTGATATTTGTCAGAGCGCTCTCGGGCAGCAGAGTTCTTTGGATGCCAATTAGATAAAGATATTTTTTGAACTCTTGCAACCGGTTCTCTTAGCCTTATTCCCTGTCAGGGGGTGTCTCATTTATTCTTTTTACACGTCTAAGACGTGGAGGTCTCTTACATTTGGTGACCCCAACGTGATTTAGGACAGGTGCCTCGAGGCTCGTGCAGTGCAGCGAGATCCGGGACGCCCAACAGCAAAACCATCGCCTCTGCGGTCGACCAGCCTGTGCGCACAATGGGAAGGGGCCAAGGGTTCCTGGTTAATGAATACCCAACTGTAAAAGCTGCTTGCCGAGGCGGGCCATGGCTTGGTTGGGGTGCGGACTAGATTGTGGATAGACCGTGAATGGTGACTCTCGGACCACCCGACTGAACACGTGAGTACCGGTTTGCGAAAGTTTCCAAGAGGTAAGGGAAGGGTTAAGGAAGAAGGGGAACAGGTAACAGTGGGCAAAAAAGGTTGTCAGGGTCTGTGTGAATGATACTGAGGCTTTTCTGATCTATCCTTTATATGGCCATTAGGTTTTGTGGAGATAAAGAAGTAAGAGAAGAGTGAGGAAGCCTAGCCCGAACGGGTGAGAAGGTGGCGCCGCATAGCATTGTCTCATCCAGTGCAGATAAATAAGTGAAGATAAAGAGAAAATAGTAGGAGTCTCGTATATGTAGTAGACTCGGAGTAGTAATTTAGAATATTCTTTTTCCGTGTAAGAAATATTCTTGGCACGGTAGTGAGGGGAAGTAAGAGGTGGGTAATGCATGAGGAAACTAGAACCGGGGGTGACAAACCAAACTAATTGGAAAAAGGGGAGTAAAAGCGCGCAGACACCCTGCACATGTACTACACATGTTATATGTTATATGTTTTACGTTTATGTTTTCATGTATATCAAAGTGTCATATATTGACCTATTGATAACTGTTTATGTGCATATAAGTTGAAGAAGATAACTGAGGTTGATTAAGAAAATTGAAAATGCAATGTATGCAAAAAAGTTTTAAGTAATGGTAAACGACTAATGTCCATAATTGAAATAATTTACGGTTTTAGTAAATAGTGTACAAGGGAAGAGGTTGTTGAGGAAGTGTTGGTACCAAAAGGTAAGAAGGAGGTTGCATAAGAAATTGAGGTGAGAAGAGTGTCAACCAAGTGTCTGTGTGACTGCATGCAGGGAATTGTATCACCATGGGGGGAATAACGCCATTAGTGGACATCTGCCAACACCTTCCATTTTATAGTGAGAAGATACAGAAGTATAATGGCCAGTGGGTCACAGAGATAAAGGGAGATAGCGTAACACCCCTATGGCCAGAGGGATGTTCTTTCGATAAAAGGGTGCTGGATCTAGTATCCACACATTTGCTGGCAAGATATAAGGAAAAACAGTTACAGAACAGGAGGGAAGTATTAGATTTGTGGCGGATGTTCGAGGAAATAACACCCGCAGGTGAGGTAAGTACAGACAAAGCGGCCGAGAAAGAGAAGGCGTCTTAAGAGGTAGGTGGGCCAGCAAGAGGAGAATGTACGACAACCTCAACTGAGAACGATACAACTAAAATATACCCATTGATGACAAGGCCTGTGGTAGGATACAGCGAGCCCCAGTATGTGCCCACGTGCACCACCCTGGCCACCCCAGCAGAGGCAGCAGCTACTGCCCCACCCCGTATGACAGAGGGGGGCTCTACAGCCCTACTAGCGCCCCACCAGTGAATCTAGCACGACTAACTGGGGATTTCGACAGACAGCTTGCACACGCGCAGATAGAAATAACGCGATTAAGGGCACTATGCGACAGGGGCCAGATGCTACCAGGGGGGGATCAGTGCCACGATTGGCAGCGGCAAACCTCACGCCCTCTCCAAGTGTCACAGGAGACTCGGCGCCAGCGACGCCAGCACCGTCACAATCGGCACCCCCACAATCTGCACAATACCTAAAGGGCAAGAACAGGAGTGGCAATCGGGAGAGTTCCTGTTCAATTTAAATGGTAAACCCGTGAGAATAATACGCCCGACAACCCCAGATGGCCAGCGTGGAGAAAGACAAGAAGAAGAAAGTGAGCAAGAGGAAGCAGTAGAAGTGGTGTTGGGTGATCTTGATGAATATGAAGATGGGGTAGCGGCTGTGGGATCCCCACTGCCATTTCATTTCGATGACCTAGATGAAATGTCGCCACCGAGAAGGCAAGGCAGGCTAAGACAGCGAGTGGGAAACATGCTGGTAAGTAAGACAAAGAAGGGGACGGTAAGTAAAACAGGAAAAAGCACAAATTACAAATGCTATTGATACACAAAGGGGTAGGAAGGCCGCACTACATTCTGTGGGCCCAAATGGACAAGAACAATTTGTTGAAACTTCTCCCCCCACTCACGGGTGGGGCGGGGAAATGGATACACGCATTCTAGAAGAACACAGCAGGAGTCCCATTAGCAATAGGGGACATAAAAAGTTTGTTGGTGTCCGCTGTTGGTGATCAAGCAGATGCAGTGTGGGTGAAGGCGGGGTTCCCGGGAGTGACCATGAGTTGTGACCGCCATGATGGATCGCCATTCAATAATGGTCGAGCGCAAGTATGGGATGCATTGCGGCGGATGTTTCCAGACATTTCAGATTTACACTTAGTGATGCAGTGCACGATGGGAGAGGGGGAGCCTATACAATTTATACTCCGGGTGCAAACGGGTAAGGCGTGGGATCAATCCACCGCCCTGTTTTATTTTATAATTAAAAAGGGGCTTCCGAAGGAGGTACAGAAGGCCTTGGATAAAATAGCTGGGATAGAAGCCAATTGCTGGCCTGAGATTTAAAGCATAATTGTACACCATTGTAGGAGAATCAAAGAAAGAGAAAAAGAGATAGCGCAGAAAAGGTTGGCAGACAAAGCGAAATCAGTACAGAATAAGTTAGTGAAGGTTGCAGCGCTGAATGCAACCACATCAACTGATAGAAGCAGTGAAGGGGATGACAGAACAGAAAATGCACCAGTCAGAATGGCCGCAACATGGGCTGCAGGAGGACAAGAACAGTGGGATGGAGAAGAACAATACGGTGGGCCCAATGGCAAGGGAGACCAACAAGAGGATGAGGTGGGTACAGAGGGCCACAAAGGGGATTCAGAGGAATGGGAAACAGAGGATTCAGTGGGCCTGGGATGAGAGGAGGACCACAAGGGTCATGTTGGAATTGTGGGAGATGGGAGCACTATTCAAGAGATTGTAGAATGTGACCCATGGGATACTTCCAAGGGCAGCCCCCTATGGGAAATGAGCAGTAATACGACATCCACACCCAGGCAGCCCCTACGGGTTACCTATGCGAGGGGGTGGGAAAAGTGATCAATATTTTAATGAGCGCCAAATGCAACAAAGACTGCACCCCCGCAACAGCAGCCAAAACATGGGGGAGCGCAACAGCCTATGGCCAGACAAAACACAGTAGGGAACGCGAACAATAACATTTTTGCAATGTCAGCTAACGGTGCGCCTGCACCTTTTCGCGGCACAGCGGTGGTAGGAGATAACGTTTTCTCAGTGCCAGGAACTGAGAATTATGCAGATTAGGACAGCCCACAGGGAGCACTTGCGTGTCCAGTCCTATCCACTACCCTACGTGCAGAAGCGGAACCACTAGTGGGAGCAGAGATAGGAAACAAGCAGTTTATCTTTATGGTAGACTCAGGAGCGGAATATTCATGTCTCATGGAAGGGCGGTTTCTGCTCTCGGGAAGAAATTTGGAAACGCAGGGGTTTTCTGGGGCTATTTTAAAAGTTCCTTACACAAAAGATCTAGACATAACAGTGGGGGGAAAAACAGTGCGTGCAAGCTTACTATATCGCGAAGACGCACCAATCAATTTGCTGGGAGGAGATTTGTTGAGTAAGTTAAATATGACTATCTCTTTTACTGAGCGGAGAATAGTGTGTTCAACCCTAGGAGTATGCCCCGTACGAGCAATGCTAATTATCAGTACTATGAAAAACGAAGTTGCAGTAAGAGTGGTGCCCATTGACATGGATATGTTAATTTATGGCATCAGAGTGTTAGCTCGGGTAGTGCCAGAGATAACAAGAAAGGAATGGAGGGTACCCTCTGACTTTATCTTTCGTCCAATTATAAATACAGACGTTGTGCCAGGAACCATTTTATCTATTGATCTAGAGGGGGTTCAGGTCTCAAGCAAACATATCACTGTGATAGGACTGGACACACGTGGATGCGAATGGAGAACAGTACTATGCATAGACCCAAACATAATGTTGCGCAATTTAACTGACGAAGAGCTGTTCACTGACAGTGAGAGTGATGGAGAAATAATAATGGAAATAAGTATACCATTTGACATCATGATTCAATACAGGGAGAAACACAACCCACTCATGGCTAGTGTTAATGTGCCAGCCACAATATTTGAGGAAGACATGGAAAGAGTACTGCCTGAGATTTGGACAACAGGACCCCATGATGTAGGATTATTGCATGAAGTAACACCCATTAAGATAAAATTGAAGCCGGGTGCCATACCCCCAAGAGTTAAGCAGTACCCACTATCAAAAGAAGCCGAGGAGGGGATCAGAGAAACAATAAGTGCTCTATTAAAACAGGGAATAATAGTTCCATCCAACTCCCCATGCGATACGGTGATTTTTCCGATCAAAAAAGCAAAAGGTGGGGCGTGGAGAATGATACAAGATCTCCGCCCACTCAATGACGTCATTCAGAAAGAGTTCCCATTAGTGCCTAACCCATCATCAATACTGTGCAGCATACCCAAAGAGGCCACGTGTTTTACGGTGATAGACCTGAAAAATGCTTTCTTTTCAATACCACTCGACCCAAGCTCCCAGTACCTCATGGCATTCACGCTCGGGGGGAACAGATACGAAACTTGCAGGTTACCGCAGGGATATTGTGGAAGCCCCAGCATTTTTAATAGGATCTTACATGAAGATCTTGGAAATATTGATGTAGAGAGCACAATAATACAGTATGTAGATGTTTGCTCATCTGCAGCAGGGGTGAAGAACAGTGTTGAGAAGACTCTGTAACACTGCTAAATTTGCTAGCGACAAAAGGATATAAGGTAGATAAAGGAAAATTGCAATACTGCCTAGCCAAGTTTATGTACCTAGGGCAACTAATATCCAAATATGGCAAAATAATACTTCCTGACAGAGCAGCTGCTATACGCCACATGATAATACCGAAAACAGGAAAAGACATGCAAAAGTTTCTCGGCATCTGTAATTACTTCCGTGCATGGATACTTGATTACGCAGCATACATGCGCCCATTGCACCAAGCACTAAAAGAGTCACAAAAGAATAATGCCCCAATAAAATGGACAAATGAAATGATGAGGCAATACTTCAAGTTACAAGACTTGATTGCCCACGCGCCAGTTCTCGCAAACCCAGATTATGTCAGGGAATTCTAACTATTTTCACACTGCAACGGTACACTGATGACTGCAGTGTTAACACAGAAAATGTCACTAGGCCACAAGCCATTGGCCTACTACAGCGGAATGCTGGACGCGGCAATGCAAGGCCACTTCGCATGCGAACAAGCTTTCGCTGCAGCGGCCTTCACCATTGAAAAAAGCACCACAATCGTGATGGGTTGTTCGGTAACACTTTATGCAGAGCATTCACTCTTTGCCATTTTAGAAAGATCCAAATCAACACTGACAACACAGAGGGCGACAGCATATGAAATAATAATTTCCAGCCCAAATGTACACATTGTCAGATGCAAAACAGTAAACCCAGCCACGTTCATTACAGAACCATGCACTGTAGAAGACATGCAGGAGCACGACTGTGCCACATAAGAGGGAGAGGAAGATGATATCCCCAAAGCAAGTTGGAATGCATTACAGGAGGGGGAAATATACTTCATAGATGGGTCAGCATCTATAGATACTGAAACAGGAGAAAAACATGGGGGGATGGCAGTGGTAAGAATGGAAGAAGACAATTATGAAACGATTGTCCAAAAACGCCTTCCTTCTCATTATTCCACACAAGCGGCAGAACGAGTGGCATTAATTAAAGTGCTGCCCACAGCTAAAGGGTGCGCATTAACAATCTATTCGGATTCAGCATATGCCACAACAACAGTGCATTCAGTATTATCGCAATGGTGACGGAGAGGGTTTTCGAAGGGCAGATGGGTCGCCAGTTCAGCACGCTACATTACTAAATTAACTAATAGAAGCACTAGCAAAACCATCAGTAGTGGCGGTGGTGAAATGCCAAGCCCATACCAACAACACAGATGCGATCTCATGGGAAACGCGTCAGCAGATGCAGCAGCGAAAGACGCCTCGTATTTCAATGTACCCCCAACAATTGAATGCATCGTCACAACACCCACTGCACAACCATTAGAAGAAGGATATAGCAACACACCAATAATGCAAATAATAGAATTGCAGAGGAGGGCACCAATAGAAGAGCAAGAGTTATGGGCCAAACGAGGGTGCAAGCAATCACCGACAGATCTAATATGGAGACAGGAAGTGACTGGGAAGGTATTTGTATTTGTATTTGTTTTATTTGTATAGCGCAGACCAGGCCCAAGGGCAACCGGGCGCATATTTTAGTGAAACATTACATTACAGGTAGTAGAGCATTACATTACAGGTAGGACATATCATCACAGTAGTCCCAACAAATTGTCAACAAAGTGTGCAATTGACATTACAAATCAAGGCAACAAACAGAACGGAGCAAAGCAGAACTAGGTTCCACATGGCCCGTCCAAAAACAGAGGAGCGGTTGTTAGTGGGATGTAGCTAACCAAAGCTTGGCTTTGTGTTTGAATTGGTTAAATGAAGGTAGCGTTCTGATCATGAGTGGTACGGTGTTCCAAAGCTTGGCTGCCAGGACAGGGAAGCTGGCGCCCCCGGCAGAGTGAAGCTTGAATCTAGGGATTGCAAGACCTTGGGTTTGTGCAGATCTGAGTACTCGTGCTGGTGTATATTGAGTGAATCGCGAGGCTAAGTATGATGGGGCCTGGTGGTTGATACATTTGTATGTGAGGGCCAGTGCTTTCAGAGAGATCCTTTGGGTGACTGAAAGCCAGTTGAGGTTCTTCCTGGTTTCTGAAATGTGGGCAGATCGGGGGATGTTAAGGGCTGCTCTAATGGCATTGTTTTGGGTTGTCTGAAGTTTGTTAAGATTGCCCTGGTTAGTGCCTTGGTACAATGCATTGCAGTAGTCCAATTTAGACATAACCAAGGTCCTGGCCAGGGTAATGCAGTTCTGGGCAGTAAGGAAGGGGTGACAAGCTGAAATCAATTTGCATGTGTATGCAGACGCAGCGGCCACTGAGTTAGTTTGTCTGGTGAGTGTCAAGGAGGCGTCCAGGTATATACCCAGAGTTTTGGTGTCTTTAGATACTTTAATCAGATTGCCGTCAATGTTAAAGGAGCCAAACAGGGGACTCAGTTTGTTGAGTCCCTGTTGCGTGCCTAAGATGAGAAGCTCAGTCTTGTTATCGTTGAGGCACAGCTCGTGCTGGGCCATCCAGGCTTGTATGACAAGGTAAATGTCATTAAGGGCTTTAGAGTCAGCAATGTAGTCACCCGTGATGGGTATGAGTATCTGGGTGTGATCAGCGTAATTTGTGTAGGCGACACCCACATAGTCAAGCACATCAAATAAAGGTTTGGTGAAGACATTGCAGAGAGTTGGGGAGACACAGGACCCTAGCGGGACTCCACAGGGGACTGGTGTGGGATCGGCCGATGCAGTAGGGGAGAAAACTCTCATGTACCTATTGTCGAGGAATGACCTAATCCAGTTGGATGCATTGTCAGAGAAGTGGGCCGCTGACTTCGAGTGCCGACATATTATTTGGTGGTTGACCAAATCAAAGGCAGCGGATAAGTCCAGAAGTAGTAGAAGGGCCAGTTTACCGTTGTCTTTAAGGTCCTCAATTTGAGTTTTGAGATCAAGTAAAGCTGTTTCAGTCCCGTGCTTAGGTCTGAAGGCAGATTGTCTTGAGCCGAGGAGGTTATTGGTTTCTAAGTAATTCTGAATCTGCAGGTATGCTGCTCTGTCAAGTAGTTTGAGTAGGAACGGTACGGTGGTAATCGGTCTATTAGGTAATAATGCCAGTGGAGCCATTGGAAGTAGCTTTCCAGCAGCTGCATTTCCCAGCCCATGTAGCGAAAGAACACATCACAGCAGACATACAAGAGCACTGGTTTGTTCCCAACCTGCAGGAACATCTGTCCAAATTGACGTTAGAATGCACCACATGCCAAACATACAGTTCAGGGATGACCCTAAGAACATTGCGAAGCATTCTACCGTGTCCTGTGGGGCCCTTCAGAGAGCTCCACATTGATTATGCGGACATGGGGGAGAAATGTAATGGGGCAAGGTATTTGATTGTAGTGGTATGCCGCTTCGGAAGGTGGGTAGAGGCAGGACCATGTCCCCACCCGGATGCAAAATGTGCATCAAAGTTTTTGGTGCGGGAGGTGTTCTCAAGGTGGGAAATTTGCGATGTAATAAGATCAGACAACGGCATACACTTTGTGAATAACCTCTTCAAGGAAGTGGCATCGCTCCTGGGGGTTAAGCACAAACTGTGTTCTATTTACCATCCAATGGCTAATGGGATGGTGGAAAAGATCAACGGCCTGCTCAAAAGTAAATTGTCAAAGTTGTGCAACACACTCAAGAACAACTGGGTGTATTGCCTGCCCCTAGCACTGTTCCAACTCAGAACGCTGAAAAGCAAAGACCACCACCTAAGCCCCCATGAAATTGTGACGGGCAGACGTATTCATAGCCACTCTCCTCAATAAGAAAAGCATCAGATGTGCACCGGGCTGCCACAGTGCTGGGGGAAGAATTTAAGGAATACCTTACCCAGTTGACGCACGCAGTACGCAGCATAGAGCGACAAATTGCACCACCCTTTACTAAAAATGTTCAAAGAGACACTGCAATGCTGGCCCCAGAAAGTCCAGGTGGCCCATTAATGCCAGATGACAATGTATATGTAAGACGTTTTGTTCGGCGGTGGAACTCGCCGAGATTTCATGGACCTCATGAGGTCGTTTTTTGCACACCCACCGCAGTGAAAATTAAGGGACTGAAATATTGGGTGCATCTCTCAGATGTGAGAAAGGCACGCGATAGTGCACTCCCTCAGTGTGAGCAAATAAGCAACACTGAAATAGTTAATGAAGTGAAAAAATGATTGCAGAGAGGGTAAAAACAAACAATGTATTATGAATGTGCTTGCAAGAATGTCTCTCTCTCTCGCTTCCTCTCTTCCTTTCCTTCTTTCTCTCTATTTCTTGCTCCTACGTCTTGCACTTTCTATCAAATTGAATAAAGGATAAAATAAATTATGTAGATAAAGAAAAGATGCCAATAGCCTAGTATAAGTAAAATATGTTATATTGAAAGATTTATAGCAACACGTAAGAAGATAACAAAGAGAGCACAAACAGTAATGAAATATGCAATGTAAATAATTGATGTATGCTCGTCACTTAACAATCTTATATCACCCCTCCAGGTGGCGCAATGGCCGAAAGGAGCGCGCTCACCGACAATACCCTAATGTTAGTTAGTGATAGGATAGTCAATAGAGCCAAAAAATGTAGCATTGTCGAGTGTGCTTTGATGTATTCAGCTGTTTTGTTGTCCGTAATGTTATTCTTCATGGCCTGGTACTATACCATCCTAGCTATTGCCCATGATATGAAAAAAGGGGGGGAGCGGGGCACAGCTAATATGAGAAGGGTCAGTACTAATATGGACAGGGGTAAAAACAATGTGGAGAGAAAACTATTCTGCTAATGACTATGATGCTAATATAACCTACACTATGATGCACTTTAATGACACAACAACACCCCCCTTCCAATTGCTGCTAAAACCTCGTATAATGACAATGAAACCAATGAATATGATGGTGACTATTTTTGGCCAAATGAACTCAACCAAATGAATGTTAATGCACAGACAACCAGAGAACCTACCTCACTTTATATTGCTGCTACTCATGAAACACCAGAACCACTAGCTGAACACACAATGAATAATGTTAATGACACCGTACGGGCTGGGGTGTTCCCAATACACTATCGGAAGGTTAGAAGGTATCGCAAAGGGGATAGAAGGAGAGGGAAAAGGGGGGCGAGTGGGAAAAGATATGACATCTACAATGGCCTGGGATTAGATGAAATAGAGGACCCCCACCACCCCGACCAGTCAAATAAATGGTACTCGGACATGAGTGCCACAGAAAAACAAGCCACGAATGAGAGCTGCTATGTTTGCTCACTCATTCCGCACCCATCAGGGATCCCCATAATACTGGTGCCACAAGAAGTGCCCTTGTCAGACGCCCAATGTTTAATTCATCTCGTATTGTGTAGAATTCGAAGTACCTTCCAGGCACACACATTTACAATAGAGATGCTAAAGAATGGGAGAACATGCACAAGCAGACGCCAAGGAGTAATTTGCATAAAAGAAGCATTCTTTGTCATAAAAGGAACTAAGTTCGCAGAAAACAAATGGCATGACGAAACAATCGAATGCAAGGCTGAAGCACTCAGAGGACTAACCAAAGAGAACTTTCAATGTGTAAAAGAAACATGTGCCTCCGTCTGGTCCCAGCACATTGCCAAACTAACGTCGGTCACTGCAATAGAAAAGCCAATAAAGACACAAAAAGAAATACCACATGAACTATGCTTTCACGGAGAAGGAAAAGTGCCCATGGATGCCAACAAGCAATGCAATAAGACAATAATAATTCCAGACATGAAGAAAGGCACAGCAGCCCTCGTGGACATGTATTGGGTCTGTGGCAAACAAGCATACCTGCATATCCCGGCGTCATGGAAGGGCACTTGCGCCCTAGCCACCCTACATTCGGCTCTGATGGTAATACCAGAAAGCCACATCCAAGGTGGAAAAGGAGTATCGGCTGGCACATGGGCAGCAGGAGAATCGGCTGGCATATCGGCAGCAGGGTAATCGGCTGACGTACCGGTAGCGCCAAAACCAGTGGTAACAAAGCCTCCAGCATAGGAACTGTTGTCAGAAAACGACTTAAGAAACCAACTGTCTCGCAAAAGGAGATCATCCAAATACATCTCAACTGAATCATCTGCTCTTCTTGCTGAGATCCCGCTGAAGTATAAACTCTTCAACTACACAGAGAAATTCTTTGCTTCGCTCCTAACGCCAGGACTGCAGGCCCGAAATAACGCCAAGTGGTTACAGATAGGCCGCTGGGAGCTGATCCAACTCGCCAACGACACTGAAGAAGGGTTCAATGTGATAACAGTGGAGCTCCGCGCTTTGCACCTAATGACAATGCAGAACCGGTACGTGTTAGATCTCCTCACGGCCATGGACAGAGATGTTTGCCGAAAAATCGGGAGCGCATGTTACACATTCGTGCCATCTGAAGATGCAGATAATGGAATACTTTCCCATGTGATCTCAGCAGTACACAGCCTAAGAGAAAGGATGTCGAAAGAAGGGGGAGTGGAACAAAGCACCTGGTTTGACAACATGTTCAGCTGGATACCGTCCTGGTTCAACACCATGATGAAAATTTTTGTTCAGGCCATCGTCTTCATAATGCTATTTTTCTGTGTGTGCCAATTAGGTATCTGATGTTGTGCAAAATCTATGCCTAGTTCAACTATGATGATGATAACGATGGGCCGACAGGCAACGGTAACAACTATGATAGATGCGCAGATGCAAACTGGGGAACCTAACCCGCCAAAATATCTCATGACAGCAGTATACCCCCAGAATGGGGACAGGGTTGAAAATCTGTATCACACCACCATAAAGGAACCAAGAGACCTGCAATGGTACAATGAAGTGTGGGTGGACCTGGATAGGGATTGAGGGATATATATGACATGCACTCCTGATGAATATGGAAGGGAAGGGCACAGTCTGAAGAGTGTATGAGTGTCCAATTACCAGTCAGTCAACAACAAGAACGTAGGATGGTGCTGGAAAAAGTGTGCTTACGTGGCCTCAGCACATACCGGACATATGGTTATTTAGCAATACGGGAAGGATTTTCCGGTATCCCATTGTTTAAACGCACAAAATTACATCAAAGTAATTTACTTTGAAGGCATTACTATGAATTGCTTCTAATTCTGTGTATATAGTGGTGGGTTAAGGGGTAAAAAGGGGGTTTGGGTAGGGGTGTTAGTGAAGGGGAACAGGCGTGTGAGGGGGACCCCCTAAATAAAAATAAATGTCAAAGAAAAAACATATTTTCCAGCATGACACATTCTCTGTACCTGTCCAAATAACTGTGTACTTAAAGGGTTACCAACAACAAGAGGCGGAGGTGGTTCTGGTGGTGCTGGAGAGAAAACCTTACATTTGTTGATGGATCCTGCCAATTGCGCAGCATAGAAGTAGAGCACAGGTCCTGGGCAGGCTGAGAGGGATACAGGATTGAGCTTCTTATGCCAGTGTATCCAGGGACAGTAGTAACAGACAGATGTGTTCTAACAGCTATCTCCACTGCTAAGGATGTTTGGTGGAAGACGGTTACTGGAAGATGATCTGGATGGAGGACTTGTCAGAACATGCTTTCATCCCATGTGGTTGTGCCTGGCTGTCGATCACCAGGTGCAACACTTTACTGGTGTGGTGTTTAAATTGCATATGACCGTGCCTTCCTGCACCTTCACTGTCTTCCACTCCAGCAACCTAAAGTGCTCCCAGGCCCATGAGGAGGAAGGCCCTGTCTATGTCTCTTGTCCAGCTTGATACACAACCAAGGCTACCTGTGCCTGCCCTGCTCCCTCTGCTAGAATAGTCACAGGTCCAGAAGCATTATCTTCCTCATCCTCCAAGACATTTGCTGAACAACAACTTATGTATCCTCCACTTCTTGCTAATCAGTCTCCACCCACACCACCTGCACCAACTCCTTGTCTGGCTGTGGCAGTCCAACGCCCTTGCTACACACTCCTCCATCTCCTATGCAGCTCAGAATGTGTTTATGGCATTCTCCAGGAATAACCCCATTGAATCCAAAACTACATTTCCCCTCTCCTGCTTTAAGTCGAGTATTTTATCCCAGTACTTCCTAGTCATATCCAAAGTCTCTAACATAAGGACTCCCTACACTGGCCCTTCCTCCTCCCCCTCTGCCATCACCTCCTGTGGTAGTGGCAAACCTTCCATTGTTGTCAAAACTGCCTCCGCCGCCTCCTCTGCCAACTCCACCAGTGACAAGCCCTTCTTCAACTCCACCTTGTTTTCTCTTCTTGACCTGTCTCCAATGACTCCCAACCTCATGCAGCACCTATTCTGGCAGTAGGAGTCTAGTATCTACCAGGGCCACAACCACAAAGGACATTGCATTATCCCCAACTCCTATGAATCCTCCACTTGGCAATCGATATGACCAAGAAGTCAAATTTCTCTTGCTCCCCCAAATCGCTTCCGCTACATCATTTTGTTGTGTTTCTTCTTGGGAAGGACCAACACACAATAACAGCAAGTGACAAACAATCGAAAGATTCTAAAACTGGAAGGAGTCTCTGGTTCACACACACATGGAAAGGTTTTTTTTAGGTTCAACATACAAGTGGGAATCAAAAAGGGGCCAGTTTTGTGTATTTTCTTATTTTTGGGGGTTAATGACAAGATAAGGAAAACTGATGGAACAACTAACACATGCCCTACTGGGGCAAACACACAGCCAAATGGGATTAGGAATGCAAAAGGGAAATTATTTATTTATTGTGTTTACATTTTTGGGTTGTTGACACTGTAAGGGATTTCAATCAGGCACACACCCAAGTCTCACCTAGCATGTAGTGTTCAAATGAAACCCTTATTTTATTTTTGTCTATAAATTCAATATTCTGAATGATATACCACTCATATCACACCCTTATCAAAATATCGCCCAAGTCACACTGAACCAGTAATCAGGCTAGTTTGTAAAGGTAAACATGTATTTAAGTATTTAAATATTCAAATCACACATAAGTTTAATATATATATATATATATATATATATATATATATATATATATATATATATATGGCAGCAATAGCCCAAAGGCTGACAATACAATTCAGAAATAAGCAAAGCAAATGAATTTACTTATAATGATGCAGAATAGAAAACACAGGGAAAAGAACAGTTTTGTTTCGTGCACAGATAGCGGTTAGGTTAATATTCCCCCTGCAAAATTTTGTTTAAATACAAATGAGCAGTCGTACACCAATGTGAGCAACCAGCAGGTATTCAGGAATGAAAGACAAGTTCTAGAGTTTATAGGCAATCTTCCCTCCCGAACAAGAGAGAAAACCTTATTTTAGCAAATGACACTTTGAAAATGGCAGGTGAAAATGGCTTTGTGAAATACTGCAAAAGGATGCAAAATGCTTAAATGGATAGAAATTCTAAGAAAAGCAACACTAATCAGGTCCTAACATACATGAGCTATAATATAAACAACAATACACACTTGAGATCAGGATGGAATGGAAAAAGCACTTTGAAATGGGGAAATGACATGTGTAAACTTTTGAATTTAGCAAATTTGTGGCAAACCTTTACTATGCGATACACTGGTTTTTAGTTGTGAATCAAGTTCGTTTCTATCTTTAAAACTGAAAGAGTTATAGAGGTTTTAGTGACAGGCATTTTTGCAAAATAGGCACAAAAATGAAAACAAAAATGCGCTTTTGAAAATGACACATGGGTTTAATTACACTATATCTGGACTATGAAAAAGAGAATTCCACATATGGATCTTACAGTCACGTGATCAGTGTAACCCGTCCCATTGTGGATACTCTACTTCTTCCTGGGATTTACTTTAGTTATTCAGAATCACCAGGGAGTTATGGTTTTGGAACACAGGTGAGACAATCAGCGCAAGAAGGATTCTAACAATACTTTAGTCCTGAATTAAAGATGGGATGGATTGAGATAGGGATGATAGAATGCATATATACTATGGGTCACTGTTCTTCCCATTAATACTTACAGAAGAAGTTATTAAATTGGATCGTCAGCTCTGGTCAATGAATTGGATCTGGTCTACTGGCATGAGGGCACCTCTAGCGGGATTGGATCAGCAAGGCGGTTCTGGTCAATTTAGACTGCACCTCAGACTGGATTTGGATGGGCCCCTTCTGATTACTGGACACGGTAGATAGCAGGATGCAAGTTTTCAGTGGGCAAGCCGTAATGGTAGCAAGCCAAGCTGAATCAGAATTAAATCCCTTCAAGTTTGAGATGTTTGCAATTGGGTCAGGCGAGCAATAATTTTGCAATGCTAGAGTCTGGATTCTGCAAAGAAATCTGGATCTTTCAAAGAATTCTGGAGTCAGCTACAAGATGAAAAGTTCTGCAATAAGGTGCTGCGCGGACATCTGGATGGGTTCTGAAAGCAGTCTTCTGGAAGCAGTGTGTCTATGTGTAGTGAAACTCCTATATTTATCCCTTGCAAAGTTTATGGCATGGGTAGAACTTCAAAACACACCCCCATGGTTGTGAGTGGCTACAGGCATGTGCTTTGTTTTGGTTGGCAGCCTGAACAGAGCTGTCATTTTATCACAGGATTTAGGAACTTCCACCTGGATTTTTACCCAAAACATACTTTTGCACAAATGTACATTTCTACCATTATGTACCCTCACATAATTTATATTCGATAGTCTACATTCACATTCACTTCCCATCTTTGTGAGAGCTGTATTGGTCATTCTATGGATTGTTATCAATTTTACTCATAACACTTTAGATTCATAATTTCTAATTTGCTCCATCTCTGGGCGCTTATCAGTGGATTATGTACATGCAATTGTAAATTTGCAACATTAATAGTTTTGCCACAATCAGACATTTTTCATAACTTTGGTTTCTTAAATGGTACGAGTTTCCTCAATGTCTTCAAATCACAAGGCTGAAATTAGTTTAATGTCTACCAAGTTTCAGATTTATCCCTCTTTAGGTTGCTCGGTTCAAGAGTTTTAAACTTTAATCAAAAATAAGGATTTCACACTAAAGTCCTCCTGTGTAACCTCCCCTTTTCAGGCAGCAGCTGTCCGGTCCTTTGAAGTTCACTGAGAAACCTCTTCCACATCCTGCCCCTCTTTGCAGAGGTCAACACTTAGCCTGTCCTTTGTTCTTTGGTCAGCCAGCAGACGAATGTCTAATAGCCCCATTGCGTGGCTTTTTGGGATTATGCGGGAACCATTAACAGCCATTAGCCTTCCTGTTCTCAAGGAAGCGTCAAGAGGAGATGTCAGATTTCCCAGGCCAGGCTGTCAGATCAGAATTAGATAGTGGATTGGTCCCAGACTGGGTTCCTTGACATTAAAGTCTTTTCATTTCAAATATAAACTATAAGCATAGTTTATAAAGGATTTAAACATTTTAAAAGAATTAGCCCTTCGCAAATATGCTTGAAATAGTGGATTTTGCAATTTTTTTTCCAGAAAAAGAAACACATTTAAATGGGTTTGCCAGCTGGTTTCCTTAAGCAAATGTCAGGCAGGGAGGCCTGGATTCCTCTGACTGCCTGGAGAATCCATGATTTCAGCACACTTTCCTTTCCATAATTCTCTGGGAAAATGACTGAATTTTTAAGGGCATTTTCGGATTAGGCCTGCGTGTTGCCTTGTTTCAGGTGACAGATGACAGATGCCAGATGACAGGTGACAGCAGTGATTCCTGTTTTTACACCAACTTTGCCTGTGTGTGTGTCAAGCTGTGCAGCTCTTTTGGTGGTTTATGAACTCTGTTCAATTTTGGAGATTTAGTGTGCAGGAGGGTAATTGCCTCCATTTTTGGCAGTTTTCTTTCCCCATTGTGAAAGGGGTGCAGTGTGGCGCATTGGCGTGGATAAAAATACTTCACATACCCCCACGACTCCCTCGTGACCTCCAGTCGTGGGGGAGTTGGGCAAGTGGCATTATTTCTCTTTCAGTCCATGTGAAAAATCTGGTTGCTTCTCCCATCAGTGATAGATGCGACACGTTCTCCTTGCTGGTTCTTGTTGGGAGTGTGGAGCGACACTCCGGGCTCTTGATTCTTTTTCCGTTCTAGTTCCCGAGGAGTCCTCCTTGGTGATTAGGTGGTTTTTAGTTCCAGTGCTAGAAAACAGAACATAGCATGGTTAAGGAAATGTCCCCACTACTACTCCCCAAGGGTGTAGTGGGGCAGATGCATGCATTGAATAAAATGTACAATATTCTCCGCCTATATTTACTAATGGTCTTAACAGGCGGTTTCTATGGGTGAGGCCTGTGATGGTCACTTCTCCTCCATTTCTGAAATTCCATTTCCTACCGTAGCACTAGTGCTGACTGGAAGGCTTTCTTTAGGTTTGCCAAGACCCTGAGATTTACTCTCCAGTTGGGACCGGGCTTGGCAATAACTGGGGTCCAAATTAATCTCCAGTTGGTTGAGGAGGTCACTGCTCATATAAGAGGCAGAAGGAACACCTCGCACAACCCAACAAGTATGTACTATGCTTTTGTCATCCCTAAAATTTTGATCATGCAACTGCTAAGCAGAGGATGTTTGGAGCGGGGCGTTTCCAGGCCCCATACCCATTGCTGCAGTGACTCTACAGAGGGTAGGGTCTGGTCTTTTGGGATTTTTTTTAATAATACTTCGCTGATGAAGCTTTCTTCATTATTCAAGTCAACTCAGGCGAGAACAGACTCCTTCCCATCATTTAACTGAATTGGGAGGAAGAGCTGTTCACCCTTTTTCAGAATGACAGCTACGTTTTGTACGGGTTTGATATCAATTTTGGCTATGGACTTGGGATTTTCTGATTGTACATTAGTATAAAATTTCAATGTATCTCCTTCCAGGGTGGAATGCCACTTGAGACTGGAAGGGAGGCTGATTTGCAGAAATGGAGAGGAGTTCTCATCACCACTTTGTTGTCCCACAGCTATGACGGTGATGTCGGTTATGTCATTGTTTTGAAAGTAGAACCTGATTTGGTCCGGTGTTTGTTCAACCATGTGGCATGTGCCATTTAGACTACCATGGTTGACATTTTGTTTTAATTTAATTGGCCTGTGAGTCTGGCTCCAGAGTACCTTATTCACACAATCTATAAGGGGAGACAGCCTGCAGAGGATTTAATTCCCTAATAGACAGGGGGTTCCCTCTGGCACCACGACTAGTACAGGGTGCTTCATTTTGTGTCGCCCAATTTTAATTTACAGCTCTGTAGACCCTTCAACAGGAATTTCCTTCCCGTCAAAGTTCTGGAGCTGTCCAGGAAGAGGGGTGAGAGGAATTTGGTATCTTTCCCCCCTTCCTGAATTTAGCTGCTCAAAGATCCTCTTTGAAAGCAAAGTTGCTTGAGATCCAGTGTCAACCAGTGCTGGAATTGCACATTGCCCTTGCACTTGGATGGAGGCGTAGAATCTACCTTCCTTCTCCTCCAATGGGCAAAGGTAATGGGTGTTCTTGGTAAGCTTGATGGTTTATTGACTTATTTATGACTCTGACACCGGGGTAGTTGGGCCAAGAGACGGTGTTGGGGTTGAGGAATCTGGCACAGAATTTTGACACACCGCTATTTGGGGAGTTTCGGGCTCCCTTTGTTCTTGTTCTGGGCTCCCCCCCGTTTCTGGAGGCAGTCAACAGAAGTGGTTGGTGAGGTTTGGGGTTCCTCTTGTGCTGGTTCTGGGTTGCCCCCGCCTTCTAGGAGGCGGTCCCCAGAATGGAGTTGGGAGGTTTGGGAATATGAACAAACAGTTTCACACTCAGTGATTTGAGGAGTCCCAGGCTCCTCCCTTTCTGATTCGGGGCTGTCCACCCCTTTTTGGAGACAGTACCCAGAATGGCTTTGGGCAGTTAGGAAATCGTCTTTCTCTGGTTCTGGGCCGCCACCCCACCCCCTTTTTGGAGGCAGTCCCCAGAATAGGTTTGATCCTGATCCTGTGTGGGAGCAAAAAAATAGGACAGCTGGATATTGGGGAAGTTTTTAGCTCCCCTGGTTCTGATTCGGGACTGCCCCCCAATTGGTTTGGACAAGGTGATTTTCTGGCTTGTCATTCTGGGGTTCAATGATGGGCGGTTTTAACTCAGTCCCCACATCTACCCAGTCTGGACTAGGATCTCTCGGGACCCACTTTTCTGTGGAAGGTGTTCCCCCTTCACTGAAGGAGAAGATCCTTTTCCCAGAATCCTTTGAGGGCCCCTCTCCTTCAAATTTGAAGACTCTAACCTCCTCCACAAAATGGGTCTTTTTAAGCTCTTTATTTCTCCTACCCACCCTCTGTTCTTTAGGTTGCAGACTTTCGGGGGCAGGGGATTCTGGTTCCTGGGTTTCCAGGGGCTTTCCACAAGTGGGGAAGGAAGCTTCCACTAAGGCTTTACACTCCCCTTCCCCCTGTGCCTCCACCTTTGGAACCGGTGGATTGTCAGGGTTCTCTCCCCGTCATTGCTCTGGAGTACCAGACCCTTGATTTGAAGAGTTCTGGGCCACCATGCTCATCTGAGGGTTCTGCTGAGCCCTCAGCATGCAACCCAGATCCTGTGACAAGTTCTGGACCTGGCGCTCCAGTTGGGACACTCGCTCTGGCTGGTACAGGGGTCTCCTCCATCCTTGGTTCATCGCGGGAAGGGTAACTGTCCCTTCTCCCATAATACCCTTGGTTGGGATAGTTCTGGTAACCCTACACCCTTGGCCTGTTGCACTCACCTGATATCCCCGGGGGTGTCTGGAAGGCTCTGAGATCTGGAACCCTGGATGCGTAGCTGCCCAGTGCTGAATAATGAATCTGCAATTACAGAAAGGAAGGATTTGTGATAACTGTCTCTAATGGGTGAATCTCCCACCTCCCTCTGACCGATTCCCTTCCCACTGGGTTCTTTTCTCACCTTAGTTATTTGTAGGGTGAGCTATCCGTCCTGCGTTTCTTGTGCAGGGGCGCTTGACGTTTGTTGGTGAGCCGCCCGAGTTGCTTCACTGGTGCAGTACGCCTTCCTTGGGCCCAGGCCTGCTGTGACCCCGAATCTGCTGGTAGGCAGGTAGGTTTGTTAATTGCAAGTCTTTGTTCTGTTTATGGTGGGAATTTGTTAATGTCTTTATCTCCTTCTTATCAGGAGTGAAGGTCTGGATGCTGGTGTGCCGGATGGAGAGGCACGTTTCTAGGTAAGAGAAAGCGAGAAGCGCAGCGCCTGATTGTCTTTTAAAGCTAACCTGTGTTTTCTTCTTTTTCTCCTCACAGGCCGCTGTGAGTGGATGAGAGCGCGATGGAAAACAGAACCCCGCAATCTGATAAGGTACATACAGTGCTGTGCGGTTGTTTAATATTGAAAGAGAGCCTGAATGTCTCTTTTCCTTTGCAGATGCTGCTGTGGTGCTCCGGATGGAAGAGTGGCGTAGCGCGATGGAATTCAGGTAAGACTGATGGAATTCGATGTTTTGTAAGCGCATGTTCTAATATTGCTTTTCCCTTTCTCATTATTGCAGGTCGCAATGTTTGAACAGCAGCTGTGGTAGCGGTTCGCCGGAAGTCCTTAAGCTAGTACTCACAGGTGAGTGATGTTTCTTCTCCTCTCGGTTTCCTCAGATTGCAGCCCAGTTGAGATGCTGAGTTCTGGATGGTGTTTTCTCAGGTAAAACAGAATAATCTTGTTCTTGCAGGATTACAGGAAGATGCTGAAGACCAGGAGCTGGACACGGTGAGCGTCACACTGTTGCAGAATAACACGAAACGTGTTCTGCAGTCAGGGTGTGGTTTATATAGCCCAGGTAAAGTAGTACCAGGGAAAGTAGTACCAGGCCTGCCACACCCAAAACACTAGACCGCATGGCTTGGTTCTTAGAACTAGACTGTGTGGGTGCTTCCATGTTGGATTTAAAGGCCCATGTACGTAAATGGGACCTAGTTTGAAAAACCCCTCCTTCCTACATATGAGCTTGGTGCCAAAGGCACCAGGACTGGCTCCAGGAGCCCTTTTGTAGTGGTTTTAAGGCCCTCAGGGTTCTGGTGGGAGCATGCTTGTGGCACAACTTGTGCCCCCTCACAGTGGTCATGACAGGCCTCCCCTCTCCCGGATTGAGCTGTCTGGGCTCAGGAAAGTGGGGAAAGAAAGGAGGGTTGTTTTGGGGGTTGATGTTTCGCGGGTACCGGGGAAAGAAGCTCAACCTGGCATTTGAGGAATTACTGCCCTCCAGGGGAAAGTTAGGAGGGAAGTTTCCTGGGTTGGCAACTACCTGGTTGGATCCCCCCCCTTGGGCTGGGGGAATCCACACATAGCCCAGGATGGGTCTGTTGCTCTTGTAATGGGGGCTGATATAGTCAGGGGAGTAAGTGGTCCCATTTGTGGGATTACCTCCCTGACTACCTGTTTGGGATTGGCCCGATGGCCTTCGGGGTCTTTGGAGGATTTTGCACATAAATATTTTCAGGCCCCAGATCTCCAGATCTAAAATGTGGGCAACCTTCACCTCTGCCACCTTAGCAGCAGCGGGGGTGTTGGCTGGTTTGGGGTTTTTATTTGTGTTTTTGTTCTCTACCAGTTTCTGCACTTCATAAATGCGAGTCGCCTGTTCAATTACCCAGACTAGTGATCTCTTCTCATGAAAGTCCCTCACCAGCTGGGTCATGATGTATTTATGGAGTGCATGAAAGAAGGTATTAATGAACTCCCTACTGTCTGTGCGTACCGTCCTAGTGGTCTGTGCAAAGGCACGTTTTAACTCTTGTACAAATTCTTGTGGGGCCTGGTCTTCCCCACATTGCAGGTTGTAGGCCTCCTTGCGGGCCTCTTGAGGGTTCCTATGTATGGAAAAAATGTTTGAAGATGGCCAGTCTCTAGGTGGACCATCTTGAGTGGTTCTGATCCTCCAGCCCCGCAAAGAAGCTGGTGTATTCAGGGGAAAATGTCCACTTGACATATTGAATGCAACTCTGGCTATCTTTCAAATGGAAAGTATCCATCATTTGCTCAACTCGAGGTGCTCCCAAACTAAATACTTGGCATCTTCATGATAGGGAGTTATGACGCTCCTAATGGCCTTGATTTGTTTCATGGGATCTTTTAGTAGGGCCCTCTTAATTTTGTTGGCCTTTTTAGTCTTAGTCACCCTTGTCCACTCATCCTCTGACTCAGAGGTACTGCTACAGGAGGTGGCTATCTGATCCTCTAGGCTCTCCCTGATTCTGCGAGCTTGGGAATGGTTTGCAGAATGTGGGGGCCTAGTCTCTTGAGACCTGTGGTGCTCAGAAGAGTCTTCTGACTCTCCCTTGCTCCCTGGATTGGTTGAGTACCGCCCCCACTGCCCTAGCTGGGAAGAGGTCTTTAAGATACTCTTTGTGGGTCTAGTTCCATGGAGTTCCCCACCAAATTTGACAGACTGATCCCTTGGTAGGCCGTATTTTTGAGGATCCAATTCTCTGATTCTCCCCTCACTGGAGTCTTCCTGATCAGAGAGGCTAGCCCTAACATTTGGGAATCTGTACAGAGATGCCCACTCATCCATTTCTGTGAGGCGCTGATCTGACAGTCCCATATTTCCCATTCTACTGAAGTCTACCATCCCTGTGGCCCTTGGTTCATTTGAGCCAGTGGACATGAGGGTGGCAGCGTCCATGGAACTGAAGGGGTTAAAGTCCCTGATGACAGGGGCCCTTATGTTATTCTCAGGGGTTACTCTGTCCCTTCCTACCTCATCTCTTTCAGCCCCTATTCCCTAGTGACATGCCAAAGTCTTACTCTTTTGCTCCTCTATTAAGGCCTTACTGGTCTCAATGATTTGCTCTTGCATGGTTATCTGTTTGTGCAGCCTATCATTCTGTTCACAGAGAGCCTCATGGTTTCTCTGTGCTTCCTGCCTGGATTGGAAATACTGGGCCAATTTTTGCTGCAGGAGACTCACCTCCTGAGTTTGGTCATTATTGGTCTGAGTGTTCTTTGCCAGAATCCTCCACCCGCCTGGTGTGCTCTAGTAGCTTTTCATATTCAGTTTTGATTCCACTAAACTCCTGAAGGGCCAGCTTTCTTTCCTATAACTTAGTTTTTAATTGGTTGACTTCTTGGCCTAAAACGTCCCTCTCCTGTGTACGCGTGCCCCTCTGTGCAGCCAGGTCATCTCTCTGTGTTTTCAATGCCCTAGATTTCTGCCGCTCCTCAACAAATTCCTCTTGAGAGTGGATGTTTTTAATAATTAATTGATTGTTTTCCTCTTTTAATTTGTCTATGCGGTCTTGTAGGACAACTAACTGTTCTGCGCAGACTGTTAAAAGTTAATTGCTGTTCCAGCTTTTGTTGACTCTCTTGTAAAGAGTCAACCCTTTCCTGACATTCTTTTTGCAGTGTCTCTACCTGGGTATCTTGCTCTGTATTGTTTTGCTGTAAGATAGCCAGATCTTCCTTCAATTTGGTAATATACTGCCTAGCCTCTGTTTCTGATTCTTGGCTTTCCTGGAGCCTTTGCTCCGCAGAGTCCAGATTAGTCTGGATTTTCTGCAGTGTTTGCCCTTGCTTCATTGTCAGAACTATATTGTCTGCATGCTTTTCCTGTATTAGTCCTATGAGGAGGTACAGGTAGGCCGCTATTTTGGCAATTTTACACTGCTGCTCTTTTATTTTTGGGGCCATGCACAGTGCGCTAAGCGCTTGATGTAATCGACACTTGTCCTGCCATGTATTCAGGTCTATTGCAATGACTTGTTCTTTTATGTCCTGCAGCCATTCCTGTTCATCCTGTTCTGCCCACTCACGCCTCACAAACAGTTTGTGCAGAAAGTGTTCCGTAGCAATATTAATTTCCACTGGGGTCGTCATCTCAGAAATATCAATTTCCTTCTGACTTATTTCAGGGTTAATTCACCTTTGCAAACAGGCCCAATTTTTGGAGTATTTCTTTTGAGGGGTGCTTTTACAGTGTAGCACAGTACGCCAACCCAGCAAGGTGTCTGTACCCTGCAGGCTAGTATTCTGCGTTAGACTGTCATGGGTGGTATTTCAATTCAGAATCTCGGACGAGCCCCAAAGCTGTAAGGGATTTCAATCAGGCACACACCGAAGTCTCGCCTAGCATGTAGTATGCAAATGAAACCCTTATTTATTTTATTTTTGTCTATAAATTCAATATTCTGAATGATATACCACTCATATCACACCCTTCTCAAAATACCCCCAGGTCACACTGAACCAGGAATCAGGCTAGTTTGTAAAGGTAAATATGTATTTATTTATTTTAATATTCAAATCACACATAAGTTTTATATATATATATATATATATATATATATATATATATATATATATATATATATATAAATGACAGCAATCACCCAAAGGGTGACAATACAATTCTGAAATAAGCAACGCAATTGAATTTAATAACAATGATGCAGTATAGAAAACACAGGGAAAAGAACAGCTTTGTTTGGTGCCAAGATAGCGTTTAGGTTAATATTACCCGAGCAAAGTTTTGTTTAAATACAAAGGAGCAGCCCTACACCAATGTGAGCAACCAGCAGTTATTCAGGAATTAAAGACAATTTCTAGAGTTTATAGGCAATCTTTCCTCCCGAACAAGAGAGAAAACCTTATTTTGGCAAATGACATTTTGAAAATGACAGGTGAAAATGGCTTTGTGAAATAATGCAAAAGGGTTCAAAATGCTTAAATGGATAGAAATGCTATGAAAAGCAACACTAATCAGGTCCTAACATACATGGGCTATAATATAAACAACAATACACACATGAGATCAAGATGGGATGGAAAAAGCACTTTGAAATGGGGAAATGACACATGTAAACCTGTGTATTTTGTAAATTCGTGGAAAATACACTGTTCCGGTTTTTAGTTGTAGATGTAGCTAAGGATGTTAGGTATCAGTGAGAGTTGAAATTTCGTTTCTATCTTTAAAACTGAAGGAGTTATAGAGGTTTTAGTGAGTGGCGTTTTTTGCAAAATAGGCAAGAAAATGAAAACAGAAATGCGCTTTTGAAAATGATAGATCGGTTTGATTATACTATATTATGACTATGAAAAAGAGAATGTCACATATTAATCTTACAGTCACGTGATCAGCGTAACCCGTCCCGTTGTGGATACTCTACTTCTTCCTGGGATTACTTTAGTTATTCAGAATCACTAGGGAGTTATGGTTTTGGAACACAGGTGAGACAATCAGCGCAAGAAGGATTCTAACAATACTGGAGCTCTGAATTAAAGATGGGATGGGTTGAGATAGGGATGATACAATGCAGATATACTACGGGTCACTGTTCTTCCTGTGCATACATACAGAAGAAGTTATTAAATTAGACTGTCAGCTCTGGTCAATGAATTGGATCTGGTCTACCAGCAGCAGGGCACCTCTAGCAGGATTGGATCAGCAAGACGGTTCTGGTCAATTTGGACTGCACCTCAGACTGGATTTGGATGGGCCCTGTCTGGTTACTGGACACGGTAGATAATGGTAGATAGCAGGATGCATGTTTTCAGCGGGCAAGCCTTAATGGTAGCAAGCCAAGCTGAATCAGAATTAAATCCCTTCAAGTTTGGGATGTTTGCAATTGGGTCAGGCTAGCAATAATTTTGCAATGCTAGAGTCTGGATTCTGCAAATAAATCTGGATCTTTCAAAGAATTCTGGAGTCAGCTACAAGATGAAAAGTTCTGCAATAAGGTGCTGCGCGGACATCTGGATGAGTTCTGGAAGCAGTCTTCTGGAAGCAGTGTGTCTCTATGTGTAGTGAAACTCCTATATTTCTCCCTTACAAAGTTTATGGGATGGGCAGAACTTCAAAACACTCCCCCATGGTTCGAGTGGCTACAGGCATGTGCTTTGTTTTGGTTGGCAGCCTGAACAGAGCTGTCATCTTATGACAGGATTTAGGAACTCCCACCTGGATTTTTACCCAAAACATACTTTTGCACAAGTGTACATTTCTACCATTGTGTACCCTCATAAAATTGGACATATATGCTTTATATTCTATTGTCTACATTTACATTCACTTTCCATTTTTGTGAGAGCTGAATTGGTCATTCTATGGATTTTTATCAATTTTACCCATAACACTTTGGATTAATAATTTCTAATTTGATACATCTCTGGGCGCTTATCAGTGGATTGTGTACATACAATTGTAAGTTTGCAACATTAATAGTTTTGCCACAATATGACATTTTCATAACTTTGGTTCCTTAAATGGTACGAGTTTCCTCAACATCTTCAAATCACAATGCTGAAATTAGTTTAATGTCTACCAAGTTTCAGATTTATCCCTCTTTAGGTTGCTCAGTTAAAGAGTTTTAAATTTGAATCAAAAATAAGGATTTCACACCAAAGTCCTCCTGTATAACCTCCCCTTTTCAGGCAGCAGCTATCCAGTCCTTTGAAGTTCACTGAGAAACCTCCTCCACACCCTGCCCCTCCTTGCAGAGGTTAACACTCAGCCTGTCCTTTGTTCTTTGGTTAGCCAGCAGACGAATGTCTAATGCGGCCCTATTGTGTGGCTGGTTGGGATTATGCAGGAACCATTAACAGCCATTAGCCTTCCTGTTCTCATGGAAGTGTCAAGCGGTGATGTCAGATTTCCCAGGCCAGCCTGTCAGATCAGAATTAAATAGTGGATTGGTCCCAGACTGGGGTCCTCTGATGCTGGAAATCCATTGGAGGGACAGGGCCTCCTTGTCCTTGTCCTGTAATCCTTTATCATTGTGTCCAAGTGGGACTCCTGGCAATGCAGCTCTTCCTGTTTCTGGTTTGGTGTACAGACCCATGGGATACCCAATGGCACCCATGGGTGGGGGTACAACCCTGTGCCCCTAGTGTATGTTTTTGGGCACCTGTGGGTGGCCCACAGAGCAGGGTATGAGCTGGTGGCAGCACCATGCTGAATTTGACAGGTGCTCTGAGTATCCTCCATTTTGGGATACCCAGGCCCTCCCATTGGAATCAGTTGATTCCTGATGGAAAACAAGATGGCCCCTGTGGCCTCTTGATTTCTATTGCCTGTTACCTTGTTTTCCCCAAAGTCCTGGGATGCCCTGACCCTGTTCCTTCTCCCTGACTGGCTGTTGGGTGGAAGTTCCATATATTGTATTGTTGTGAAGTCCAGTCCAGACTAGCTGGAGCCTCCCCAGTGACTGTATGTTGTGGGTACACCCTGTGGGTATGGAGTGTTTGACCAATATGCACTTCTTGTTGTGGCTGTCTGGTTTCTGGTATGACTGACAAAGACTGAGACAGCCCTGCCCAAAACTGGCCTGAATGCAGTGTGTAGTGTTGAATGGCTGGGTACTTGTCCCAATCCACATTCCTTGTTGTGAGTGTCTGAGAGAGAGGAGGGTGGCCTGAATGCACTGTGTGCCTGATTGGCCGACTGACTGTATGAATGCCCTTCTGTATGATTGGCTGCTGAGTGTGACCCAGCAGTGTGGATGAGAAGCAGAATAGTATATCTGGGGACCTCTCAGCTGCCAAATTTGTCGAAGACTGATCCGAGAGAGGACCTGGTAAGGCGCCCTCTTGCCGTGCTCTGAGGGACCATTGACCACCACTAACCTTCGCCAAAGCTCCCTGGAAGTCAGCGAAAGGCTGCCGACCTGAGACGGGACCGCTGAGGAGAATGAAGTGAAGCACCCGGACTTCACCGCCGTCGAAGTGCATTGCTGTTGACCAGGGTTTGCAGGTTTGTGTAACTGCTGGAGGCCCGTCGAAGTGTGTTGCCCCAGAAGAGGGGACCGCTTGACGCTGTGACGCCGATGACCGGAGCCACCTGCTCCTTTGCCTAAGAACATTTGAATCGAAGGACTCCCTTGTCCGCACCGACGACCGCTTTATCCTGCCGGAGAGAGTCAAGGCCGCCGACGTGCCAAGGAGAATCCGCCGGTGGGTTTCCTGCCACCCAGAGACCACAAAGACTTCGACGACTCGACGCCCTTGTCGGGCCACAGTTCTTCAGAAACTCTTTGCGGTCCTGAACAATCAATCGCCGAGGTGCCCCGCACATCTCATCCTCGCAGGATGTCGCCGACGAGCACCGCCTAGATCGACGTCGTGGTCTCGGCACCCTCGAACTTCTCATCAACGCTGTCGACGCCAAGTTCACCTTCTTCGACGCCTCTCGACGATCCGTGGCTCCTGCTTTAAAGGGAGTCACTCAAGAAGGATCCGTCGACGCTTCTTCAAAGAACTCTACTCCACCAGGTTCATTGGGGGTTAAAAACATTATTGGAAAGAATAAGACTATTGATCAATATATGGACTGGGCTTGTACTATATCTTTATTTTACAGGTTGCCCAGGTGGCGGGGATCTCCACACAGAACTGTGTCTAGGTAGCTGGGCCAGTATTCTGCCAATTGTGTCAACCATCTTGCTTTCCTTCCTATCTCTATTGCTGGTTTCCTTGTTATTGATCTGTGTGACATTCTAACAGTATAGTTGATGCACTTTAATGAGATCTGATAATATTGGTGGTACCACTTTAGAATTTTATATATTTATCATTGTTGATTTCTGAGTACAAAGTGTGTTATTGTGATAGTGTACATACTTTTGAATATTAATTATATAAAGACTGTGTTTTCAGTAATACATTGTGTGGACATTCCTTTGTGGGGGTTCGGGGACTACACTGTACTTAAGAACCAGCCTGCATCACCTCTTGAGAAGCTAGGCCTTGATTGCTCGACCACGTACCAATAATAGAGAATCTTGGCTTGGGTCCTCTGTGCTTCTCCTCTACCATATAGAGAGCTGAGGTACAGACACCCCCCTCCGGTCCTTTACAGATCCTTGACATTAAAGTCTTTTCATTTCAAATTTAAACTATAAGCACAGTTTATAAACGATTAAAACATTTTAAAATAATTAGCCCTTAACAAACATGTTTGAAATAGTGGATTTTGCAATTATTTTTCCAGAAAAAGAAACACCTTTAAATGAGTTTGCCAGCTGGTTTCCTTAAGCAGCTGTTAAGCAGGGAGGCCTGGATTCCTCTGACTGCCTGGAGAATCCATGATTTCAGCACACTTTCCTTTCCATAATTCTCTGGGAAAATGACAGACTTTTTAAGGGCATTTTCGGATTAGGCCCTTCTGTGGCCTTGTTTCAGGTGACAGATGACAGGTGACAGCAGTGATTCCTGTTTGAACACCAACTTTGACTGTGTGTGTGTCAAGGTGTGCAGCTCTTTTGGTGGTTTATGAACTCTGCGCAATTTTGCAGATTTAGTGTACACAGGGATTATTGCCTCAATTTTTGGCAGTTTTCTTTCCCCATTGGCAAAGGGGTGCAGTGTGGCGCATTGGCGTGGATAAAAATACTCCCCCACACAAAGTGGAAAAGGAATAGGGCATAGGACAGTGTAAACAAATTTGGAATGAGGCGAAGTTAGAGTCAAAATGAAAGATGACAAAACTAGGCAAATAAACACACAAACATTCAAAGAGGCACACACAGGGACGAAGACTGAAAAAGAGTGACAATGTCTAAAAATGCATTCAACTATTATGAACTGTGAGAAAGATCTCCAAATCCCTCCAAAATCTCTAAAACAGGTGTTATGGGTGTGCCAAACATCTCACTGATGCTCATACAATTTACAAATAGAAAGGGAAAGTAGTCTGGCCCTTTTATAGGGCTCCTGAACCTCCAAGAGGACACTGACACTCTCTGAAAGTCTCGAATTGGTCAGTTGAACTGAACCATATCAACCAGAACATGTGGACGGTGTTGCAGCACCAAAACTGGCTGCCGGCACATACGCCATGATCCTACACGAACTCTAGCTATTGATGTGGATTTTCCATTATAGCCAGTAGCAAGGTCAGGCAAGCCTTGTTTATGAGGATGACCATGCATGTGCTCCCTGCCTCTGTATTAACGCATGGAGAATTTGATTGCAAATTAACTGATGTGCCTTTTACAGAATTAATTCAAATGTGGCCATACTGTTTTCCTCTAGCTCTGCATATGTCTTTTCAGATCTAATGTGATGGCCTTATTGTTCAAATATATTTCTTTTTATGGAAGTCATCGAAAAAGTTATTTGTCGCAGTCTCAGCCGCAGAATTGTGAATTTGAGCATATGGGCCTCATTATGCGTTTGGTAGTAACTCAGCAGTAAATCCACCGAATAACTGCCAAACTCAATCACTGTTGCTGCCACTTGGTCACTGCCATGGGGTTATAAGTGGTGGTAATTCCCCATCTGTGGAGTCCATGGGAATCTTTGGCAGAATTACCTCCGGTGGAATTAACGCACTGTAAATCCACTGATCTTTGTCAGTAAGGAGGAAGATTTACCTCCATCTTTTTGCTGGAGGTAGATCTTCTTTCCTACCACGAAACTCACCGGTGCAGTAATGCAACGGTAAAGTGGCAGTAATGGAGCTACCACCACTTCACCTCCATTTTTAACAAAATTGATACTTGTAACGAGGCTAGATCTAAAAGGGTAATACTATGCCGGCCTTGTTGTTCAGATATTTTCTTTAAGGAAGTAAAAAAAAAAATGTGTTGCTGTCACAGTCCAATAAATTAGCATATGCTGTAATATAGTGGAGAACGGTGTGGGCAAGGTTTTGGCAGATAAAATGTTGGATTCCCTCTTTTCTTTCTCTCATAAAGTGCTTTAAATTTAAATCAAAATCTCTCTTGCAAAAACAGAGAATTCTGCATTTTTTGCGAACATCATTTTCCTCACATGATTTTGTAGTCATACAATCTCTCTTGACATACTATGTCTTTGTGAAAGTAATTAAAGTGCACTAAATGATTTTCATGCGTAGCCTAGCAAATTGATTACATGTAAATCATATTCAACTATGCCTATAAAAAAACATGAAAAGTTCGTTGACGTGCGCGCATATCTGAAGCAATGATCGGAATTCAGCATCAATAGGTTGCATGTGCTTTTTGTTATCCCAATAGGAAAGGAAAGGTCGAACAAGAGTCAAATCTACTTTGTAGGTTTATACAAGAATAATATTTTTGACTGTCATTGAATGACATGTGCTATGAGGCACGTATTGTATTGGTATTATTCTTTTTTTCTTTTTTGGTTAATACAAGTTTCCTGCACTAGTTTGACCGTGCAGACTCAGCATGGAATCCTTGGTTCAGCTCCTGTGGACAACAGTGTTGATTTTACTTGAAAAGAAAGATGTTACTTCTGTTGTTGCAGAACTCTCCCAGAACACCAGAATGTTGGCACCTCTCTCAGACCACCGCAGAGAGTGACCTCACAAGCCTTGCATTCTATGCATACAGGGTGGAGCACACTGGGGAAGGCTGTGTGCACAGTGGACTATGGATTGAAACAACACAAAAGGTCCCGCAGGGGGTTAACTTCAAAAGATGTACATTGGCACTTGTAAACCTATTTCCAAATAGTGCGCACAGGCAATGAGTGAGTGACACATATACAAATGATAGAACAATAAAAGTTGGCTCACTAAACTAGCACGATATAAATTAGTGGAAAGCAAAATTTCAATGTGCCATTAAATAAGCAGCTAATAAAGAGAAAAAACAGCCCACATTTTCTTAATGACATTCTTTGATAAGGACCTGCGGTTTGTGAGTGATGAGGAGAGATGGATTGACATGAAGAAGCTGGTTGAAGTTTTGGCTGCATGCCGTGTCTTTGTTGACGGGAGGTCGATGTATTGTGAATGTATTGTAGATGTAACTGTCAAATGGCAGTGCGTGGGTGGGTGGAGTCTGCTGCGGGAATGTAATCGGCTGGGAAAGGCACTGTGTGTTTGTGAATAGTGTCTAGCGACATGGCGGGAAAGGAGAAGCCTTTCTGGCTGCTTGTGCATGTCTGTTTGGGATTTACAAAGCTTGAACCATTCTGGGCTTTAACAGAGTGCAGTACGAATGGGACATACAGGGAGCCATAGGGAGGCTGCTTGAGGAAATCATTGAAACCATCCCAGTGGGTTTTCATCCCAGGGAACTGCTGCCACAGGAGGCAAGAGTTGCCAATATCCAAGTGGAAATGAAGTAGACGAATTCCCCTTTTGAAGCCGGTTTGGTCTTGTTGGAGTCATTCCAAAGGGACCTTCTCTCATCTTATTGTTAACAATGTTGCTAGGATTTTCTGCAGTTATCCGTGAAATGGATGTATAGGAACTGCAGAGTATGTGGCTCTACCCTTCTGTTAGGAGTATGATTATAGTTGCTTTATATAATGAAAGAGGGAGGAGATCATAATCCAACCCCTCTCTGTTCGCTTGTTTTATGAATCGCACACATATTCTACTGTATTTTACATAAAAATCAATGCAGATATGAACCATCTCCCCCCCCACCATCGCTTGTTATGCAGCTGTATCCTCATCTGCGGAGATCGGGTGTTTAATATGTCTGGGTCTGGTTCAGCAATTGGGGAAATATTCACAGGGTCTAAAAGAGTGGTGTGCTGCCTATAATATTCACAGGGTCTAAAAGAGTGGTGTGCTGCCTAAAATGGGGTTTATTTTTAAAGGTTCCCTATACAATTGTGAGAAACTATCATTAATACCATCAACATTGGGCACAAAGGACACTTTTATATTTAGCAACTGTTCGATAATATTTGATTGCTGAGCGCCTCATAATGTTTAGTCTGCACAGCTACCAGATCTTTCCCCAATGTTAAACACCTTTGTTCTATAGCAGATTTGCACCTGGGGAAGGGCGCTCCGCCAATCAGGTGGCTGGAACAGCGGTTGAGAATGCACAATCCCCACCCACTCTCTCAGCCACCGGGGCCCCTCTAGGGGTGGCGCTTTCTTTTTTTTCTTTTTTTTAAAAATAATTACAGGGAGGGAACAGGGAGCCTCACTTGCTTCACTCTGGCCTGCCCTAGCTCAGGCGGACAGACAGTTAAAGGCCATGTCCGCCCTCCTGGCAGGCCATGTAAGCCATGGAAATGTTTAATTTCTTTCTTTTTAGTGATCTTATTCAAGTGTGTCCTTGAAATATTCAATTTCGTCTTACTTTTGGTGATCCCCTGTGTTTATGTGTGTTTCATACCGCAGCTATTTCCATTGTTGGGTTTGTTTCTCTGAAATCAAGGCCCAGAAGTAACACGTTTAAAGTATCCCAGAAAATGGGTATTGAGTTGTCTTGCAAGTGATGCAACTCCCAAAACTCTGTTATGGCATCCGAAATTACCAGAGTTATGTCTTTATATTTCAGTACTGATACGTTTAGTAGCCATTTTGATGGTTGTCCAGGCTTTAAGGAGAGCTTCATCCAGGATGACCTGACATAACCAATAGTAAAATGGAGCAGTTAGATAGCCAACAAAACAAAGGAGGATTTGCAAAGGCAAGACACTCATCAAACAATGTGGTGGATGCTGAAAATGCCTTTAAAGGGTTACAATGAGAATTCCTCTTCGAGGAATGGAAGAAAGTGGGCCTTAAGAGAGCATTCCAGTCCCAATTAAGTAAGCTATAGAAATCTCCCTTTGCCGCTATGTGTATGCCTTGTATCCAATCCACTCCGTTCATCTATAATTAGGTACAGGGCAAAGATGTCTCTTTCCCCCTTATTGTGCACTCTTACCAATGGACCGGAAGCTGAAATGATCAGCCAAACATGCCTACACAGAGGGATACCATTGGTGGATATAGAACAAGTGGTTTCTGTGTGTGTGCAGTTGATAACGCTCAAAACTGGCACAAATAATAACCATGAAATGGGACATCCTGCACCAGTATGAGCTAATTGCGGGTCAAACAATTAACTAAACAAAATCTGAGTTGATACCGATTGAGACTAGGCTAACCAACACCTCACAGATAGTGGCTCCTTTTTATTTCCAGTGTCATAGAATTAAATACTTGGGAATCTTGGCCAAAACAGGCGTTCTGACCTATTTTCATTTAACTATATTCCCATCATCAACAAAATCAAAGGAGTTGTCAATAAATGTGACATCCTTCTCATCTCCTGATGTGAAGAATTTGCTTAAAAAACCCTGAGTTAACCCATATGACCCAGCCAGCTATTGCCCAATCTCAAGCACCCCTTTCATCAGGAAACTTCTGGCAAAAATTAGTATATTGGCAAATCTGGGATTTCAGCAAAACAAACCTACTCCTGAATGAGGCACAGCTTGGATTTAGACCTTCCTGGAGAACAGAATCGATCCTCTGCTCCCTCTGGGATACACATAGAAACAAAACTCAGAGAGTGTGCTCATCCTGCTACACATCTCAGCCACTTGTACACTAGGCATGAGATCCTCCTAAAAAGACTGGAAGATAGTGATATCTACACCGGATCTCCTCCTTCATCACAGGTAGGACAGAAACCACTATCTTGGGCCTCTACAATTACCAGCCTCACCCACTTACCTACAGAGTACACCAAGGATCCACACGCCCACCTCTACTTTTCAACATGCTGTGTAATCCTACAGGTTCTAACTCCACAACAATCCCTTGGACTGACGAGATGGGCCCTTGCCCAAACTCATCAACCATAGTAAGGAATTTGGAGTGACAAAGTACAACACCCTAACTCTTGATCACAGGTGAAAGCCTTTTTCAGAAGCAGTTTCTCCCAGCTGCATATGCTATGCCTCATCTGCATCTGAGTTTACTTAGCATTCACCTACTGGGCCATGCCATAATTTCTCTAATACTAACCAAACTAGACTAGGCAAGCAGCCTCTCTTTTGGACTCCCAGATTACCTAATAAGGAAACTTTAAAGAGTTCAAAATGCAGCAGCAAGACTTCTTCTCAGAATGAATCAATGTGAACATATCATGCCAGCATTACGTATTCTCCACTGGCTACGAAAAAAAGGGTTAATTCCAAAACTGTGTGCATTGCCCATCATTCATACCCGTGAGGTGGCTCTTTCTATTTCAGAAGTTTCAACTCAACATCCATCCAGAGAACTTAGATCCAGCAATTATGCCCTAGTTCTAATGCCCAAATTCAATGACAAACAACAAGGAGGATCCCCTTTTCAATTCTGGCCATGGAACTGTGGAACACCCTACCTAAACCTATCTGCTTGGAAGTTTACCACCTGACTTTTAGGAAACAGCTCAAGATTTGGCTTTTAAAATCAACTGCTTTGAAATAAATGAAACATAATATCAACCAACTAAAAGCTGCGCACCAGAAACCTGAGCTAATTTATGAAAAGCAATGTTTGAAACTCTTGGCCCTATCATCTGTGGGAAACGAATATGATTCATTGATCTCCTGCTGGATGGCATGCGTCTGCATGTTGTTCTCAGTGAAATCTACAACTAAGTGTCAGGAAGCGACAACACCCTCATCCCCCCTTGTCAACCCTCCCATCCCTCAACTAATTCCTCACTACTAAAATCCTACATCCTTACACCACACACTCTCCTTCAGATGACCTCCAGGTCCAGTCTGTTTAACAGAGTCAGACCCTATCCATCGCCAATCAACAACCATGATGTTAGTTTTAGCACTCTGCAAACCAGAGGCTGCCCATATGGCTAACCTGCCAGGTTGGTACCAACCACAAACAATAGGTTTAGCAACACATGAACTCGGTCATGAATTTATCCAATCTCATAATGAATGATGATTTAAAGTGAGCCCTGAACAAAGGACTTCCTTTTGTCCTAGCAACAAATACGACTATTTTCAAACCCATGTGGACTTGTACAAATGTTGTTGATAATTAAAACACAAAAGATATTTGAGACAACACCGTCAATACACACCAAGGTGGGACCACACCCGACCCCATCAGAATTGACAGTAGACCCCATGGAAAACACCATACTTCTACTTGAAGGAGTAGACAAAGATCCCAATATAGAACATTTTGCACAAGAACAACACATATCTTTAGATTTAGCAGAAGAAACCATCTTGAAACCATTATCCACATTGGTTCCGCCACTAGTGGTAGACAATGCCATTGATCTTTTCAACAAAGCAGTCACTGAAGTCTTGAGGAAAGTGTATTTATCCAATAACAAACCAAAAATGTAGCATAACCTTACATGGAAAAAGATGAAAACGATATAGTAAAAGCAGCTGACAAAGGAGGCAACATTGTTATAAGGAATAGGATTTATTACATCAAAGAAGCATAACATCAATTAAATGACAAACATTGTTACAAAAAATTGCTCAGCAACCTATTTTCACATTTGAAACAGCAATGGAAATACATGAGCAAGAATTGGTCTGACAAAGGTCTATTGAATGAAGATGAGTATAACTACAAGAACATACAATACCCACGCATGGCAACAATATCGTATATTCCAAAGATCCGTAAAAACATTCAAGATATTTTCATCATGCAGACCCATTATGAGCGGCATTGGATCTCTGACTCATCTACAACCACACGCCTCAGGCTTGGATTCTCATATCAGAGACACTACTCATATACTCCAACAACTAGACTCCATTACCTGGCTCAAAACATACAGATTTGAGACATTAGACGTCACATCGCTATACACCAGCATCACACACACGAAGGGAATAGATACTACCAACTATTTACTTAAATCAATATCTGTTGAATACTTTGAACAGAATGAAATGATTATATTAATGTTGGAATTCACACTCACCAACAATATATTCTGCTTTAATGAACAAATATATCAACAAATACAAATATCAACAAAAACAAATACAAATACAAAAACAAGGAAGAGCCATGGGGACAAAGTATGCTCCCACTACGCCAACTTGTTTATGGGCACCTTGAAATGGAAAAGGCTTGGACACACCCAGCATTCAATGACAATAACCAAGTCATCTTCTGTGGCCGCTTCATAGATGACATTATAATCATATGGGATGGAGATCAAGACTCCCTTCCCCACTATGTCAACTACCTCAACACCAATGACTACAACATCTCATTAACTATGAATGAGAGTTCAGAGAGTATCTGTTTCCTGGACTTGGATATTTATGTCAACAACAATACCATACAAACCACTCTGTACAAGAAACCGACAGAAGGGAACAGTACACTACATGCTCTGAGCAACCATCCTAAACAAATTGTACACAACATAACATATGGAGAACTACTCAGAATTAAGAGGAACTGTAGTGAAATGTCAGAATATGTACATCAATTTAACAGACAAATCGAGTTTAAAGAAGGAGGATACAGTAACAAAGTCCTTAATAAAGTGGAAACAAGAGCAAAAATGAAAGATAGATGCAAACTCTTTACAATCAAGGGTCCTCGAACAAAAACAAAAAGCACAACTGTCAGATTCATTACCACGTACAGCTCCAATGAAACAACTCTCAGAATAATATTGGTTAAACACTGGAATATTCTACAACTGGACCACCATCTCAAAAATAACATAGACCCCAAACCATCAATTACTTTTCAAAAAGCTTAAACAATCAAAAATCAATTGTGTCCAAGTTACATGAGAGAGGCCATCAAACTCACAACTCTATTACAATCTTACAACCTGCCTGAGACCGCAGGAAACTTTAAATGTGGACAGTGCAAGATCTGTTCCAATATGATGAACAAACTTAAAAACATCAATTTACCCAATAGCACGGAGAAAAACATCCAGCTGTTTGTCAGCTGCAACATGAATTATGTCATGTATGGCATTCAATGTTTATGCGCAAAGTGGTACATAGGCAGTATCATATGCAAATTGAAAACCAGAATATTGGAACATTTCAGAAATGTCAGAAACAAAGACATTAGATACCCAATAGCAGCACACTTTGTGGAAGAACATCCAGATGGCATCTGAGCACTACTCAAATGTACTGGGCTGGAAATAGCAAACAGTCCACCAAGAGGAGGTAACAAAAAACAGCTCCTTTGTCATAGAAAAGCATTTTTGATACATTCCATGGACACATGCTTCACTGGTTTAAATCAGGACAATGAATTATACAACTTTTTATAAATTATCCAGTGCACACCCAGTCGATACTAAAATAGATTTGTCAATTTGCCATAATTTTAAGAACCCTCTTTATGACTTCATATCTATTTGATATTCCACCCTGTCATTTGACATCTACTTAATTAATGTACTCCAACCTTTTTCCTTTAATGTAGGTTTTTTTCAGATGCATAAATGCTAATTTTACATGTCATCTGACATTCCCATCTCTTTACCTTCCCTTATCACCATATTTGAATTATTTTTATGACAACAGTCTCCTATCGCAGTTGTCATTTAACATTTTCCAACCAGATGCACACCTTAGATAAATCACTCATACGTTCACGGTTATCTAAACCCTTAGCCATTATGCCATTTGCCGCTCCGAATTGCACTTTCCCACCATGGCCGACATTCGCGCACCATCGAGTAACGTCATCACACACTGCCAGTGATGTCAATGTGCATGCGGGACATACATGATGACATCACTCAGGCCCACAATATCTGACGGCATTCTTCAGAATGCTGCATCCACCAGGATCGGCAAACGTTCTGCTCTGAAAACTACTCGACTTACTTAATCCAGTCATGCAGTCACCTATAGGTAAGGACATTGATCACACCATTCTTAGTTATTTGGACCACTTACAACTTATATTTCAATCCTTGCACCCATGTTTAAAATTTGTTTTTTTTTTAGGATACACCACCTTACCAGGGCAATCCTTAAAATGATCTATCTTCACACATCCACTCAAGACCTGCCATGGGTGAGTTTGAGTAGTCTTTTATTTATTCAATCCCTTTCTCTTGACCAGTTATCATTATATTGCACTGGTTAATTCTAATGTATTCCCTTATAAGGGCCTTACACATGTACCATGTTTTTTTTCCACAGACTCTAACCACGAATTACCACAATCTGAAGTTACCAATACAAATGTTATCATTAACGTATTTAAAGTACCCACACAATCCCTTCTGATGATCCATGAAATGGGAGTGGTGAAACACGTGTAGAGGGCTAGAGATAACTCTGCAAGAAGCCAAAAAAGGATACAACAACCAATACTAGCAGACAACCACCTGTTCCCATTGACACAGGATAACCCCAACAGAGATAACCTCAATACGCTATTTTTCTGTACTAATTGGGGAAGAATAATCCCAAGTGGGACAACATCAAGCAATTAAAAGAAACCAGGAGGACAATACCTCTATGGACATCCATCAATAACTTGATCTCATTCAATTTTGGTTGGCAAGTTATTTTTGAGTGATGCAAATTTAGAATTTGAATGAAGTAAATTCAGACTAACTTCATCACAAGGTTTACCTGTAACCTTCACATAAACCTACAAGCAACACAATCAATTGTAGTCAAAAAAGTTGTTTTCTTTATTAAATACTTTAGCCACACAACCCACACTAAGAGGTGAAAGCGCTGGCACAGGATTAAAGCCCATACATTTTTTTGAGTTTCTAAACTTTGGACAGACACAATTTAAGACTTAACCAGCAACAGCAAAACTAACTGCACTCATCCAGTTAACTTGGTACCTGTATGGAGACTAGTTTTATGTTTGCTTCTCATCGTTGAACCAACCACAAACAACATATAGATTTTTGTATCGGCAAACAGATAACGGGTACTTTCGACCTGCATCCATCAACACCAAAGGTTTCTGCGTCTGTGTTCTTGCTATCTGACTAATACGCCTTGCCCTCTTTTCTTACAGAACCATGCACAGCACGGATAACATTATTGGTAGAAGGGTGCTACTTCAGACCACTTTTATTGTACGAGATTGCCCCAAAATACCCACCTTCTGAACCAAGTATAGATTACATTTCTAAAAAGCTTTCAAATGCCAAACGCCTGCCTCCTCCAATGTCTTGCTATTCAGCGAGGACATCTCGCAACTTAAGTTAAATGCTGCTGAATAAAACGTTATGCTCATGGTACTTTCTGAAGCAAGGAAAGCTATACTCGCCACTTGGAAGACTATGCAGTCCCATGGTGCAGACTTGGTTGGTGCTGCTTGGGTCAGCTACTCACCAAGAAAGTAGTCATTTCACCTAATGGCTCCCACCCCAAGGATTGAAAATATTGGTCCCTATATGACCGATTTATAAAACTGTTTGTAACACAGTTATTTGTTGACACCAACCCTTGCACATTTCACTCAAATGTATGTCCCTATGTGTTGACAGAGATTGTAAAATAGCATTAATTGCAACAAATCCAGCCAAACATGTTACACTGCAGTGTCCCAGATTTTGCAAATGGAGTGCTGCTAAGGAACTTTGAAGATGCATACTTACTTGATGCAAAATAGGCTACAAGAGAGCATATGGGAACGGAACATGACTATTATATGAGACTGATAGGAGCTCTCATTCTTTGTTTTGTCATGGTTTACGTTGAATTTGTATTTGTTTCCACTAAACATGTAGTGATTTGCTATAATCTGTTCATACCTTGAAAAGGTCGCATGGACTCTCAGGATGGCCGCTGATTAGGTGAGATAGTTGCCCCTTCACAGATAAGGAAGGGCTATAGAAAAACCTTATAAACTAGCAACGTTATGATCAGGATCTATTGAGGCGACTGATATGCCACAGTGTAGTTATAGCGAGATATAGGGAAGATCACACTTTACAGGCTACAGCATCCCTACGTTTGCAGAGCATCACTAGAAATGTAGCAATTTGTCTGTGACTCTGTGCTCAACCTTGATGCATTTTTCTTTGAAATTTGTGTATTTTTTATTGCAAGGAAGGGCTCAGTGCGCTATCTGTAATCAGCTGTTATCTGCATCTTGAACAAAACATTTTGATAAACAAAAAAACAAAACACATTTCTCCAAGGCAATTCTCCAAGGGAATAAGCACCCTAAAAATATGAACATTATATGTAAAAAGGAAGGGAGAGTTCCTGTACTGAACTGGGAGAATAAGAATATTTGCCTGCAATCTATTATGCCCGGTTGAGGCTAGGGTTGGGTAAATTAGGCATAGATATTAATGCCAAGTGATGAAAGACTAAGAGGGATTAGGGAGAGGATGCGGATAGGTAGAGGGATTTTCAGGAAACCAGAAAGAGGGTTAGAGTAACATAATGGGATAGTATGGGGGAGTTTAGGAAAACACATTAATCTCTGAAGTCACTCTTGGTTGTGACTTGCTATCTCTCAGAACATTACCTGATCAACTTGACCCTGTCCACCCCAACCAACAGTCACACATGCATACCACTACGCCTCAACAGCATATTTTAGCACATTGAACTGTAGACGTAGCCCCCTGAAGGTCATACTACACGCAACGTAAAGCTGAACCCCACATAAAGCATGGCAAGCATAATGGACAGCAGACAAACTTGAAACATGATGTGATACTCATAATTATGGATGATAAGAAGCATGAAATGGAAACATTGAGCAAACAATACAAGGAGGCTTTGCAAGTGATTCTGTCCATGAACGTAAGTTTGTTAGTGCAATGCGCTTTTATAGTCAAACAAACCACATGTTGCTGCCTCACATATGGTAACAAAGAGAACATTCATATGCGCTTCCAATGCACTTAACTCTAGTCTGTGAGCCCAGCAGGGTGTCCTGGGTGCATCCAGCTCTGGCGTGTCTCAGCATGCTGGAAGCCGTTGCCACTGCGCAGGCAAGCTCAGTAGCTCCAGAACCATCAATGCACGATCCCGGCCTTTCGCCGATACGCCCAGGCACAGGATCAGCCTGCCGGCACATCGTTGTGTACAATTCAGCATTCTTCCTTAGTTGTGCTTGCCACCTCACCTCCAGACCCAGCGTTCCATCTACAATCGCCATCAACCATCTCGGGGCGGGCCTTAAGAGCCCTGGCCAGCGCAACGCTGTGCAATGCACGCTGGACCCCAGAATCCTTGCTAATGTAGTCCAGGGGCCCAGCATGCTGATGAATCCACATGCCCTGACAATGAGTGATGTACAGTATCACCTATTCGTTTTTTCTTTTAGGGATTATCAGCACTTTCTTACCTTTTATTTCATTTCCAGCTCAGGGCGGAGTTGTGTGCCACGAGGACGCAACTGTTATCATTAGTCACTGTCATTGCCATTCAAACCTGCTGGCTGACGGCCATGCCGCCCTTAATTCAAAAGGACTTGCAGTCACCCGTAGGGTGTACACCCGCACGCAAGGGCACAAGTGGTGTTGTGCGCCACAAGGATGCATCGATTATCATTTGCCACTGCCATTGCCGTACGAACCTGCTGACTTCTGGCCACACCCACTGTTGGGGGCTGCTCCGGGTCACCGAGCAGCCCCATACTCAGGTCGGGGACACCCGACAGAACACACTAATGTGGCGCCCATGCCGCAGACTCAGGGGTGGGGGTTCATCCCACCCTCTCCGGATCACCAGAGCTCCACACGTGGCCGGAGGCACCCGGCGCACAGCGGCCCTGGCTCTGAGGGCACCCATGCCGGGGTCGCCACCCTAGCCCGACTCACAGGGCAGGGTGGACCGACAGGGACGGAGTTGCCCGGCAGGAGCACCGTCCGGACGGCGTTGCCCAGAAGGGGCACCGTCCTTGAGCTGGGCCCCGGCCTTGGGCCCAGCATACATAGCGCAGCACCAGCATGGTCCCCCCAAGGAACGACGCTGGAGCCTGATGGTGGCAAGACTGACGAGCCGGAAGCGGGCCGTTACTTTTAATATGTTGGTCACGTGGCTGCTGCCACGTGACCCATGACAACATCCTGGGAGCTACCATGCTTCCAGGGGTTTACATTGCAACACCACTCCATTTTTTAATAAACAACAAAACAAAACATATTCCACTAACTACGCACTATTACTCCTATGACCACTCTACTCATACCCCTTTATTAACCTGGGTGAGTGGTTCCACTACCACACAAACCACCAGTTCAAATCCCTGGCACCACACAAGGCATTCTATATGTGCAGATGTACACCACATAACATTGTCTGCCCGCTAGGCCATTCCAAGCAAGGCAGTGTCGGCCGGCCCTCGGACTTCACGGGGGTGTCGATAATGATGCCCCTCTTCTGCACTGGTGGAGCTGCATAAGACCAGTTGGGGCGCTCACTGATGTTCACCTTGGACACTCACCAAAAGTCAAAACGAGGACCGGAAAAGCACCACATTGGCCAAGTCCATGGTCTAGGTGCTCCTGTGATGGCACCATGGCACCCGGGTGGCAGACCCCTGTTGCACCTCCTCCCCTTCGTGGGGCAGGTGGCAGGAAACAGAGGCAGGGTGCCCACGCTGCTGGACGGGGAGGAGCACCCCACACTGGCAAAAGTCGCCGTCCCTCCCCTCTTCCCCAGGGGCTGGGTCCCTGTGGTCACCCTGTGAGGCAGTGGGGCCTTGTGCCCCTTTGTTTTTCTCTCCTTCTCTTCCTGGCCCAGGTGGAGTTGGGCTCGCCTTTGTAATTGCAGGTGGGGGAGGGGCAGGCAACCCACCTCTTATTTTCGGCCACAGCCGCCTCGTGTCCTCTTGGAAGGGGCACCCATCTACTCCCCATCGCGGGCCACAACCTGTGCTGTTCATATGGCCTGGGGCCACTGGGTAGGGGAGGGGCGAGCAGCTCTCCTCGCATTTTTGTTTTCTACCGCGGCAGGCCCAGGGTGTTTGGGGGCTGCCGCGGGCTTCTTTCTCCGTCGTGGGCCCGGATTGTGATGGGCCTGGCTTCTGTTGGGGGTAGGGACAGGCAGCTCCCTTCTGTGTCGCGGTTGGGGGAGGGGCTGCCATGCATCACCTCTGCCCGCTCCCCCGAGCGAGCACTCCCTTGTCCTTGCAAGCCCAGCTAGTGCTGGGCCCACCTCCTTTGTTCCTTTTGCAGGCCCAGATGGGTTTGGGCCTGCATCATCTCTTATTTTTTCATTTTTTTTTATTTTCTGCCGCGGCATGCCGTGGGCACTTGGGGGCTGCCGCGGGCTTCCTCGCGGCTTGCGGGGCCTGATGGGGGTGGGCCCGCCTTCACTTAGGGGGGCAGGCTCACCCCGTTGCGGCCGACACCGCCATTTCCTCTGCCGCATACACTTCCCCCCCACGGACCGGGCAGTTCTGCTGCGGGCCCAGTTGGAGCCGGGCCCACATCACTCCTCATGCGGCGATGTTCGCCGCTCCTCTCCCCCTCACCTGTGGGTCATGGGGGGAGGGTGGCAGCGTCTCCTCGCCGCGGCTGACGCCGAGGCACTCTCACCCCCCCACGGGAGAGGGGAGACAGCATCCTCACCCCCGCTGGTGGTGGTGGGGGCAGACTCCCCCTTTTCCTCGCGGCCGACGCCGCCCATGCCTCTCACCACTCCCCTGCAGCGCAGAGTCCGCATCCACGGTGGGGGAGGGGCACCGCAACCCACGCGGCCGATGCCGCAGACTTCACCCGTCTCCCTCAGGGGACGGGCAGGCAGCACGCCATCCTCCTTTCCTCCTACGGTCAGAGTTGGAGTTGGGCCCGCCACTCCATACCTCCTACGCGGACCCGCCACACCACGACGATACCGGGGCACGCAAGGCCCGTTCCTCGATGCCATTGTTGGGGGCTGCTCCGGGTCACCGGGCAGCCCCAAACTCAGGTCGGGGACACCCGACAGAACACACTAATGTGGCGCCCACGTCGCAGACTCAGGGATGGGGGTTCATCCCACCCGCTCTGGATCACTGGAGCTCCACATGTGGCCGGGGGCACCCGGCCCACAGCGGCCCTGGCTCTGAGGGCCCCCAGGCCGGGGTCGCCACCCTAGCCCGCCTCACAGGGCAGGGTGGACCCACAGGGACGGCATTGCCCGGCAGGGGCACCGTCCGGATGGCGTTGCCCAGCAGGTGCACAAGCTATCGAGCTGGGCCCCGTCCTTGGGCCCAGCACACGCAGCGCAGCACCAGCATGGTGCCCCCATAGGAACGACGCTGGAGCCTGATGGTGGCATGACTTACGAGCCGGAAGCGGCCCGTTACAACAGTGCCGGTGCTTCAATGTCCCCGTTAGGACTATGGGCCTCATTACACAGACGGCGGTAACCATGGCGCTAGTAGCGCCATGGTTGCCGCCGGTATTTTACCGATTCCGCCTTGGTGAATGGGGGAATTACCGCCCCATTCCAAGGTTGGCGGGGCGGTAATTCCCCATTCACCAAGGCCCTTCCCCATTCCCATTTGAGCCCCCATAGGGCTCAATGGGAATGGGGAAGGAGCAAATAACGGTACCTCTATTAGCGGTACCGTTATTTGCCCTGAAGTCCCTCAGCGGGTCCCTTCCTTAACGTGTGGTCTGGCCACATGTTAAGGACGGGACCCACTGAGGGAGCTCGCAGTATGGCGCTAAGGGATTACCGGCACTGGTGCCCCTAACGGTGCCGGTAATCCCTTAGCGCCATCCGTGTAATGAGGCCCTATATGAGAATGGGGATTTGCGGTACCACCACCGCTTGTGATATCCCAGTAGCACCAGGATGTCCGGTGGCGGTAACAGTGTTACGGGGTTGCCGCTAACCCACTGGCTAGTGGCAGGTTTTACTGGTAACCTCATAACTGGCCCCCTGACTGCTTGGATGTAGTGGGTTTTAGTAGCAAAGGTGAGACAAGTGGAAGAAGTACCCTGGGAGAGAAACCAAGTGCAAATAAATGCCTATAGGTGTGTGATCAGGCACTATTTGTGTGCTGGTGGATGGTGATGAAGAGATTACTGAGTCTTTAGGAACTGATCATGATCTTATTGCCCATCCCTGTGTGCCATGCCTGCCCAAACAGCTTGAGGATCCCTGTTGGTTTATGAGATTGGGAAAAGAGCTGGTCAAGGGGGGGGGCAGAAACTTCCAATTGCCTGTTGCAGTAACAGGTTTTAATGCTACAAAAAAAGCCTCAGGGGAATTTGTTGATGTTCATCCTCCCTCTATCGCCGAAAAGAGCAGCAGGGCTGATGAGGTAGGTTTAATAGGCGGAAAAAGTTATACTTAACCACTCTATTCACGTATCCAACATGGTTTCCCCTTACATATCCAGAGAACCCAACGGCAGGCCTTAGATAAAAGGGGAACGACAATTGGCAAGCCACTAAAGAAGGGAAATAAAATCACCCGAGTAAGATTGAAAAACATTTGGAAGGGACTGATTGATGATCCCAAACGGAGAAATGAATACCCTTCCTGCCGTATCTCCATTCCCACAGCCTGTTGCTGTAATGACACTTTATCCAGATTAACAGAAGCGATCAAAAGTCTATGGGCACTTATGCCTGTTAATACTTGATAAGAACTTACTAAGGAAATAGGGGCATTAAGGTATTCTGTACATTCATTGATTTCACTAACTAGTGTGAAGAATCATACGGATCCCTCACTGAAACCCTGCCTAAAGTCTCCTCCCAGGTGGCCAGGGGAGGGTAGACGCTTCCTGAACCCAACCCTGGGAGTGGTGTACTGCGAGAGGAACACCTGTGAGGAGACAGGGCCCAGGGTGGGAAGGCGATTCCATGGGATGAGCAAGCAAGATTCTTCCCAATGTGCCTAAAGAAGTTATGGCTTATTGTCATTTTAATGTCACTAAACCTCATATTAGATCAAGGGTTGTGAACCCTAAGATTATAAAACCAGAGGGTTTATAATCAAAATGTCGAAAACAAAAGAGCCATTTATACCGAAAGAAAGATCCTTTCCGGTATCCCAAACTAAACACCTTCCTCACACCCCAAGGATACAATGTAAAGGAGTATGGAAATGTTGTCTTCACTAAACCATCTTCTTCTGTAATAGCTAATTCTCAAAGCCCTTCTGTTAAAAACTTTAAGGGAATTAAATCTACCCTTACAAGCAATGCAGAAGTGGAAAAACATAACTTTATTGAAATAAACTACAAGTCCCAGAATCCTGGAGGTACTGAGATGAGGAAGAGGACTGTAGAGGCATGAAGATGTAGCAGTCAGGCAATTAAGCCTAGTATCCAATGCAGTAGTCAGGCAATCATGGCAAATAGCCCACACCTGAAGCCCATTACTGAACCTGTGAGGCATAAACAGCCCCCTAAGAAAGGAAGGAGTAGAAGGAAGAGGAACAGGAGCTGGAAGGCTGGCTGTAGCAGAAGCAGTAGAGTAGAAGCACAATGCTGGCAAGTCACAAAGAAGTGGGAGCACAGAAGGGACACAGGAACCTGGAGACAGCAGATTGCACCTACAAGTTCTGAGAGAGTCCTGTTGTCCCAAAATCTTAAATGCAGAGGCTGCACAACGGAGGACGTGCAGGATGCTGAGCTTTCCCCATGTCAGATTTATTGCAGTGATTGCAGAGCTGTGAATGTGCAGGAGACTAAGGGCAGAAGCAGAAGGTAAGCCGAGGGTATCGGAAGAAAAAGGAACGCCCAATTCGAGTAGCCGGACCAGAGACATCTGTGCAGGAGAAGGGTGTAGGGCACCAACGAGCCAGAAGCAGTCGAAGTAGAAGAGGACACCGGCAAGGCAGTGCGACCAGTAAAACAGTGTCTATGAAGCTGGTGAGTGATGCACTGTGTTCTAGTACACTGCACAAGCCTTGTCGGTAACTACTGCCAGCTCCTAATGGACTTGCATACTTTTTAATGTGAGTGAAAGATGTTCGTAATATGCAAAGTCTTTTTAACAATGGAATTGTAGCACCCTCATATGCTGTAATAGATCAATACTCATGTGAGAAGCTTAAGTCATTGAAAACCATTGTTGAACTATTTAAAGACCGTTACTGCTTAACGGAGTGGTCGTGTGTCCCTAATGAGGAAGAGGGAATGCTCTCTAAACCATTACTGAATACCTAACATTGACAAAATATGAGTTACAAGTTACAAAGAGTGAAAACTACATCAAAAGGAGGTCGTGTATGCCTAATTGAAAGTCCCAAAGAAATTCAAATCTTCATCTTTTGCTGTTACATGGGAATACACTTCTTTATTCAACTTTAAATCTTGAAATCTACTTTAAAGAGAGTTCAGGTATGCCTAATTGTGTGTCACTTGAAAGACTGAATCCTATACTGTATCCAGAAGTGACACTCTTTGCATTTTTTATGAAGTAAAGAGCCTAAACCATTGAAAAAAGAACACACATTACCCAAGTAAGAGACAACCACTTTTTAAAGTGAAACTAGCCTTGCCAAGAGTTAAAGAGCCATTCAAGTACACTGTGAAGTTGTTAACAGTCAAGTGGCCTAAAATACAAGTATACCCTTGTTACCTGAAGCTGAGAGAGTGGCACCTAAGCTTCTGGGTCACTACTTTGGCTGATAAATGGCAGAAAGTTGTGAGCAAAGCTGGGGAAGGATACCTAAATGTTTGTGAAGCATATTCTGAAGTAAAAATGTGGTGCCAAAGACTGTTGAGGCTAGAGGGAGGCAAAGAGCTGTCCCTTTGGAGAAAGACATTAAAAAGGAAGAGTTACTTGCCTACCTAAAGAGGTTGAGGTGTATCTTGATGAAGCCTGTCTAACAATTCAAATTACTGAGCTGTGGTAGCAATACTTAAACTGTGCTGGTGTACTATGTTGTCAGCAGATGTAACCTTGAAGTGGTCTGAAAGCCTATAATGTACTGTGGGACAAAGGTGACCGTTCTCATAGTACTAACAATAGAAGTATGGTTGTTGAGGTGGAAGAAGCAGCTCAAAGAAAAGACCCTGATAGATATGCCAATGTTAAGTTATAACTAAATAAGTCATATAAGAATTATGTATTATTGACACTGGAGAATATGACACTTTTTGAACTGTGGTGAACTATTTGGAAGACGAGACAATTTATCGTAACCAGAGGTCCACCATTGAAATATGCCAGTCTCATCCCACCTGCCCGCGTTCAAGACATCAGAATGCCTAGGAAAATCATCCCTTCATGTCACAAAAAAGGGATTGTCACCAGTGGCGTAACACAAAATGTGGGGGCCCCCCTGCGAGCCATGCTGAGGGGGCCCCCCAACTCGGCAACAAATCACGGGTTACGCCACACTCTGGGCCGGCCTAGACTGTCACGCTTGCACAATACGCATGAACGTGCTGCTGAAGGGGTATGCCGCACACTGCACTAGGAAAAAGATATAAATATGTGTTTTAATGCAATATACAGCACACTTTCTGAGATAAATTGGCTATAAAGCCAGAGTGTTTGCAATTGTTTTGTAGGGTAACACAATCCAATACATGCAAGTCACCAACAGTGCACAGGAACATTAATGCTTCCAACTGGCTGCACAATGTAGACCAGTGTAAACACGTAATAACATTATAGTACAGAATGCCAGGCCACATTTAGACATACCTAGACTGTTTTCAGCAAAATGCCAGTCAAAGCAATAACACTCATCAAGAAGAGAGCACACAATAAAGCATGTGTCTCCATGGACTCGAACAACACGGCCAAACTCTTTAAAATCTGCAACTGGTCAATCCTGTTGTGGTCTATACCTCTTCTGTTCCCTCCCATGCCCTCTGTACAGCTCTGGCCTCTCATTTCTCTGCTAAATCTCAGGACATCCTGTCCTCTATGTCCTCTTCCTCTCTCGGCCCATTTTGGCCATCTCTTCTCTCCTCCTCCTTTTTCCTCTTTCTCTCTGACAACACCTGACGAGGTTTCTAGACAAGTCCGATCTATGAAAGTGTCGTCCAAACAGGTGCTCCGCTGCTCCTCCAGAACCATCAAAGCCCATATTGACACCCTCGCTCCAGCCTTGGCTGATTTCTGTAATCACTCTTTCGCCACTGCAATGTTCCCCTCTCCCTTTGAGCACTCCCTTGTGCACCCACTCCTCAAGAAGCAGTCTGCTGATCCTACCTGCTGGAAAACTATCGCTCAATCTCCACCTTTCCTGAGCAAACTTTTGGAAAAGCTTGCCATCTCCCAGCTTACTCTCCACACTGAATCTGTTAGTTGTCTCCATGACCATCAGTCTGGCTTCAGAGCTGCCAGAGGCATGGAAACTGCTCTCCTTAACACCTGTGCTGCTCTCTAACCTTGATTCCAGCATTCCTTCTATTCTCATCCTTCATCTTTCCTCTGCTTTCGACAGGGTCAACATCGCCATCCTGATCAATCGACTCTGTGAGAACCTGGGCATCACAGATCAGACCCTAGAGACCTACTTCCACTTGGACCGCCACTCCGCTCCCAGGTCGATCGTGGTCCCATTCTCTCCGCCACCTCTCTCTACCTGTGGCATTCCCCAGGGCTCTATCCTCTCACGCTGGTTTTTCAACCTCTACTTGGCCACTTTGGCCTCCCTGATCTCTACCTTATCCTCTAACTTTCAGTGTTGTGCGTATGACTCAGCTTTCCTTCAGGCTCCCCTCATCCTCCTCTCCTCTCTTGCTCATTCCTGACTGTCTATCCACGATTCAGGATTGGTGCGCCTCCAACAATCTCTGCCTTAATGCCAGTAAGACAGAGATCCTTCTCATTGGGACCCTTGCCACTGTGTTTCCTCTCTCACTATAGCAGACCACCTTGGGCCCTCTTCTTTTGCCTTCCTGCGAGGCAAAAAACCTTGGTGTCATCTTCAACGCCACACTCTCTTTCTCTCCTAACATCTCGGACATCACCAAGAAGTCCCACTACCAGTTGCTCCTCCTCAAAGGGACTCTTCCCTTTCTCACTCTCCACCAGAAGCTCACTGTCTCTAAGCTGGACTACTGCAACAGCCACTTTCTCAATGTGTCTTCCTCTAGTCTCCTTCATCTGCAAATAATCCAGAACAGGACTGCAAGACTTAGCCTTGGCCTCAAGCCCTGGGATTGTATTTCTCCAGCCCTGAAATCTCTCCACTGGCTGCAAGGTTCAAGTTCAAGAACCTTTGCATTGCCCACAAGGCTTTCTGGGGCCAGTGCCAACACTAAACCCAATGCTCTCTTCCAAAATACCTTCTTTCTCTAACCCTTCACTCAGCTACCTCCAACTCTCTAAGGCTTAGACATTTCTCCAGGCAGAGAGTGGGGGTAGACCTCTCTCTTCTGCTGGTGCCTCCAACTGGAATGGCCTCCCTGCCCCTCTCAAACTTGAGGCGGACAACCTGAAGTTTCGGAAGCAGCTAAAAGCTTTCCTCTTCTCTGCTGCTTTCGCTCTCTCTCCCCCCCTGCTGACCTACCTGACCTACATATCTGCTGTACTGACTGGCTGCTTGGCTACCCTCAGAGTCTCTCTGAGTCCAGGCTCTTTCTTGATTGGTCACCCTTGCACTGCCTCCGGGCCTACCATGCACTTAGGGGCTGTAACTGTAACCCTGTAGTCCATTGTTCTCCTTGCACAACCAATAGCTGCTCTGCCCTGGCTGCACTTACTGAGAGCATTGCTGCCCTGTTTTCCCCTCCCCTCTCACTTGCACTTCCCTGCTCCCTTTTCCCTTGCACTTCTCGTTCTCACAATGACACAAGGCCTAGTGAGATTGTTTGTCTTGTCCTCCCTCTATCATCCCTCCCTTGTGTACACTTGTGTACAGGCGCATTATAAATGACTTGAATCACATCATATCATTTTATCACAGATGCCCAGAAAAATATACAATGCCGCAGTAAGAAATGGCTAGACTGGCAGCACCCAAATGCCAATCTAGCCAGGTAATTAAAGTTAGCAGGACTACTTTATCAGAAATGTCCAGTTAAAAGAAAGTCATACCAAACTGAGGAATGACTAGACTGGCTAAATCAAAATGCCTCTCTAGCCACTAATACCACATATCATGCCTGCTTAGCCTGGACATGGACAACCATTATGATTTATCAAACAATCCTGCCCCCCCACACATCCACTCTCCCTCCCACCCACCACCCCAACCTCCACAATCAGCTCCTTGGCCCAGAATTACCTCTGCGTCCCTCTTCCTTGTCCCAGAGCTTTCGTATGAGGCTCCTTGCCTCAAAGGTAAGTACTGGGATGAGGAACAGTGGGACTAGGAGTGATGAAGATTACAGGTAGCTAAATCAGGCATTACCTCCATGTACCTCTACCTCTTCCCAGTACTTTTGTATGAGGCAGAGTGCCTCAAACACACGTACTGCCTCGTATATAAGTACTGGGACGAGGAAGAATAGGGCTAGGAGTAAGCAAGGCATTAAACACAAGTAGTAGCGCAACACCATTGAGTTGACTGGGCTTCAGCACTACCCCCCCTGACATTTTGGGCTATATTGACTCAACTTGGCTAACCTTTAGAGCAGTTGCCAGACCAAACAGGAGACAGATTTTAAACGGCACGTGGTTTTTGCTGTTAACAAGAACCCAGCAATTACCAACGTAAAGCATTTCACTGTTAGTACCTGCATTCAAATTCCACATTGTTTAGGCGATTGAAATCGTGATGTGGGTTTAGTACTTGCATGCCAGGGGAGTGATTGGAAGGGTAGAGAGGGAACAGGAGACTTATAGGAGAGAGTTAACTGCTTGTAACATTGAATCTGCACTAGAATAGTCTCATTAAAATGCGTAAATAATTTGGATGCGCCCACACAAATAAGTTTCCCCCTTCCCACCGCATGTGAAGTTAGCGCCTCTCCCAACATTTGAAGGGTTAGCCCCCCCGAAATGAAGGTTTTCTTGTGCCCCTGTACACAAGCACACACACCATTCACCTTATACACACCAAGTCATCCACACATTTAAGTGTGCACCCTTTCACCATACACTCACACAGGTAGCCACCTATACATTTATGTGTGCACCCTTTCACCATGCAGGCACACCCCCACAGCCACCCATACATTTAAGTGTGCACCCTTTTACCATACACACACAGGCAGCCGGCTATACATTTGAGTGTGCACCCGTTCACCATAGACTCATACACGCACACCTCATGGAGTTGAGGGGGGGCCCTATTACTTAAAAAAGAAATTGGGGCTCATTACGGGTCCAGCGGTAACCGTGCCGGTGCTACCGGCGGGTTGCCGCCAGACCCATAAAAAATTACTATGGCCTGACTTCCCGGTGCCACCGTGCTATTTCAAGTCCGGCGGCTGGGAAATCAGGTGCCGGTAATTTTGTTAAACCCCTCCACGGGAATGGGGACACAGAAGCACCTGCACCATTGTTAACGGTGCCGGTGCTTCCGTGACAGGTCTGCCTACCGTGGCTGCTGTGCCTGGCAGGGTCAGACCTGTCGGGCACGGCAGCCCCACCAGGCAGACCTGTAATATGCCAGTCCGGAAACAACAGTGCCTGTAAGCTTACCAGCACCGTTGTTTCCGGACCGGCATGGTCAGAATGAGCCCCATTGTTTCTTTTTTAAGTCACTTTAACTTCATTAAGAAATTATTTCAGTTAAGGACCGAACCATAATCAAAATAATTTCTTTATGATGGCTGAGTGGCTTCAAAAACAAACAATTTCTTTTTGAAGGCATAGGGTTCCCCACCCCCCCCCCCCACCCCATGACATGGAGGCCTCCAGCCTAGGGTCTTCCATGTCATGGGGTACGGGGGCCCTCAGACTTCAAAAAGAAAGTTTCTTTTTGTAGTCACTCTGCCTTCATAAAGAAATTATTTCTGTTACAGAAATGTTCTTTATGAATGCAGAGTGAATTTCAAAAGAAACTTTTTTTTTTTTTTTTTTTTTTTTTTAACATTTTTTTTTTTACTGGGGCCCCCTCCCAGCCATGTGCTGGTGGGGCCCCCCACACCGCGGGCCCCCCCGCACCGCGGGGGCTGCGGGGGCCCCTGTTACGCCAGTGATTGTCACCCGCCAAAAGCATCAGGAACGATTATCAATGTGATCAACCGTCAAACGGCCAGTAATCCCCTGCTTTACTCGCGGAACCACTGATTGCCACCCCAACTTTGATTAGAAAAGAGCTCATGTCATGCATCACAAAATGACGAGTCAAGAGTGGGCCAATGTACCATTGGTTACAGTTGCTTTCTGGGGCTGAGGCCTGCACTACATCCAAGGCTCTCTTCCAAAATGCATTGCTTCTCAAGCCCTTCGCTCAGCTACCTCCAACTCTCTAAGGGTTAGATGCTTCTCCAGGCAGAGAGTGGGGGGTAGAACTCTCTCCTCTGCAGGTGCCTCCCCCTGGAATGGCCTTCCTGCCCTCTCAAACTTGAGCCAGTCCACTAGAAGTTTTGGAAGCAGCTCAAAACGCTCCTCTGCTTTCCCTCCCTCCCCTGCTGACCTACCTGTCTTCTGTACCGACTGGTTGCTTGGCTACCCTCAGAGTCTCACTGGGTACCAGGCTCTTGCTTGATAAGTCACCCTTGCAATGCCTCCAGGCCTACCACCCACTTAGGGGCTGTAACCGTAACCCTACACTCCCTTGTTCTCCGTGCACCACCCAGAGTCGCACTGCCCTGGCTGTACTTACTCAGAGCACTGCTGCCCTGTTTATACATCCCTTCTCCCTTGCACGCCCCCTTCCTTTCCCCTTGCAATTCTCATTCTCGCACTTGCACAATCTGAATGACACAAGCCCTAGTAAGATCATTTGTCTTGTCCTCCCTCTGTCTTTCCTCCCTTGTCTTGTCTTGCTAGAAAAACTTGTGTACAGGAGTGTTGCAAATGACTTATCAAATCATATAATATGTATACCGTTCCTAGGCTCCCATCTAGTGCCTTTGAGACACAAGACTCATTAGTTAACAAATGCATACACTGGATTAGGACAGTGAAGGTGTGCACCTCAATCATCAGGGAGGACATTTTGAGATGCCTAGGGTGAGGATGCTAAACTGTGATTTTGACAATATACAGATCTTTTTAACTAACCGTTCTTTGGTGGATGGCCTTCTGGCCATAGATGTTAGGACTTCTACTGGTTGTTCAATAATCTTGAAAGCATAACCAGCCCATCAGGACAACACTGCTATAACTCTGGCCAGAACAAAGGAATGCTCGGCACAGATATAACTAGCATGTTCGCACAATCATCTGCAAACAGTAGCATTAGGGAGAATACTGTTTTTGGTACTGAACAGCAACTTGAGGGAGTAGTTTGACACATCTTGAGTACCAAAGAATTGTACCTTAACATTCTCATGGAAACTACTCTCTTGGAATATAGCAGGTCTCATTAAACATCTTCACGCGCCAAGTTGGAGTGAGTTTATAAGGGACTTCCAAATTATTGTCCTTCAGGAGATTTGGGCCATTGACTGGATAGCTTTTCAGGGAATTCATTTTTCCAGACCTGGGGGGTTTATTGACAGCCAGAATTATATTACCGAGAGGTCAGGTTAGGTCTCTGACTTGAAATACATTGTTCTAATGCGAAAAGACACACTGATATATACATACCAGACCAAACCATAACAAAGCGAAAGGGCCTAGTGAAGGCAAAATATGTGTCTTGCTGGATGTTGACACAAGAAACATTGTAACATGGAAAAGGCACATTACTCTGTTGGCTGAGGGACAAGCAGCAGAATTGTATCCATTGACACTGCCACACATCAGAATGCTGTGCACACCGGCAATTAAGGGAGACTAGGCCTCACATTTGAAAGTTCATGCCAAGTAATATCTTTCATTTAAAGCGACCAAGGCCCACCTTCCAGCACAGAAGCTGACATTGTGCTAAATGGAAATGCACATTGCGAGTGACCAAAATGAACTGTAGCAGCCCTTCACTTTCAAAATGCACCATTGAAAAACTAATAATGCGTGCAATGGAAAAAAAAGATATCCACTGATTCAAAAGCGCATTGAACCATGATAGTAAAATACATCGTTATTTTAAGGAATAAAGGCTGCATAGGAAAACAATTAATGTGACGATTGAGGAGGTTATTTTCTTGCCGGTCCCACATATAAATTTCTCCGATGTTCAGTAAAACACAGCACTGTAAATTTTGATTCTGGATGTGAGCCAGTTGTCGGGCAGAATGTTTAGACCATGATCAAAGGACTTTACACAGGCATGGTCTCTAGCAGGAGCAATAAAAATGACCATTAGCCATGGACAGAGGAGAGCTAATGGATTCATTGCACACTATGTCAATATTGCAGCCCGCAGACTCTGAACCACGTGCTTTCAAGGAAATTTAACCAAGAAAGGGGAATTGTGATGTGAAACTAACTATTATATATGTTCATGATGTGGTCATATACTTTCATTACAAATGTTAGTTTATTCAGTAATTTTGAGACCAAGAGACTTACAGGGATATGGCAGATCTCATTTTAAAGCTAATTATCAGGCATTGGTATTAATGTGACTTTCATTGTGATGTGATTTGAAGTTTTTCAGTTACCACTAAAATGTGTTTTCAGCTACACCGAAAACTTCCTGAATCTAAAAATTGGCGAGCTGATGGCTATTAAATTAGGAAGCTGGCTATTACATTTCATATTCATAACTATTATACTTTTTGAAGAAAGGAGAAAAAACCATAGCATGGCCATGCTATGGCGTGCCAAAATGAAAGTGACCTCATTGATCCATCATGAGGAGGGGAAATATTAATATCTATATATTATGGTATTTATCAGTAAGTTAACAACATTTGTCATTTAGGGACTTTTTGAAGAAAAACGTGTCATGTTAAAAAATGCTATTTATAGGAAGTGTGTATCTCTTCACTTCTCGTCAATAACAGAGCTCCGCTATCCTATCCACAGGGGAAGGGTTGCCTCTTGGGAGGAGGAAGAGAGTATGATCCTCCAATGGGAAAGTTAGCATTAATCAACTGCCACCTCCTAATTGTAATAATTGGAGGTGGGGCTTATATATTCAAAAGCACTTGCATGCGTTATGCAAGAGGTGAAGAGGACAGCAGAATTTGACGATCAAGCGAGCTGCCTAAAAAAAAACATCAGATGACAGGAGCTCAAACCTTCCAGGGACATTTGCCTAAAATCCCCTGGGTAAAAAGCTGAAGGAATTTGGCTGAATTTAACCTTGCCAGGATGGCTGCCTAAAAATGATCTGGGTGCCACTATTGAAAGCAGAATGGTGACTTAACCTTGCCCAGGAGTAAAGCAATTGGGGAAGCCTAAAGCTGAGGGGAGCCAAAAAGAGAGTATTTATAGAGCGCAAACAAAGACCGAAAAGGCATCAAGGCGCAAATTGGAATGAGAGAAAGAAGGCCACTTCAGACAAGCAGAGCTAGAACAAATGAGTTTTCAAAGTCTTTCGCAAAAGAACATATTCAGGAATGTTACGAACCTCGGGCGGCAAAGCATTCCAGGGCTTGGGGGCAAGCACTGTAAAGGATCTTCCTCCCATTCTGGCACAACGAAATCTAGGAATACATAACAGGGATTGGTTAGCGGAGCGAAGTAGCCTGCTAGGGTTATAGGGCCCACGTCTGGACCATAAATATTCTGCCCCAACATTGTGAGTGGCATGATGAACGAGACAGAGGATTTTAAACTTGACTCGGCTCCTAATGGGGAGCCAGTGTAATTGGCAAATTAAGTGCTGAGAGGGTGTTAGTCTAGGATCTCCCAGAGCAAGGCATGCAGCTGCATTCTGGAGAGTCTGTAGGCATAGTAATAGAGCCTCAGGTTGGCCAAGATAAAAGTTGTTACAGTAGTCTAGGGAACCCATGGTGGACGTGGTCACAATGTTGGTTGTAGACTCAGGTGGCATGAACGGTAAGAATTTTTTCAATACTTTGAGGTTGGTATAACCTAGTTGGCAAACTGCAGAGATCTGGGCTTCTCTAGAGCCTGTGGCCATTAATTTGATCCCTAGGCTCTTCACTTTCGGAGTGGGTTCAGGACATGGGCCCAGGGAGTTTGTGCCTTCCTTTGACCAAAGCATCAGGACCAGATCCCGGTGTTCCAACAGGAGAGGGTCTGGGAACCTGGCTGACGTTCCTGTGCACCAAACCCAGTGAAATCTCATGTAAGTAACTCGCTCCAAAACTAAATTAAGTGTGGGGGGATCTGCTTGCCTTAATATTCTTCCCTTAATAGTGAAAGTGGGCAAATTGTATAGACCCTTAGCACCTTTGACTGAATATTAACTCCCAAATAGATTGGCACAGGGGAGAACTTGGAAGTTCGAAACTTTCACCCTCTCTCTTTGCAGGAATAATGTTATAGTTAAATAAAGTAATGGGGATGTCCTGGAAACACAAACAATATGTGTATTGGTCACCATTCCCGTACCTTGCTTTTAAGACAAAAAAGGTCCTTGTCCCTAAAAGGAAATTCCCAACTGATACCCCCTTCCCAAAACCTGCTTTTAAATAAAAGGTATACTTATCCTAAAATGAAAAATCCCAATTTTCACCACTCCTTAAACATTGTATTTAAAAGAAAAGGGGGTGCCCATGGCCCCAAATGAAATTCCTTAATGGTCGGCAATCCCTAGACTTGGCCTTTTAACAGAGGCGTGCTGTATTTCACTGATGCCTGGATTTTTGGTGCTGGGGGAAAGGCGCTTTGCAAAGTGAAACTAGTGTAATTTCCATTGAACAACATACACCCTTTCCTGAGAGTAACTGATCTTGATAGCAGAAATTATTCTGTAGTGCTTTGTGGTGAAGTAGGAAGGAGTGCGCTATCATTCCCAAGCATTGTCATTTGAAATGTGGGATTTCAAACTGGTAGCAATTTCAAGCATGGAGGGAAATTAACTTAACAAATGTTGCTGTAAGATTGCTTTGAAAATCGAAATGTGTATGTGATTTAAAAGTAATCCCTTATCAAGAAGTGCTGATGTCTATGTTCTAGTCATGTTACCAAGTATTCTTTAATTTGACAAAAGGCGTTCGCGGGACAAGAGGGTTGAACCGGTTATTTAGCCTGTGTTCCATGTTTGTGAGACATGCAGGAAATGCAGAAAAGGTGTGTTTAAAAGTAACATCCTAAACAGAGTATTTTGTAATTGAAGCTTTATTTGGTGCCACAGAGAAGGTGACGTGCGTAATCCAGTATTCATGGAGCTTATAATTTAAATAAATATATATTCTTTCTATACACCGGCCTGGTTCTTGGCTCACTGGTGGTACGGGGGGTGGGGGTTTACGTGGCTCTATATGAATCACCAATAGGGCTAGCGCTAAAAACATAAACAATTGATTGTGGGGCACATTGATTGGTGGAGGTGGGAACACTGCAGGTTAAGGTTGGTCTCTCGATATATATCATTACAGATCCCTGCGCATAAGGGCCTCAACGGTAGACCAAGCAGGGCCCTAATATCATGGATTGACCCTACTTTGAATTGGCAAGTGTCATCCCGGGAAACAGGCTCTCCAGATTTACAGCAGTTGTAAGCCACAACCTCCAAGGGAAATCAACTGTTGCTAATCAATATGTATAAAAGGTGAAACACCATGGTTGTTGTAGAAAAAAAGCTCGATTTAGCAAGGGCATGGAAAGAACTGGCTCCAAATGAGATACACATTGTGGTCACCGGGGACCTCAATTTGCAGATGAAGCCCTTATCAGAGCTAGAAGGCCTTTGGGAGGACCAGGATGTAGCATAGAATATTCCCTCATTGGTCACTTCAACGCCAAAAAAAGCTCATAAAAATGTGGTTGCTGTGGCTCGCTCATTTTACTCCTTAGATTTAATGGCATGCAATGTGCATTTTGCCACTAACCAACCTGCTAGAAGAACTAGTTACTCTTACCTTGTAACGTTCTTTCGATGGGATGTTCCTCCGACGCATTCCTTATCTTAGATAGAAATCCTTCAGCTTTGCTGGCCTCGGAAAATTTTTTCGCCAGAGGGCGCTGCGCGTCGATGATCGCCGAGTCGATGACCCTCGACGGCCTCCGTGCCGACGTCGACGTCATCCTGCCTATAAAGGCCGCGCGCAGCGTCCGTTGCTCAGTTCCGTTTTGTAGTCCCCAGTAATGTTTTTGGATTAGACTAATCACCTTGAAGGAGCATAGGCTGCAAACCCACAGGAAGTCATACTGCGGGGATGGATGGGAGGGTCGATAAGGAATACGTCGGAGGAACATCCCATCGAAAGAACGTTACAAGGTAAGAGTAACTAGTTCTTCGAAGGGATTGTGTCCTCCGACGTATTCCTTATCTTAGATAGACTCCCATAGCAGTGGTATTGTGACTGGAGGCGGGAGTAATAAAAGTTATGTTACCCTTCCAGAATGGACAGAGTGTAACACAGCCTTGCCGAATCTAGTTTCTTGACTAGAGGAGGAATCCAGGCTATAGAATTTGGTAAATGTATGTGCGGACGACCATGTGGCAGCCGCACATATATCTCGAATTGGCACCCCTCTTTGAAGGGCTGAGGATGTTGCGATACCCCTGGTAGAATGAGCCCTTAGATTTTGAGGAGGCTCCTTTCCTGCCAATTTGTAGCACTCCAGAATGGCTAAAATAATCCATCTGGAGATGGTTTGTTTTGTTATTGGAAGGCCCAACTTATGTCCTGCATAACCTACAAAGAGTTGGTCTGCTTGTCTGATCTTAGCCAATCTGCTGATATAGAAGCTCAAGGCTCGCTTAGGGTCCAGCCTGTGCAGTCTCTCTTCCTCCTTCCCCGGATGAGGAGGAGGGTAGAAAGAAGGTAATATAATCTTCTGAGTGATGTGAAACTCCGAGACTACCTTCGGGAGGAAGTTAGGCTTCACCTGAAGAACAACTTTGTCCTTGTAAAAGATTGTATGTGGAGGTTTACACGATAAGGCTTGCAACTCGCTAACCCTTCTAGCAGATGTCAATGCTATTAGCAAAACAGTTTTGAGGGTGAGAAGCTTCAATGAACAAGAGTGTAGTGGTTCAAAAGGGGCACCCTTTAGGAAGTTTAAAATTAGGTTTAAATCCCATAAGGGAACTTGAAAAGGTTTCGGGGGATAAACATTAGTTAATCCTTTTAGGTATTGTATTACCAATGGAATTTTGAAGTATGAAGGCTCCTCTGCAGTGCGCTTAAAGATTGATAGCGCTGCGAGATAGCCCTTAATTGTGCCAACCTGTAGGCCTGAATTAGCCAGGTAAAGTAAGAATGACAACACCATAGGTGTACCACAAGAAAAGGGTTCAATATTCTTTTCTCTGCACCAGCTGCAAAATTTGTTCCAACGGCAGCGGTATAGAGTTTTAGTTGCCGGCCTTCTGGCCGAAAGCAACACCTCCATAACATCATCCGGAAGGTCCCAATCCTTGTACCTCAACCTTTCAGACACCAAGCGTGAAGGTTGAGGGTCTTGATGGCTGGATGGAGAACCTGACCTTCCTTCTGCGAGAGAAGATCCTCTCTGTATGGCAGTCGAATTGGAGGGCAGATGGACATGTCTAGAAGGTCCGGGTACCACGTTCTCCTGGCCCAATCCGGGGCAATTAGGATCATGGTCTTCCGAAACCTTCTCAACCTCCTGATCATTTGAGGAATGACAGGGACCGGAGGGAACGCGTACAGAAGTGGGAACTCCCAGTCCACTACGAACGCATCTCCTAGAGCTCCTCTCGGGGGAAATTCCCTTGAGCAAAATCTGTCGCACTTCCTGTTGATACTGGTGGCGAACAGATCCACTTGAGGGGTTCCCCAAAGGGCGAAGATCTCTTGAAGGACTTCCTGAGCTATCTCCCACTCGTGAGAGACTGTGCTCTGCCTGCTCAGAGCGTCCGCTGTCAAGTTCTTCTCTCCGGCTAGGTGAATTGCCGATAGAGAGATTCCTTCCTGAATTGCCCAAAACCAGAGCTGCATCGCCTCTCTGCACAGTGGTAGTGAGCCTACGCCTCCTCTTTTGTTGAGGTAGTGCATGGCCACTGTATTGTCCGTCATTATTAGGACGTTTCTTCCCCGTACAGACGGCAGAAAAGCCTTCAGCGCTAGTCTGATGGCTCTCAGCTCCAACAGGTTGATATGTAGTCTGGACTCCGATGGAGACCAACGACCGCTGATGGTCAAGTCGTTGGCGTGAGCTCCCCACCCCGTGAGTGAGGCATCCGTGACTACTGTTATCTCCGGCCATGGTTGCCAAAACATTTCTCCTTTCAGGATGTTCTCCCGACAGGCCCACCACTGAAGGTCTCGGGCTACTTTGACCGGGATCCGAAGGAGATCTGTCATCCTTCCTGAGAACTGTGACCACTGAGTTCTCAGTGCCCACTGGAGGGATCTCATTCTCAGGCGAGCCTCCGGCACGAGGAATATGCAGGATGCCATGAGGCCTAGCAACCTCAGAAAGTCGTAGGCTGGGAGATATTGGGCATTCTGAAATCTGATGACCATCTGCAGAATATCTCGAGCCCTCACCTCTGGTGGCAAGGCTTTTCCCAGGGAAGTGTCCAGGACTGCTCCAATGAATTGGAGTCTCTGTGATGGTATCATCTGTGACTTCTTTAAATTGAGGGAGAAGCCCAGCTTGTGAAGGAAGTGGCAAACATAATCTAGTTGTCTCTGAGCCTGTTCCGAAGATACAGCTCTGATCAACCAATCGTCTAGGTAAGGGTAGACATGAATCCCTTCCCTCCTTAGACTTGCAGCCACAACCGACATTAGCTTGGTAAAGACCCTCGGGGCGGAGGTTAGCCCAAATGGCAGAACTCGAAATTGATAATGAGAGCTGCCAATTGCGAACCTCAGGTATCTCCTGTGCCTGGGATGGATCGGCACATGGAAATAAGCGTCCTGGAGGTCTAGAGATACCAACCAGTCCTGAAGCTGGAGGGCCTGAAGGATCTGAGAGAGAGTCACCATCTTGAACTTGTCCTTTCGGAGGAATTTGTTCAATTCCCGTAAGTCTAAGATGGGTCTCAGTCCTCCGTCCTTCTTCGGTATTATGAAGTAGGGGGAGTACCAACCCTTGTTCCTTTCCGCTACAGGTACCAGTTCTATGGCACCTTTCTCTAGCAGGTCTAAAACCTCCTGCAAGAGGAGCGGATCTGGAAGCTTCAAAGGGTTGTTCCCCGGTGGATGACTCTGAGGGATATGTAGGAAGGGCAGGCAGTAACCTTGGGCCACTGTCTCCAGAGCCCAAGCATCTGACGTAATAGCCTGCCATTCCGTCAGATGGTGAGTTAACCTGCCCCCTACTGGTGTTCTGTGAGGGGAGACCTCAGAGTGGTTTTGAAGCGGCTGATGCAGTTGCCGAAGGTAAAGTGGCTCCTGCTCCTGCGGGTGCGGTTTTCTTTCCCCTACCCCGTCCACCACGGGTAAATCTTCCTTGGCCTCTTTGAGCCGGTCGTCCCCTGCCCCTTCCATATGAGGAATAGTAACGAAAGGACCGTCCTCTCCACGATGATCCCGAAGGACGAAAGGTATTCTGACGGATAGCAGCTCCCAATGACTTGGCTGCTGCCTTGGACGTTTGCAGTTTCTCCAAACTGTCATCCGCCTTCTTTCCAAAGAGGGTAGAACCGTCAAAGGGCATATTCAAAAGCCTGGTCTGCACGTCAGAGGCAAAACCAGACTTCCTCAACCACGCATGCCTGCGGATTGTGGTACTTGCCGCCATGGCCCTGCTGATACTGTCAGCAGAATCTAGGCCAGTTTGTAGGGTCTCGCACATCGCATCTTTACCATCCCTGATGATGTTTAAAAATGCGTCCCTTTCCTCTCCTTCTTGGAGGCAGTCAGCCGCTGATGAAGCGCACTCCCAAAGGGTGTGGCTGAACCTAGCGAGCGTACAGGTCGCGTTAATAGACTTTAACGCCATGCTACAGGCAGAAAAAACCTTCTTAGCCATGGCATCATACTTTTTGTCATCCCTATCCTGCGGAGCAGTGGGGTATGCAGATGTGCTGCCTGATGAGGTTGCAGCCTGTACAACCAAGCTCTCAGGAGTAGGGTGTTTTGACAAATATTCAGGGTCAGAACTAGCCACCCTGTATTTTGTTGACAGTTTTTTATTTACTGCCGGGATAATTTCTGGCGTTTCCCAGTTTGTCAAAATCCTTCTCTGTAGAGCAGAGTGAAATGGAACCACAGGATCCTCCTGTGGGCCCTTGTCCAGTATGTCAGTGAGGTCATCCTGCTGAAAGGCAGGAGAAGGTGCAGACCAACCCATAAATTCTATGATTCTAGACATCAGAGCTCTATATGGAGTCTCCGCATGTTCTCCTGGGTCTGGTTTGATAAATTCTGCTTCAGGAGAAGTGTCCAAGCCACTAGCTTCCTGAAGTGCATCCTGAAGATTTTTTAATCTTCCTTCCTCAGAGGCGAAAGTCTCTGGCTCTGGTGATGTGGTCCTCTGTAAATCAATATCTTGGTCTGAATCCTCCCTTTCCTCAAAAATCGAGGTTAAAGGGGGATACATTGGTTTTTGGAATGGTATAAACCCCATTTCCAATGCAGAAGGAGCCATCATCACAGGCCTTGAAAACGTCGATGTCGTCGACACCGACGTGAAAGTACTCGAAGGCGCCGTGAAAAGCGTCGAGAAATGTGTACTAGGCCTCGAAGAACTCGAAAGGATCGGAGTCTTGCTCGAGAACGACGTCGACGTTCTCGGCGTCGAGTCGGAGGTCTTTTGTCTAACCGTTGGCTGTGGAGTAGCCGTGGTTCTTTCCTTCACCGGCGTCGATATCGGCGTCGACGTCGGCGTCGACTCGATCGACTGATGCGCCGATGAATCCTTCGACAACGGCGTCGATGGCGCCGACCTCTGTTTCGAAGGAGTTTTCGACGATGGCGTCGATGATGCTTTATCTCCCGATGGCTCGAGGCGCTTTCGGGTTGACTTTTCCGCCGGGTACTGCGACTCGCGGCGTTTAGATTTTTTGGGTTTTTTACCCGGGGTATCACCCTCAGCTGTCTTCGAGGGGGACGAGGCCGCTTTCTCGAAGACGCTTAGCATCTTTTTCCTGAATTCCTCCCACTCAGCTTGCGAGCTGCGTTTTGTGGGGCAATGAACTCTCTCAGGAGAACTCGACGAAGATGACGAAGGGGATCTCCTACGTCTCTTCTTCGAGTGTCTCGATGTCGACGAGTGGTGGGAGCCACTTCGTGATCTAGATCGAGAGTGTTTTTTATGGTGAGGAGACGAACGTCTCGACTCTACCGAAGAAGCTTTCGAGGAAGTTAAAGTTGACCTACCTCTCTCGAGCTTCCCCCTACGCTCCTTCAAGGCTTTCGCCGTCATGGAAAGGCATTCCTCACACTCCGAACTCTGGTGCGTGATTCCCAGACACCACAAACAGACCCTGTGAGGGTCCGTCAACGACATTTTCTTCCCGCAGTCTCGGCACTTTTTGAAACCGGACCGAGGGGTCGTCGGGTCGGAGGAGGATGCCATCGATATCGAGGTAAATAGTAGTTATTATATACGTTATCTTGACGAGAACTGAGCAACGGTGTTCCGAGGCACAACGAAGCGCGGAAAAACGGAACTGAGCAACGGACGCTGCGCGCGGCCTTTATAGGCAGGATGACGTCGACGTCGGCACGGAGGCCGTCGAGGGTCATCGACTCGGCGATCATCGACGCGCAGCGCCCTCTGGCGAAAAAATTTTCCGAGGCCAGCAAAGCTGAAGGATTTCTATCTAAGATAAGGAATACGTCGGAGGACACAATCCCTTCGAAAGATGTTTCTTGGCCCAAAGGCTTCGTTCTCACAGATTAGATACTGATTTCAGCAAGAGATTGGAAACAGGATTCTCATTTTGAGGTGATTGAGAAAAACGAAAGTGATCATTTACCACTGACAATCACCCTCACATAGTTTGAGAATATCTCCTTGGCTGGCAGATACTTACTGCATAGACAAGCTATTTCTGTAGCAGGACATGCAAGAAGATCAGTCAAATGGGCTAAACTCATCGAGCATCATAGTAAACCCATGCTCTATGACGCTATTCTGTCAAATCGAGTGAATATTTGTAAGGAAGGTGTGTCGGACCATGAAATCATTAAGGAGTTTGAAAATGTAGTTGGAGTAATCCATTCTTTTGTAACTTGTTCTTGGCCTGCAATAAAAATGTATGTAGTAAAAAAGACCATTTGGTATGGTCGGGAATGTTCTTATGCAAAACAACAGCTGCTAGATCGTCTCTCAACAGGACCTCCAGTTGGTAAGGTGCACTTGTGTTCATGCAGATCTAATTTAAAGAAACAAATTAAGGCGAAAAAGGATGAGTTGCTGAAAAAAAAATGGGAGAAATTAACAAATGCTTATGAAAAGTCAGATAGTGTAGCCTTTTGGAAATTGGTTACTAGCACAGAAGTAAATGGAGCTACTGCCCTTGAATGTAGTGTTACCCCAGCAGATTGTAAACACTTTTAAGATTTATATGGTAGGGAGCCGACTGGTGATAACTTGCAAACTTCAGAAGTTGGCAATAACCAACGCAGTCCGACAGAAGGCAGTATTTTGCAACTCAGTCTGGATGAAATGACCACTGCTATTAAATTGCAAAAATGTGGGAAGGCCTTGGGCCCCGATAGTGCCCCGCTGATATCTTCAAAGTAGAGTTCCTAATTTGGGCTCCTGTCTTTCTGAAATTGTTTACAACTTGTATTCTGGCCTCATGGTGACATGCTGTGAAAGACCAAAAGAAATATCGAGGCTTAGTACCACCAAAATTTAAATACACCAGTCACGAGTTCAGAGGTACATGTACAATTTTAATAGGCAGATAGCTATCTGGCTCCCAACACCTCGCAGTGTGTACCAGCAGACACTGTGAGGGGAGAGAGTGCCGGACATTACAAAGACATCAACTTATATACTCTTTTCCCCAATCCCGGTTACAACGTCCAGCCCCTCTTCAAGTTAACAATTCACTAGGGTTCATGCCCAGTTCACATTGCTAATACAGATTCAAATAATGTATACATTGTTCAGTGTTTCCTTAAACACTAGACATGTTTTTCTGCACACAACATACAATGGTAACATTTGTTTTCAAGCTTAATGTAAGTCAAGTTTCAAGAAGCGAACACAAAGGATTTCTGCAAAGGCACACGGTTTCAGCTATTCAGCATTCTGTTCCACTGTTTGAACGAGGATGAAGCTGTTGGTACAGACAACATCTAAATTGAGGTTCAGTTCAGTTCCAAGGTTTCTTAGTGCAGGACAAACATTCTTCTTTTCGGCAGCCTCAAAATGTTGACACAGTACAAAGTTAATTTTTCTCTGCTGGAGCCGAAAACAGAGTTTAACATGAGACAGAAACAGGAGTTTAGACAAAATGGCAGATGATTCTTAAATTGCGGCGTAGTCAGTTTGTTTCACGTTAATTTGAATGCGATTTTCAGTGCAATGCGAATGTGCTTAGGACAATGTTATTATCAGGCGGTATTATGTGAATTATGGTTTTACTGCTGTAATCGCTCGGCTATATAAGAAAGGTCGGAGGGAGCATCTGGCGAATTACTGCACAATTTCACTGCTTGATAGCATTAGCAAAATATTTGCCAAAGTCATTTTAAGATGCATCCAGCAGTGGGTCGATAGCCACAATATTAAACATTCAATTCAGGCAGGCTTTCAGAAAGTAAAAGGCACTGTGGACCAAAGCTTTTGCCTGTTTGTGTTTGTATAGAAATACACAGTATTAAGGAAGGCAAATTTGTATGCTGCTGTCGTAGACCTTAAAAGGGCCTTCGATGGAGTCCCATCAGACCTATTGTGGCAGACCTTGCATAAAAGAGATATGCTGAGTAACCTTCTGTCGATTATACACTCTCTCTATAACATGTGGGATGTTTGAACCCACTCATCCAAGCCCTACAACATCGCTGGCAGCAGAAACATCATAATGGCTGCCGGAAAGCATGCTGCTCGCCAGAGATCATCCAAAAATGTGCAGTAAAAATCTGAAAAATAGGCTGCCACCCACTTTTGCCTATATTAGTGAGCACAGGAGGTCACTGCCTAAAACCACCATTGGGCTACACACACAGTAGCCTGAAACCATTTGGAAATAGCAAAACTAATTGCCAAAAGCAACCCAGAGCTGTTTGGGAATTCATTTCTTGATCGTCATAATTGCTAAAATCATGGCTCACAAAACAATTAAAAAGATCCCACCTCCTTGTTGGGGAGTCAACATCATCCTCCCGCAAGAATCTACATGAATCTGAGGTCCACAGAAGTGCATCCATATTTGAACAAAGTATATTTTGAGGATTGCTTTCTGGTAAGGCAGCTGTCAAAAATGGGTGCAATACCGGTGCTTGACACTGACCGGCGCTAGCGATCTAAATTCTGTATTTCGGGAGCTAAACAGTAACCTGAGTTAGCTGAGACTTCAAAGGCTGGCTGTCCCTGGGAAGCCTTCACACCTAGTCTTCTCAGCAACAGCACAGGAAATCACATGGTCCTGTTGATTAATAGGAAGGAGATTTTCCCTGCAGCCTGGAGAAAGGAACAATAGACTCTTGCAATTGAATAGAATATGCTGATTTGGGTGTGCCTGAACAACACTGCTCTGGGGAAGGCAAGACATCTGATATATGAGTCAAGTCAAGTTTCTAGGGGCGGGGACAAACCAATGGGTGTACTGAAGTAAAAGCAAATATATGTTTTATGAGAATACTGATAACTAATTATACCAAGCGGATAAAAATGTACAATTTGGAGATTCTTAATATGAAAAATTCACTCACAATTTGAGACATAGCTGGACGCTGTGGGATGTTCTGAGGCCAAGCCCCATAATTATTAATATTGCAGATACAGTGTTTTTGCCAGGAAAATGAAAACTTACTGTAATATGCACAGAGAGGGGGTGTACCTCCGGGTAAGATTTGTTGCAAAACCAATATGGCAAAACCCACTAAAAGCGCAAAATGTTGTCATTTCTGAACCCAAGCTCATAGAAACATGTGACTTGAACCAAACTGTACCTTAAGCAATCTGTCATGCAATTTAGGTAATATTAACAAGTTGTGTATATTGTAAATATGTGTTTTATGAAAAAGAAGATATGCTGTATGGACACAGGGGAGTGTCCTTTCCTTTAGCCATAAAGATGATATCTGATGACTCATTCTGACTCACAACTCCGTTCTCCAGTCAGAGGACAGTAAATCCTTTAACCTATCAGGATTCTCAGAGGGTTGGGCATAGGAAGTCAGCCTCCACACCCACTTTGAGAACACATAAAAAGAGACTGCTGAGACCCAGATAGACACACCCATTTTTCCACTACTCATCGATTCCTGCGCAGCACGCTGCCCGACCATATCCAGACAAAAACTCCAGACTCCTGAGGCTCCAGAACTTAGACTCCAGATAGACTCCAGGACCAAACTCTAGAACTAAACTCTAGAACCTTAAGCAGGGGCCTAATCCAAAAGCTGAACTCTTCTCAGTAGGCCTCAGAATCCAGCAACCTAACCAAACTATTCAACAGCCGGGCAAGCTGTTTGATTCTGGCTAGAACCCTGTGCCAGAACCATATCCAGACCCAGAAAGCAAAGCTGTACCCAGAACCCAGCAGACCCAGACCAGACCGCTGTGCAGTGCCGGTAGCAGACCAGAGGCCCCGGTGTGAGCAGAACCAGTGCCACAGACCATCCCGTGGCGAGAGAACCGCAGCCCAAACCTGACCAGATCTGTGACGAGGTCCATTCCCTTCCAAAACTAGGAGTGAGTATCTAGAACTGTCCAGAACCCATCTCTTAGTTTAAAATTAATCTTATTCAAACCATTTCAACCTGTCCAGAACTGCATAGAAATCATGTGTCCATTCTGTGATTTCAAAGCTGCAAAAGTGTCATCTGTCATTCTGAAATCTTGACTCATTTGTGAAAATCCACCTCCACAAAAACGTCTGTATCTTCTGAACCGTATGTCCTAGAAGCGAGATTTAACTGTCATTTTAAAGCTAAGATCCTCAGCTTTCCTTATAGCTTTTCCATAATCGCAGTTTACGCACTCAGAAAAAGTGTTGCGAATTGCAATTTGGCTCAATTTCACCACTTGTAAAAATAGTTGCTTCTTGCTTTCCACTGCTGAAATTGGTTTTCAACCTGATAATCACTCCTGAATCATTGCTAGCGTTGACCTGAACTAATTCAAAGTACCTTTCACCTACCCTGAATCTCCTATAGGGAATTAAAATCATATTTAGCATATTTTTCACTTCATTGCAATCACATTTAAAAGAATTTGGCCTATGTTTTAAAATCATCCCTGTTTCTCTAAGCTTGCTGGGGGGAACGGGAACTGAACTGCTTCTGATTGTATTCCTGAAAACGTGTGTGCCCTCATTTCCATCTCTTCATATTGCATAGGGGGGGAGTGAGTAGTCACAAGGGAAAAAGTGAACATATTATCTCTGGTTGAATCCATATCGAGTTTTATTTCTGTGCCTGCATTCTTTCCATCTTGCATTTCCTTGAACCGTAAAAGTAATCCCTGCTACTTTATCCTTCCTATTCCTACTCCTTTCTGATTAAAGAGTTGTCGCTATTGTAATACTTCCCAATACTGATCACTGTTCATATTCATAAGTGTGCTATCAAATATTAATTTATTCATAAAAGTGTGATATATATATATATTGTTTAATTTTCCAATAAACCTTTTAATTTGCAAAACAAACCTACTTCTTGGCTCAGTGAGGTCAGGGCGATTTAAAGAGAGGGGCGTTATATAAGGGTTCATCATCCAGATTTAAGAACTTAGCATAAAAATCTATACGTAAGGGCTTCCATTGGGCATCCCCGACTAGGCATTGACTTAGTTGGATTGCTGGATAGAAGTCACTTACAGAGTGGGGGCTCGTAACGGGACGTCTGGATTCGATCTACCACTTGTGCAGCTTAATACAGTGTGCTAATTTATTTATTTATTTATTCGTATTTGTTAAGCGCACAGAGTCAGCCCTGGGGCATCGTGGCACTGGTTACAGAAATAGCGCTGGTTACAGAAATAGCGCGACTTAGTTACAACATAGAGGCATACAAGCATACATGTTTAGACAATAACAATGTTAGTAATGTGTGCCTGTTTGAGTGTAGGTAGAGGAGGTTTAGTTAAAGAGAGATGTTTTGAGTTTTTTTCTAAACGCTGAGAGGGAGTCTTCTGCTTTTAGAGCGTGGGGGTGATTGTTCCAGAGTCTGGGTGCTATGTAGGGGAACCCCCGCCCTCCTCCTGTAGTCTTATTGATGCGTGGTACAGTGAGTTGGTTAGTGTAGCAGAGTCTGGTAGGTCTGGATGAGATTGGTCTGCGAATAGTGTCCGAGAGATATGATGGTGCAGTGTGGTGGATACATTTGTGGGTAGTAGTCAGTACCTTGAAGGTGATGCGTTCTTTGACAGGGAGCCATTGAACAGATTGTCTTGCCAGTGAGATGTGGTCCCTTTTGGAGATGCTTAAGGCTCCTCTAAGAGCGTTATTTTGAGTGACCTGAAGTTTGTTTAGGTTTTTTTCAAAGGTGCCGGCTAGGAGTGCATTGCAATAGTCAAGTTTAGCGCCTATGGTAGCTCTTGCTATTGATAGACAGTTTTCTTTGGAGAGGAATGGTTTGATGGCGTTGATGAGTTTGGTGCTTAGTGCAGATGCAGAGACAATGGCACTAACTTGTTTGTCCATAGACAAGGTTGCATCAATGTAGACCCCAAGCGTTTTCACAGAAGATAGGACTGGGATAGTGCAGTTGTCGATGTTGAAATTGGCATAGTGACTGTCTAGCCTGGCTAGTGTGGATTTTTGGTCGAAGATAAGGATTTCAGTCTTATCCCCGTTAAGACATAGGCCGTTAGTGACCATCCAGGCTTGAATGGTGGCGTATATATGTTTTAGGGCAAGGGCGTCTGCGTGGTATGAGCCAGTTAGTGGTAGGAGCCCTTGGGTGTTGTCTGCGTAGTTGGTGTAGGCAATCCCAAGTGCATCCAGTTTATCGAAGAGGGGCTTAGTGAATAGGTTATACAGCGTAGGTGCTGTACAAGAGCCTTGTGGGACACCGCAGTGTATTATGGATGGTGTTGCGTTGGAAGTGTTGGAAAAGACTTTCATGGCCCTCCCTTCAAGAAATGATGTTATCCAGGAGGTGGCTTGATCAGAGAAGTGTGCAGATTGGGAGAGGTGTGAGGTGAGGGTCTTGTGGTCCACTAGGTCGAACGCTGCTGAGAGGTCAAGGAGAAGTAGAAGGGCAGGTTTACCTGTGTCCAGTATCTTAGTTATTTGGTTCTTAAGGTCCAGCAGAGCAGTCTCTGTTCCATAGCCTTTGCGGAAGCCTGACTGTCTAGTACCTAGGATGGAGTTAGTTTCAAGGTATAGATGGATTTGGCTGTGTGCCACTTTATCTAAGATCTTGAGAAGGAAAGGGACTATCGTTATGGGTCTGTAGTTCTTAGGAACTGTGGGGTCGAGAGTGGGCTTTTTTAGAAGTGGGCGCACCCAAGCTTCTTTAAGACTGTCTGAGACGGAGCAGGTCTTGAATGAAGCATTAATGAATGCGGTGATGAGTGGGGCAAGTGGTTCAGCGCAGTCCTTAATTAGCTAACTGACAGGATACATAAACCCTGTTGGATCACCACGCTGTGTTACGCTGTGTTACGCTGTAAAAGCACCCCTCAAAAAAGGAGACTCTAAGGAAACGGTCTGATTTGCAAGATAAAATACAAACTTCTGTAAGTCAGGAAGGAAATCAATTTTCAAAATGACGGCATTGGTAGATATCAAAATAGCCAGAGAGCACCTCTTACATAAGCTATTTGTGAGAGGCGAATGGACTCAGCAGGACCAGAATATGTGGTTGCAGACAATCACACAACAGGTCACTGCAACCGAGTAAGATATCTGGAGAGATCAGGGCCCCTTACACGTGGCCCTGAGTGAACTATACATGGCCCCTAAAGCCAAGGATGAGCATGACAAGATTGTCAGGATAGCGGCATATTTATATTTATATATGGGAGCCATACAGGACAAATGTGCTGAAGGCCAAGATCTGGCAAATAGGCAACTGATGGCATTAGAGAAGGCCCAATCTGACCTGGACTCTTCTGAGCAGAGGCTGCACAGGAGCCAGGAGTCTGAAAATGATAGTAGGCAGTATATCATTAAAATCAAAGAGGACATGGGTATCCTGCAACAGAAAAAGGCAGACCAGGATACCAGAATTCTGGCCTTGCAGAAGGAGTATCAAGAAGGTTTGGAGTCCCTACTGCAAAGCCAGAAAAAGCTGGAGCAACAACTAGACTTCAACAGGGCATGCACAGAGCAGGTAGCTGCCCTGCAAAGCCACCTAGATAGAGTGAAGGAAGAGAGCAACAAACTGATTTTGAAAGACCTGGATACCCAGGCAGAGTTTGATGAGGAGCGCCAGAGAGCTGGTGCCTTCCAAAGGCAGAGGGACAACCTGGCGGCACAGATGCAGGCTCTTACTCAGGAAAGGGACACCTTAGGCCAGGAAGTCTGCCACGTAAAAAGGAAAATAGAAGAAAATAACCTGGCCCTCCAGGGACTTTGTGACATCCAAAAAGAACATCAAAACTTGTTGGAGCGCACCAGGAGGGTGGAAGACACTCTGGCAAGAAAGGAGCAGGCCAGTAGGGACGGGACTCAGGAGGTAACCCTCCTGCAGCAAAGACTGGCCCAGTACTCCAGGACCAACCAGGAAGCACAGAGAGAGAATGAGGCTCTCTGCCAGCACAAGGATAGGCTCCAGCGACAGGTAGACATGCAGACGGACCTGATAGAGTTTAGTAAGGCCTTGATTGAGGAACTGAAAGCATAGGCTCTTGCATGGCAACAGGGAGCAGGGGCTGACAGAGATGAGGTTCGCTGGGAAAGGGAAACGCCTGAGCATAACCTCAGGAGCCCTAGTACCAGAGGCCTTCATCTCTCCCAGTCCTTGGACTCTGTCACCCCTGTGTCACATGGCGCACATGAGCCCAGGGCCACGGGGATGGCAGATTACTATCCAGCCAAAAGTATGGGGCTCATAGGCCAGTACCTCCCAGGAATGGATGGGCGGGCCTCCGGGTATGGGCACCCAAGTACAGTGCAATTTAGTGGGGAACCCCAGGAGAGTAGGCCCACTAAGGGAATCCTAAAAACCTCTGCCCAGTTAGGTCAGTGGGGGGGGGATACTCATCAAATCCTGGCAGCAAGGAGGAACCTGAAGACTCATCTGAACGTCACAGGACACAGGAGACCAGGTCCCCACATTCTGCCAGCCATTCCCAGGCTCGCAGAATCTAGGAAAACCTGGAAGATCAGACGCGCACCTCTGGGAGCAGTGCTTCTGAGTCAGAGGATGAATGGACCAGGGTTACCCGACCCAAGAAGGCCAATAAGGCAAAAAGGGCCTTGCTTAAGGACACCTTAAAACAGATTAAGGCAATCAGGAGTGTCATCACGCCTTATCACAAGAACGCCAAGTATTCTGTGTGGGAACACTTGGAGCTCTTTGAGCAAATGATGGAGACTTTCCATTTGAAAGACAGCAGTAGCTGCATGCAATACATCAAATGGACATTCTCCCCAGAATACTCCAGTTCCTTTGCGGGGCTGGAGGCCCAGAATCATTCAAGATGGTCCACATATAGGGTGGCCATCTTGAAACACTTTTCTGTTCACAAAATCCCCAAGAGGCTCTCAAGGCAGCCTACAATTTGCAATGTGGGGAGGATCAGGACCCACAAGAATTTGTGCAGGAGTTGAAGTGTGCTTTTGCGCAGACTACCAAAAGGGTGCGCATGGACAGTAAAGAGTTTGTAAATATGTTTTTCCATGCCTTGCCCAAATACATCATGACCCAGCTAGTGAGAGATTTTCATGAGAAAAGGTCACTAGGCTGGGTCATTGAACAGGCCACCCGAATCTATGAGGTGCAGAAGCCCATAGAAAATAAAAGTAATGCTCAGAAAAACCACAAACCGACTAGCACCCCTGCTGCTGCTAAGGTGGCAGAGGTAAAGGTTGCCCCCATTTTGGATTTGGAGACAGGGGGGCCTAAAAACTTGCCTGCACAGAATAATTCCAAGCCCACAAGGCCCTCGGGCCAGTCACAGACAGGGAGTCAAGGAGGTAGTCCCACAAACGGGGTCCCTCACTCCCCTGACTATGTAGGTCCCTGCTACAAGGGAAACCGACTCATCCTGGGTTATGTGTGGACTCCTCCAGCCTAAAGGGGGGATCCGGCCAAGCACCTAACCCAGGGAACTTCCCTCCTAACTTCCCACAGGAGGGCAGAAATTCACCAAATCCTGGGCAGAACTTTTTTCCCAGGTATCCACCCAATTTCCAACCCCAAAATCATCCATCCTTCTTTCCCCACTTCCCTGAGCCCAGACAACCCAATCCGGGAGAGGGGAGGCCAAGGGTGGAGGGGTACCCAAATCTTCCCAACCCGGGGTACTACCAGAGAAGGGATAGCTACCCTTCCCGGGATCAGCCCAGGGGAGAAAACAGAACCCCGTATCAGCCTGAGCGGGTTTCACAGTTAGAGCGCCAGGTCCAAAATATGGCACAGGATCAGGGTCGCATGCTGAGGGCTCAGCAGAACCCCCAGATGAGCATGTTGGTGCAGAATGCCCCAAACTCTGGGCCTGGTGCTCCAGAACAATGACAGGGGCAGCACCCTGATAACCCACCAGTTCCCAGGGAGGAGGCACAAGGGGGAGGGGGGTGTAAAGCCTTGGAGGAAGCTTCCTTCCCCACTTGTGGACAGCCCCTGGAAACCCAGGAAGCGGAAACAAAATCTCCTACCCCTGAAAGTCTGCCACCCAAGGAAAAGACCCATTTTGTGGAGGAGGTACAGATCTTCCAATTTGAGGGAGAGGGATCCTCAGAAGATCCTGGGAAAAGGATCTTCTCCTTCAGAGATGGGGGAACCCCTCCCAAAGAAAAATGGGTCCCAAGGGATTCACATCCAGACTGGGTAGATGTGGGGACTGAGCTAGCGCCACCCATCATCTCATCCCAGAACCAACAGCATCAAAATCCCCTGGTTCAAACCCATTCTGGTGACTGCCTCCAAAAGGGGGGGCCGGCCCAGGACCGGAACCAGGGGAACCCAAAATTTCTCCCATTTCTAGTTGCCAACTTTTTCTTTCAGATTCCCAAGACTCTCCACAGAATTCTGCCCAAATCTCTTCTCTTTGCATGTCCAAAACCAGAAAATTGGCCCACCAGTTGTCCAAAAATGTGCATTATCTGTGCCCCCTTGAGGAGAAGGAAGGAAGATACTATGCCCCGGTACAAGTACAGGGACAGGGTACAATTTTGGCACTGGTGGACACTGGATCCCAAGCTACCCTTCTGTCCAGAAAGGCCTTTGATGAACTGAATTCAGGGAGGGAGGAGAATTACCAAATTACTCTCACCTTTCTTCCTGGACAACTTCAGAACTTTGACGGGAAGGAAATTCCCATCGAGGGGACTGCGGATTTGGACATTAAAATTGTGCGACACAAGGTGAAACACCCGGTCATAGTTGTGACTCCAGAGGGCACCCCTTGTTTACTAGGGAATGACCTCCTGAGAAGGTTGTCACCCCTAATAGATGGCGTAAACAAGGTCCTCTGGACCCAGACTAGCCGACCAATAAAATGAAAACAGAGTGTCAACCATGTTGGTTTAAACGGCACGTGCCACATGGTTGAACAAAAATCTGACCAAGTAGAATTTCATTTCCAGAACAACCAAATTCCAGACGTGACAGTAATAGCGGTAGGACAACAGACTGGTGATGGGAGGTCCTCTCTATTTCTGAAAATCAACCTTCCTTCCAGTTTAAGGTGGTATTCCACACTGGAAGGAAACACTCTGAAATTCTTTACCAATCCACAATCAGACAGTCCCACTCCAATAGTCCAGAAAGAAATGAAATCAGCTCAGAGCCTGGCTGATATTCAGCAAATTGGAGAGCAGCTGTTCAGTTAAATGAAGGGAAGGACTCTGTTCTCGCCTGAGTGTGTGTGAACAACGGTAAGAGTTTCGTCAGCGAAGCCATGTTCCGCCAACTCCCAAATGATCCAGCCATTCCCACATTCAAACTGATAGACACATGAGAAATGGATCTGGAAACACCCAATTCCAAACATCTCCTGCCAAGCAGGTATATGCTCAAAATCTCCATTGGCAACAAGAGCATAGTCCATAATTGTTGGGTCGTGCGAAACGTCACTGCCGCCTTTTACTTAGGCAGTGACATTCTCAATCGCTTTGCCATTATTTTTGACCTAATCAACTTCAAAGCTTGGTCCCGATTAGCGGATAATCCCATGGGCTTTGATGACCCAGAGAAAGCATTTAGGTCAGCTCAATTGCTACCTTATGCAGTTGAAATTCAGATTAAAGAGGAAGTCACCATCCCAGAAAGGACCCGACAATTCTCCCTGGAAGTGAAAGTTAAAAGACGACAAAAATTGAAAAACCCTGATGCTTATATTCATCTAATGCTTCTCTCCAACAGCAAGGGTTGGGGGTAAACCCAACACCATTAGTCAACATAGAACATGACACCATTCCAATAGAGGTGGATAACAGCGACTTAACGAGTATTACTCTAGCCGCAGGCACCATTATTGGAATGGCGGTTGATGACCGACATTTTTCCATGGATTTAGGAAATGAACTGTTAGGACCAATCCCCAAGGACTGTTTTGACAGTGACAGTGATGACCATACAACACCAGACAGGATCTTTACCCGGCATGGGGGGAACTTCCTGGTGTACACTTCCTGCCCTTATGGTAAGGAAGATGTGACTTGTGACTTCAGAGGGGATGAGGTGATTTTCCAGGTCCATGAGGGCTGCCTTTCCCACCTGAAGCCACCAGTCCAAATCAGCACTCTGACCAGGGACTTCTCCACCCAGCTGGAGGAGGCCGCTGAGATAGCAAAACCAGAAGTCTTTCCAGGCTTCAGGCAGATGGTTGAAGAGAGAGTCAACCTAGTTGATGCCTTTGTGACTCTGGAGCAGAAGCAGAAGTTGAAACAAGTTTTCTTGGATTTTCAAGATCTCTTTGCAGTGGACTCATACGACTGTGGTCGCACCGACATCCACACAACAACAATTCCCACAGACCCTGGCATGACTCCAGTGTTTTTGAAGCAATATTGCTTGCCTCTCGCATCCATGGAGTCCCTTACTGAAATAATTAAGAACCTTGAGTCCCGGGGGATAATCCGTCCAGTACACAGCACCTTCAATAATCCGGTGCTGGGAATATTGAAGCCAACGGCCAGTGGAGACTCTGACCGACCTTAGGGAGTTCAACAAATGGGTCCATTCTTCCCGATGGCCTCTTCCCTACATTGACCAAGGGCTGGCCCAGATCCAAGGGTCACAGGTATTCACTGCAATAGACCTGACCAATGGATACTGGACTGTGCCTGTCAGTAGGGAGGACCAATACAAACTGGCTTTTACCTTTGGGGGCCAGCAGTACACATGGACCCGGACTCCCTTCGGACACCTCAACTCCGGCAATGAATTCAACATTTTCCTACACAAGGCCATGCCCGACCTGGGTGCAAGGGGTAAGCTGGCTTATGTAGATGATATCCTCATCAAAAGTTCATCTGTGGAGGAACACATAGCAGAGATCCGTTATGTTCTGACACAGTTGAGGGCCACTGGAGAAAAACGTTCCTTTCAGAAAGCACAGTGGTGTAGAACCTGTGTTAATTTCTTGGGGCATCTGATTACTCCTCAGGGTCTCTGTCCCCAGGAAAAGAAAGTGGAAGCACTCCAGAAACTGAAGGACCCCACAACTCTGCGGGAACTAAGGAGCCTCCTTGGACTGACTAATTACAGCCGAAAGTTCATTGAGGGCTACGCAGAGATCACCAGACCCCTGATTCATCTCTTGAAGGGGGGGGTCAAGTGGGAATGGGGTCCAGAACAATCCGAGGCAGTAAGACAGCTCAAAATAAGCCTCTCACAAGCGCCTTGCCTAGCTTACCCTGTCAGAAACAAGGAGTTTTTCTTGGAGACAGGGTTCTCTAATACATGCTTGACTGCAGTATTATATCAAAAGCATGACAAGGTCAATAAAGTAATCTCCTATGCGAGTAAAACTTTGTCCTCTGTGGGGGAAAAATTCAACGATTGTGAGAAGGCACTCCTGGCAACGGTGTGTGCATTTAAGAATTACCGCCCGTTTATCCAGGGGAAACACATCATAGTGGAGACTCCACACCAGCCTCTGCAATATCTCCAAAGTGACAGTCTGTCAATGCAAGGCTTTTTTGTGGAGGTCAGATATGGCCAAAACAAGAAGAGTCCCCTAGCGCAAGGTCTGGCTGACTTGCATGATTGTGCCAGAGAAAACTGTCTCGAGGACGAGAGTCTAAAAATCAATGAAAACATGGAGGCATACTTTAATTCCCCACACAAAGTCTTTGAAGAAGACAAGGGGAAAAAGAACTTGTGGCCGGTGTAGGGTATGCATGGGTGAATGAGTCCCCAGAACCCTCTGCTGGGTACAAGATTGGTTCCCGAAGTAGTCAAGTAGCAGAGTTGATGGCTGTGCATCAAGCCATCCTCACTGCTGTCCAACGTCAACTCCACAACTGGTCATAATCACAGATTCGGATTATGTACGGAATGGGTTCGTGGAGCACCTGGTTTATTGGAAAACCAGAGGCATGCTATGTGCTAATAACAAACCCTTGAAACATGGGAAGTTAATCCAAAACATTGATGATCTGGTCACATCGAATGGAGTGACCATCTACTGGAAAAAGATCAAGGGTCATTCCAAAGTAGAGGGGCCAGACAAAACTGGAAATGACTTAGCTGATCAGCTGGCCAAAACCGGGGCCATCCAAGGGAATCTAATAGAGATTGAGTCCCTGTTGGGGGAAATCCAGGTCACTGCTATCACTAGGTCCCAGACAAATGCTCACAATGATCTTTCAACTGCACAATGGAGTAAGGAGACCCCAGATGCTGATTTGATTACGGCTCAGAAGGGGGATCAAATAATTGGTAAGTTTTACCAATACATTGAGGACCCTGAGAACTTTCCCCTGACGGATACCGATTACATTGGGAAAGAGAAGCTTAGAGTGTTGATGAAATGTCCAAAAATGTTCCAAATCCAAGACGGTTTGTTGGTAAGGAAATCCCAAGCTGGCCATGATCAGTGGGTGGTTACTACCTCATTCCGAAGCCTGATGTTAAGTCACGCCCATGATGCGGCCACAGCCGGTCATAGGGGGTTTCATACAACACTTGAGATCTTAAGAGAGGTTGCATACTGGCCACACATGGGGCAGGACCTCGAACAATACTTGAAGGGGTGTCTTGTGTGTGCACAATTTCAGCCAATATCCCTCACACACCGTGCGCCTCTCCAAAAGGAAGGGGATGACACTGCCATGGTCAGATTTGCAAGTCGACTTCATAGGCCCCGTGATTCGCTCCTCTAGGGGAAATAAGTACATGTTGACAGTGACATGCTTATTTACTAAATGGGTGGAATGTCTCCCGGCCCCAAACTTCAAGGCAGAAACAGCAGCTGTCCTGATGATCAATCACATCTTTTTGCGTTTTGGACTACCCCAAAGGATTGAGTCAGACAGAGGTAGCCATTTCACCAGCGAAGTAATGACAGAGATGTGGGAGATACTGGGGGTTAAAAGGAAGCTACACATTGCTTACGGGCCAGCCTCTTCTGGTGCAGTAGAACGTTACAAAAAAAACATTGTGAGCATCTTGAAAAAGTTTGTGGCAGATTCTGGGCCAAGTTGGGATATTCGCTTACCTCTTGTCCTAATGGCCATCAGATCTACCCCTTCATCTGCAACTAAAATGTCACCATTTGAGTTGATGACTGGACGCAGGATGGTGCTTCCCCAGCATCTGTTATACAGGACCCAAGAGCAAACATTGATCAATGCCTCCACAACTCATGAGTATGTTGAGAATTTAAGGAAACACCTTCAACATACTTTTTCCCATGCTCAGCGAAATCTAGAAAGATCAGCCGATAGCATGAAGACCCACTATGACTGGAAGACCACCAGAAAGGAATACAATGTAGGAGACCGGGTTTATCTGTACAATTTCCAAAAGAACCAGGCCAAACAGCGGAAATTTCTGCCTACCTGAAAGGGACCTTTTGAAATTGTAGACAAGATTTCAGCAGTTGCCAAAAAGATCCGCATCCCCAAAGTCAGTTTGGCAGAGGGGGAAGATAAGTGGGTCCACATTAATCAGCTAAAGTGTTGCCATCCCAGGCACAACCTGCAGCAACTGGAGAAGTCCTCTGGAACCCCAGAGGGGGCCGCTCCAGATTAATACATTTCCAACCCTAAAATATTCCACACATAGTGTATGAAATACCATAATAAGAATGCAAATGTCTCCTGATTAAAGTATGAAATACCATAATAAGAATGCGAATGTCTCCTGATTAAAAAAATGTATATGTGGTGGGGAAATGTCTACGAATATGTTTCTGCTGCTTTTGCTTTGTCATCCTAGTAGAGATGAAACCATGGAGACTGCCCAAGGAGGATGACCCGGGGACCGGGAGCAAAGATCCGAGGGGCCCAGAGTACCGCCAAATACTCCCATCAGGGCCGGTGAGGAGAACCGATTGATCCACCCTGATGGAGGAAAAGATGCTGAACTTTGCCATCTGAGGAATCAGAAGAAGATGAGGACATCCCAGTCTTGCGAAGTTCCATCGATGACAGATCAGAATGGCCATCGCAAGAGGGGGGCTTGTGGGATGTTTGAACCCACTCATCCAAGCCCTACAACATCGCTGGCAGCAGAAACATCATAATGGCTGCCGGAAAGCATGCTGCTCGCCAGAGATCATCCAAAAATGCGCAGTAAAAATCTGAAAAATAGGCTGCCACCCACTTATGCCTATATTAGTGAGCACAGGAGGTCACTGCCTAAAACCACCATTGGGCTACACACACAGTAGCCTGAAACCATTTGGAAATAGCAATACTAATTGCCAAAAGCAACCCAGAGTTGTTTGGGAATTAATTTCTTGATCGTCAAAATTGCTAAAATCATGGCTCACAAAACAATTAAAAAGATCCCACCTCCTTGTTGGGGAGTCAACATCATCCTCCCGCAAGAATCTACATGAATCTGAGGTCCACAGAAGTGCATCCATATTTGAACAAAGTATATTTTGAGGATTGCTTACTGGTAAGGCAGGTGTCAAAAATGGGTGCTATACCGGTGCTTGACACTGACCGGCGCTAGCAATCTAAATTCTGACAGGAGACCTGTATTTCAGGAGCTAAACAGTAACCTGAGTTAGCTGAGACTTCAAAGGCTGGCTGTACCCGGGAAGCCTTCACACCTAGTCTTCTCAGCAACAGCACAGGAAATCACATGGTCCTGTTGATTAATAGGGAGGAGATTTTCCCTGCAGCCTGGAGAAAGGAACAATAGACTCTTGCAATTGAATACAATATGCTGATTTGGGTGTGCCAGAACAACAATGCTCTGGGGGAAGGCAAGTCATCTGATCTCTGAATCAAGCCAAGTTTCTAGGGGCGGGGACAAACCAATGGGTGTACTGAAGTAAAAGCAAATATATGTTTTATGAGAATACTGATAACTAATTATACCAAGCGGACAAAAATGTACAATTTGAAAATTCTTAATATGAAAAATTCACTCACAATTTGAGACTAAGCTGGACGCTGTGGGATGTTCTGAGGCCACGCCCCGTAATTATTAATATTGCAGACACAGTGTTTATGCTAGGAAAATGAAAACTTACTGTAATATGCGCAGAGAGGCGGTGTACCTCCGGGTAAGATTTGTTGCAAAACCAATATGGCAAAACTCACTAAAAGCACAAAATGTAATTTATGAACCAAAGCTCGTAGAAACATGTGACTTGAACCGAACTGTACCTTAAGCAATCTGTCATGCAATTTAGGTAATATTAACAAGTTGTGTATATTGTAAATATGTGTTTTATGAAAAAGAAGATATGCTGTATGGACACAAAGGGGAGTGTCCTTTCCTTGAGCCATAAAGATGATACCTGATGACTCATTCTGACTCACAACTCCATTCTCCAGTCAGAGGCAGTAAATCCTTTAACCTATCAGGATTCTCAGAGGGTTGGGAAACTCTGAAAAGGAAAGTCAGCCTCCACACCCCCTTTGAGAACACATAAAAAGAGACTGCTGAGACACAGATAGACACACTCATTTTTCCACTACTCATCGATTCCTGCACAGCACGCTGCCCGACCATATCCAGACAAAAACTCCAGACTCCTGAGGCTCCAGATTTTAGACTCCAGATAGACTCCAGAACCAAACTCTAGAATTAAACCTTAAGCAGGGGCCTAACCCAAAAGCTGAACTCTTCTCAGCAGGCCTCAGAATCCAGCAACCTAACCAAACTATTCAATAGTCGGACAAGCTGTTTGATTCTGTCTAGAACCCTGTGCCAGAACCATATCCAGAACAGGAAGGTAAGTAAGTGGGCACCACTTGTTTAAATTCACTTTCAAACAGATCAAAAAAGGTTGAGGTTATAAATCATCTTTCAAAAAATTCACAGGAGCTGGCTACGATGAGTCTGGAGACACCCTGACTCGTGGAACACAAAAATATACAGAAGACCAGGTAACAAACCTGGCCACACAGCCGCTCTCTGTATAAGCCCTACCAAGGGCAGTGCAATTTGCAAAATTAGAGTCAACTAATAAATGTTCACTGTATTTACAGAATGTAACTCATCCAAATAAATCTCTTAGTCGGATCCAAAAGTAATATGCGTTTATCAAAATGAAAATTCCAAGTTGGTCACTAATAAAATCTTAGTGAGGCCGCGGCTAACTCATCCCATAATTGTTATAGACATAAAGTGCCAATGCATTTCAGAGCATACAGCTCCTTCATCAGGGCAGGTCTAATTTACACAAACTGTGGAACATTTATACAAAAGCATCAAGTTTTGAAAAACATAAACAAAATCGTGATTGTGTTACAAAATACAACCATGCGTGAAAACAATATAAAAATAACATACCAATTTTCGATGAGTTGCAAGGTAAATGGAAAAGGTGAATTAAGCCACGCAGTAGGGAAAAGAAAAGATGCCAAAATAAATAATGTGTAAATGAAATAACACAGTTAATTTGAACATGATCAGAAAACCAAGGAAAGTTACCTCAAGGGATCGAGGTAGCCCGTGGAAAAAATGTGCGGGGAGTTGACAACAACTTCACGCAAGATCAAAGGTCTGGGAACCAGACCAAATCAATTCTTCAATCTGTAGGTGCAACAACATGTGTTTTAGTGGGTTGTCCCAGAATTTGTCATAGACACTAGTTGTAGAGGTCTGCAGGCTTACCTGTACTCGTAAAGCTACGAGTGTACTGAGGCTGGGATTGCGGTCAAGCAGGGGACGCCATTCCGCATTGCCAGGGAACAGCGTTCCCAAGGTTACTCATACTAATATAAACACGTGACCCAAATGTGTCCAATGATCGTCACGATGCCGATAGGCAGTTGCACTCTATGTAATCAGGCAATCAAGGCTAAGAATCATAGAAATAAAGAATTTGCAGTAGAGCTGATGATAATTACGGAATTATAGAAGGAAAAAAATCGAAAATTAAATATGAGAAAAACGGCTGATAGACATAGAAAACATACTGCCGATTACACACTACGTAATCAGACAATTCAAGCCAAGAATTCAAATAAAAAAGAATTTGCAGTAGAGCTGATGATAGTTACGGAATTATAGAAGGAAAAAATCAAAAATAAATTTGAGAAAAAAGGCTGATAGACATAGAAAACATACTGACGATTGCACTCCATGCAATCAGGCAATTCAAGCCAGGAATCCAGATAAAAAAGAATTTACAGTAATGCTACTGATAAATGTAGAATTGTAGAAGGAAAAGAACAAACAATTGAATATGAGAAAAAAGGCTAATAGACATAGAAAACATACAGACAATTGTGTATAAATGAGTTAAAATGTCATAGATAAAATAAACAAACATTGTGATAATAATAATAATGATAATAATAAGCATATTAGACACACTGCGATATATGGAAAAAAAATCATGCAAGGGTAGCATGTGTATCTAAACCATTACATAAACAACTAATGGGTGTAATCGTGGATATATCATGTACATTTAACATAAATACACCAGTCGCATACGGTAGCCCCCGAAAGGCGCTACCTTGGGTCCCAAACCTAAGTTCGGGACGGGCGACAATGGTGTGTAAACGTTGGTGATTGGATCCTAATGTGATAACAATTCATATTGAATCCTAAAATAAAAGACATGAATGACCCCCTTAAAGAGAGAGGTCATCCAAAGTGTCCCGGTATAAATGTACATTGGTAGAGGAAGGGAATCATGTAATAGTCACTCATGTATCAACATAATCCTCTTAAGTCAAGCATGGAAAACAATGATTCAAATGTAACAGTGATAGTTAATCTCTTCATTTAGGCCATTTGGGTATAGGCTCCCAAGTTTGTCTATCCAAAAGGTTTCTCTTTGGTTGAGTCGCAGGCCCAAATCCTCATGGGGATTGACAATCTAATTTGAGTCAGGTTGTGGCTCTCATCACGCCAGTGGCGTGCCACTGCCGAGTTGGTGTTACATGTACGTATGCACGAACGGTGCTCGTGCCAACGTGCCTTTGCTGATCTCGTGGACTGTCCTACATAATACTTACCACAGGGGCATTTTATACCATATATAATGTTCACACTATCACACGTACCAAATGTCTTCAGGAAAATCTTGTTGCCTGTTCTGGGATGGTATATCGTGTCACCCTTGATCACCAAATTACAATTGATGCAATGTAAGCACGGATATGTTCCTGTGCGTGAAGTAATGGGTTCTTTCATCGGTGGCCTCGTGTGGACCAGTTCATCTCGTAGGTTTTTGCTCCTTTGATAAGCAAAGACTGGAAGTTGTTCAAATAGATTCTGGACCCTTACATCATTCTTAAAAATGTTCCAATGTTTCTTAATGGAATTCTTTATTTTGTTACTCTGAATGGAAAATTTAGAAACATATACTGGAGTTTTGAGTTCTTTCTTGGGTTTAGTAGTACTTTTCAACATTATTTATTTTGGCATCTTTTCTTTTCCCTACTGCGTGGCTTAATTCACCTTTTCCATTTACCTTGCAACTCATCGAAAATTGGTATGTTATTTTTATATTGTTTTCACGCATGGATGTATTTTGTAACACAATAACGATTTTGTTTATGTTTTTCAAAACTTGATGCTTTTGTATAAATGTTCCACAGTTTGTGTAAATTAGACCTGCCCTGATGAAGGAGCTGTATGCTCCGAAATGCATTGGCACTTTATGTCTATAACAATTATGGGATGAGTTAGCCGCGGCCTTACTAAGATTTTATTAGTGACCAACTTGGAATTTTCATTTTGATAAACGCATATTACTTTTGGATCCGACTAAGAGATTTATTTGGATGAGTTACATTCTGTAAATACAGTGAACATTTATTAGTTGACTCTAATTTTGCAAATTGCACTGCCCTTGGTAGGGCTTATACAGAGAGTGGCTGTGTGGCCAGGTGTGTTACCTGGTCTTCTGTATATTTTTGTGTTCCACGAGTCAGGGTGTCTCCAGACTCATCGTAGCCAGCTCCTGTGAATTTTTTGAAAGATGATTTATAACCTCAACCTTTTTTGATCTGTTTGAAAGTGAATTTAAACAAGTGGTGCCCACTTACTTACCTTCCTGCTCTTGTTCTTCCTTTTTTGAGACACACGTGAGTGGAGGCACACAGTGATAGAGATTGTAATTTATACTCATACGACAATTTTAAACAACATAATGTCCTTTGAAGACATTGAAGGTCTTTCATCCAAATGCGCAGAAACCCTAGGGTTTTCCACAGAGGAGGCGGCAGCCATTCTAGAACTGATTAGTGAAACAAGCATTGGCACACACTCCACCACAACTAAAGACCCGGCTAAACGCATTAAACAACTTGAATACTTGATACGGAAGGAGATAAACCGCAAGCTACATGCGATCACTCTAGGCCGCTATTTCAAGAATCAACGTATACCAAGAGGGTTACGGATCCAACTTCGCCCAACACTTTGCAAGGAAAGCAAAGAATTTGTACGGAAATGGGAGGCTATTTTGAATAAGTGTTCCCTTGACCTGATTTTATTAACCATACAGGAATTATCAAAAAATTTGGTTACACTAAACACTGAAATTCAGGAAATTGAGAAAGAACTTGTAGGTTCACTAGGAAAAGAAGAATACGATATCATTCTAACTGACATCAATGCGAAACTGGAAGACTACAAGAACGAGTTGGAACAAAAGAAGGTGAAGAAGTTTAAAAGGGACACATATGATTATATCAATGAAGAGGTTTATACATGGATGGAGAAGTATGGTCCGATAGCATCAAAGAAACTTCACAGGTATCCATCAGATAACACTTCCAGCTCCGATTCAGACGCACAGAGGGAGACCGAGGTCCCGACAGAACAAGCATCGAGCGATCCCAACCAAACGGCCAGCCCGTCCACACGCACATCTACGACTGGACCTTTTTTAGGAGCTCGCCCAAAAGAACCCGCAGGGGGAGGAGGAAATCTAAAAAACAAACCACAAACAAGATTACAACTGAGGAAAACCTAGTCATAAATATATCTCATAAAGCTCTGAATAAAACTGAAGAGGATACCCTACAAAAGGGGTTGAGTTTTGTACCCACTTACAGTACCACTCTATTTAATACCAAGATTGAGTTGTACAAATTCATAAGAAAACTTAAATTGAAAGTATTCTTTGAGGAGTTAGAACCATACGAGAACACCTCGGATGCCCCAGATTTTCAAGAATTCAGAACTAAGAGTGGCTTCATACCACCAATCTCAGTACCATCAATTGATTTTTTCAAAAACTTGTTACTCGAGACATTGAACGGATCAATTATAAAACTCCACCGTATAGAAACATGAAACCTCATGAAATGAAAATCATCAGAGATTTATATTGTGATAAGGATATCACCATACGCCCAGCTGATAAGGGAGGCGCCCTAGTCATCATGAACACTACAGATTATAACATTGAATGTATCAGACAACTGCAAGATCGGACCATTTATGCACCTTTAGACCAAGACCCCACTCTTTCTATCAAATTGAACCTCGAGATGTTGTTGGATAAAGCCATGGAATTAGACTGGATAAATGAACACACCTATAAATTCCTCAACAACCCACACCCAAGGGTTCCCAATTTCTATACGTTGCCCAAAATTCATAAGGATCTTGTTAAACCACCGGGGAGACCTATTGTTGCTGGAATGAGTAGCATCAATCAACCATTGGGAGTGTATATTGACTTTTTTCTGCAACCTCTAATACAACAAACTTCCACATATGTTAGAGATACCACACACTTCTTACAGCAACTACACTCTGTTATTTTTGATTGTGATCACCTGATGTTTACCATTGATGTGAAGAGTCTATACACATCTATACCTCATGACCTTGGGATAGAATCAGTTGAATGGCTGCTGTTAAAAGCACCAGAAATTCGAGCACAGAAGGAATTTATACTATCTCTCCTTCACTTTATTTCAGAGAACTCATATTTTCAATTTCAAGACAAATTCTTCCTTCAAGTGTCTGGTACATCAATGGGGGCCACTATGGCACCATCCTATGCGAACTGTTTTATGCACAAGTATGAAATGGACCATATACTGAATAACCAGGAATGGAACAAAAATATACACCTCTGGTTACGGTTCATCGATGATATTTTTGGAATATGGACAGGCACGGATGAGAGCTTCAGTGACTTTTTCACATATCTTAACAACATCGACCAGCGCATCCAGTTCACCAAAGAGACCTCCAGAGACAGAATCACATTCCTTGATGTTCAGATTCAGAAAAAAGACGCCAACTATTCTACTACATTATTTCGAAAAATCACAGATCGCAATAACTTACTTCACCGCCTGAGTTTCCATCAGTCCAGTTTACTCAAAAATCTTCCTTACAGTCAATTGTTGAGAGTTAAAAAGATCGTGAGCGATCCTGAAGACTACTTAGCACAGCAATTGAACATGAGAGAGAAATTTGAAGCACGTGGATACAGAAAGGATGAATTGGATTTGGCAGTCCAGAGGGTTAATTCCCTTGATCGTGACAGCCTATTGAAAAGTACTACTAAACCCAAGAAAGAACTCAAAACTCCAGTATATGTTTCTAAATTTTCCATTCAGAGTAACAAAATAAAGAATTCCATTAAGAAACATTGGAGCATTTTTAAGAATGATGTAAGGGTCCAGAATCTATTTGAACAACTTCCAGTCTTTGCTTATCAAAGGAGCAAAAACCTACGAGATGAACTGGTCCACACGAGGCCACCGATGAAAGAACCCATTACTTCACGCACAGGAACATATCCGTGCTTACATTGCATCAATTGTAATTTGGTGATCAAGGGTGACACGATATACCATCCCAGAACAGGCAACAAGATTTTCCTGAAGACATTTGGTGTGTGTGATAGTGTGAACATTATATATGGTATAAAATGCCCCTGTGGTAAGTATTATGTAGGACAGTCCACGAGATCAGCAAAGGCACGTTGGAACGAGCACCGTTCGTGCATACGTACATGTAACACCAACTCGGCAGTGGCACGCCACTGGCGTGATGAGAGCCACAACCTGACTCAAATTAGATTTGTCATTCTTGAAGTGTTAAAGAAATCGAATCCCCATGAGGATTTGGGCCTGCGACTCAACCAAAGAGAAACCTTTTGGATAGACAAACTTGGGAGCCTCTACCCAAATGGCCTAAATGAAGAGATTAACTATCACTGTTACATTTGAATCATTGTTTTCCATGCTTGACTTAAGAGGATTATGTTGATACATGAGTGACTATTACATGATTCCCTTCCTCTACCAATGTACATTTATACCGGGACACTTTGGATGACCTCTCTCTTTAAGGGGGTCATTCATGTCTTTTATTTTAGGATTCAATATGAATTGTTATCACATTAGGATCCAATCACCAACGTTTACACACCATTGTCGCCCGTCCCGAACTTAGGTTTGGGACCCAAGGTAGCGCCTTTCGGGGGCTACCGTATGCGACTGGTGTATTTATGATAAATGTACATGATATATCCACGATTACACCCATTAGTTGTTTATGTAATGGTTAGATACACATGCTACCCTTGCATGATTTTTTTTCCATATATCGTAGTGTGTCTAATATGCTTATTATTATCATTATTATTATTATCACAATGTTTGTTTATTTTATCTATGACATTTTAACTCATTTATACACAATTGTCTGTATGTTTTCTATGTCTATTAGCCTTTTTTCTCATATTCAATTTTTTGTTCTTTTCCTTCTATAATTCTACATTTATCAGTAGCATTACTGTAAATTCTTTTTTATCTGGATTCCTGGCTTGAATTGCCTGATTGCCTGGAGTGCAATCGTCAGTATGTTTTCTATGTCTATCAGCCTTTTTTCTCAAATTTATTTTTGATTTTTTCCTTCTATAATTCCGTAACTATCATCAGCTCTACTGCAAATTCTTTTTTATTTAAATTCTTGGCTTGAATTGTCTGATTACGTAGTGTGTAATCGGCAGTATGTTTTCTATGTCTATCAGCCGTTTTTCTCATATTTAATTTTCGATTTCTTTCCTTCTATAATTCCGTAATTATCATCAGCTCTACTGCAAATTCTTTATTTCTATGATTCTTAGCCTTGATTGCCTGATTACATAGAGTGCAACTGCCTATCGGCATCGTGACGATCATTGGACACATTTGGGTCACGTGTTTATATTAGTATGAGTAACCTTGGGAACGCTGTTCCCTGGCAATGCGGAATGGCGTCCCCTGCTTGACCGCAATCCCAGCCTCAGTACACTCGTAGCTTTACGAGTACAGGTAAGCCTGCAGACCTCTACAACTAGTGTCTATGACAAATTCTGGGACAACCCACTAAAACACATGTTGTTGCACCTACAGATTGAAGAATTGATTTGGTCTGGTTCCCAGACCTTTGATCTTGCGTGAAGTTGTTGTCAACTCCCCACACATTTTTTCCACGGGCTACCTCGATCCCTTGAGGTAACTTTCCTTGGTTTTCTGATCATGTTCAAATTAACTGTGTTATTTCATTTACACATTATTTATTTTGGCATCTTTTCTTTTCCCTACTGCGTGGCTTAATTCACCTTTTCCATTTACCTTGCAACTCATCGAAAATTGGTATGTTATTTTTATATTGTTTTCACGCATGGTTGTATTTTGTAACACAATCACGATTTTGTTTATGTTTTTCAAAACTTGATGCTTTTGTATAAATGTTCCACAGTTTGTGTAAATTAGACCTGCCCTGATGAAGGAGCTGTATGCTCCGAAATGCATTGGCACTTTATGTCTATAACAATTATGGGATGAGTCAGCCGCGGCCTCACTAAGATTTTATTAGTGACCAACTTGGAATTTTCATTTTGATAAACGCATATTACTTTTGGATCCGACTAAGAGATTTATTTGGATGAGTTACATTCTGTAAATACAGTGAACATTTATTAGTTGACTCTAATTTTGCAAATTGCACTGCCCTTGGTAGGGCTTATACAGAGAGCGGCTGTGTGGCCAGGTTTGTTACCTGGTCTTCTGTATATTTTTGAGAACCATATCCAGACCCATAAAGCAGAGCTGTACCCAGAACCCAGCAGACCCAGACCAGATTGCTGTGCAGTGCCAATCGCAGACCAGAGGCCCCGCTGTGAGCAGAACCAGTGCCAGAGACCGTCCCGTGGTGAGAGAACCGCAGCCCAAACCTGACCAGATCTGTGACGAGATCCATTCCCTTCCAAAACTAGGAGTGAGTATCTAGAACTGTCCAGAACCCATCTCTTAGTTTAAAGTAATCTTATTCAAACCATTTCAACCTGTCCAGAACTGCATAGAAATCGTGTGTCCATTCTGTGATTTCAAAGCTGCAAAAGTGTCATCTGTCATTCTGAAATCTTGACTTCATTTCTGAAAATCCACCTCCACAAAAACATTCTTTTGAACCGTATGTCCTGAAAGCGAGATTTAACTGTCATTTTAAAGCTGTTGGGTGTCCTGACCCACGTTTGGACTATTATGCTGCAACATTTGGTGCTGTGGGTTTAGGAAATCCAAGATGGCGGAAATGCCCACATTTGCGCCAGGATCCAGGAAAACCACACAGTTTTTGCGCACACCAAAATGGTCGCCTGACCTACCACCCACCAGTGCGAGCGTGATGGGCCAGGAGTGCCATGGGTGAAATGTGTGCCAAAGGAAAAACAGCAGTGCCATTGGCTCAAAAAGCGCTTTGAAATCACCTTTGTTTCTCTGAAATTCAAGCTAAAAATGCCTATTTTAAACATCGCAAGATATTCAATAATCTCAATGAACACCAGCAGACATTTGGCAGAAGGTTGACTTGTGTGCATACAAAATCTGGAAAGAGAAAGAGCCCAAAATAATGTTTATAATGAAACTGGCTGAGCTGTGGATGTCAGCAGCTGAAGTGAAATTGGACTGAAAGACACTAAAATCTAAATGTTTAAAATAAATGAGTGACCTACTGTTGAGTGTCACATAGTTTGCAACTGTTAAATGTCATAGTTTTGAACTTAGAATCAGCGTTCTGGATGCATGTGTAAAAATTGGAAGTTTGTTTTGAATGAAGAAAAACTGGTAACAAAAGTGACATTTGGCTGAAGACTGGCTTGAAGAGAGTGAATTCCGCCCGGCAACTACCCCCGACAGGAGTTGAAACTTGCTCAGCCACTCTTCCCAGGCCTGGCTGCATTCTGCTGCCCCCACCAAAGGGAGATGACACCTCTCTGATTGGATTAGGGGAGGAGCAGCTGGGGACTGCAGGAAACTGAACAATGAGCCTTCCTTGGCTCAGGCAAATGTTAAATTAGGGGGGGTCGTAAATGGCTTCCTCTTGAGAGAAACGGGGAGGGGCAGTGCCTCTGTGAGCAACTTGAGTTGGAGGAGTGGACAAACCAGAAATGCCACCATGTGCTTTGGGAAACCACGCCCCTCTGGGCCAGAGCATAATTTAAAAAAAAAGATGGATAATTCATAGTACGGACTTGTCAAAATTATATAATTAATAGCATTATTCTTGTGATTTTTCTGTGCACATTTTAAGAGGTGTTAGAACTCTGTACCATGTTCTGAGGCAAAACCCCATGAATTATGGAGATTGCAGATACGGGGTTCACGCTAGAAAAATGAAAATGTACTGGAATATGTGTAGAAAGGCGGTGTACATCTGTGTCATTTTTGGTAAAAATCCAATATTGGTAAACCAACCAAAAAGAGCAAAATGTTGTCATTTCTTAATCCAAGCTCTTAGAAACATCAGAGTAGGAACAGAAACTACCTTATGTGATATATGATGTGTATATGTAATGTCAACCACTTGTGTATCTAGGAAATGTGTTTAGTTATGAAAATTATTTTGTAAGGTAAAAGCAAAGGGGAGTGTTCTTTCTGTATGCCGTAAATATGACACCTGATGACTCACTGCTCCTTTCTCAAATCAGGTCAAAGAGAAATCCTTGACCTATCAAATCATGAGTTGGGTGGGCACAGAAAGTTAGCATCCACACCCATTTTCAAAAGACATAAAAAGAGCCACTGGAAGCCAGACAGGGACATTCATTTTCCAACCTTCAACTGAATTCCTGCACAGCACTCTGACAGAGAACTCCAGAATCCAGAACTTCAGAGATCCAGAACTTCACTCCAGAACTTAAAGCAGAGAGGCCTGGACCACCAGCTAAATCCTTTTTCAGCAGGCCTTCAGAATCCAGCAATCCAACCAACCTATTCTACAGCCGGGCGAGCTGTTGGATTCTTGCCAAGAACTTTTGCCATAACCGTTAGCAGACCCAGAAAGCAATGTTGTATCCAGAGAGACCAGACCAGATCGCTGTGAGCAGAACCAGAGATCCAGACCATACTAGCAGAGCAGAGCTGACCCAGATAGCTGTGACTTCAGAATGAACTGCCTGGAGTCCAGTCCCAACCTGACCAGACCCTGACGGCCTATTTCAAATTCATAGTGCGAGTACTCAGCCAGAACTGTGAAAACCAATCTCTTAGCTTAAAATAATCTGATTCAAAACATTTGAACCTGTCCAGAACTGCATCATAGGAATCGTGTGTCCCTTCTCCGATTGTAAACCTGTAAAAGTGTCATTTTGCCATTTTGAATCATTATTTCATTTCTGTAAATCTACCTTCACAAAATCGTCCGTATCTCTTGGACCGTTTGTGCTAGAAGCGAGATTTAACTTTCATTTTAAAGCTAGGAATCTAGGCTTACCAACGAACTCAGAACCGACTTTCTATGCATTATACTTGTTCCGTAATCGTGCTCGATGCACTCGGAAAAAGTGCCGCAATTTGCGATTTGGCTCAAATTTCTTCACTTGTCAAAATAGCAGCTTCTTGCTTTCCTTTGCTGAAATTCGTTTGCAACCTGACAATCATTCATAGAGCATTGCTAAAGTGATCCTGAACTAATTTAAAGTATCTATCATCCACCCTGAATCTCTTATAGGGAATTAAAAACCATTTTTAGCATATCTTACTTCATTGCCACCACATTTAAAAGGATTTTGCCTGTGTTTTAAAATCACCCCTGTGATCTAAGCTTGCTAGGGGGGAACGGAACTACATTTGATTGTATTCCTGAGAACTGTGTGCTCTCCCTTCCATCTTCTATTGCATAGGGGTGGAGTGAATTGCCACCAGGGAAAAGTGAACATATTGGGCCTCATTACACGGTAGGCGGTAAGGGTTTACCGGTACCGGTATTTTACCGGTATCGGTAATTCCTTACTGTCTTACTACGAGGTCCCTTTGCGGGTTTTGGAATTTAACGTCTGCTTTTTGCAGGCGTTAAAAACCAACCCGCAAAGGGACCAGTGGAACTAATTACGGTACCGCAATTTGCGGTACCGTAATTAGCGCCTTCCCCATTCCCATAGAGCCTTATGGGGCAAAAATGGGAATGGGGAAGGGCAATGGTGGAAGGGGGAATTACCAGCCCGCCAACCTTGGAATGGGGCGGTAATTCCCCTTTCCACCTTTCCACCAAGGCGGTGCCGGTATTTTACCGGCATGAACCATGGCGCTAATAGCGCCATGGTTCACCGCCTTCCGTGTAATGAGGCCCATTATCTCTTGTGAAACCCTACCAGTTATTTCTGTACTGCATTCTTTCCATCATTGTTTTTCCTTGAAACCATAAAAGCATTCTCAGTTACCTTTTCCTCCCCATACTAACTCTTCAGTAATTAAATCAGTCTGCTAGTGTAACATCACCCAGTGTTGATCACTGTTATGTTCTTAAGTGTGATATCAAATATTAATTTATTATAAAAGTGTAATATATATATATATTGTTGAATTTTTCCAATAAATCTTTTAAATTGCAAAACAAACCTACTTCTTGGCTGAGTGAGGTCAGGGGGATTCTAAGAGAGGGGCGTTATACAAGGGTTCATCATCCAGATTATAACTTGTCATAAAAATATATAAATAAGGGCTTCCCTTGAGCAATCCCAGACAAGGCACTGACTTAGTGGGAATGCTTGATTGGAGTCATTAACAAAGCTAAGATCCTCAGCTTTCCTTATAGTTTTTCCGTAATCGCGGTGTACGCACTCAGAAAAAGTGCCGCGAATTGCAATTTGGCTCAATTTCACCACTTGTAAAAATAGTTGCTTCTTGCTTTCCACTGCTGAAATTCGTTTTCAACCTGATAATCACTCTTGAATCATTGCTAGCGTTGACCTGAACTAATTCAAAGTAGCTATCAGCTACCCTGAATCTCCTATAGGGAATTAAAATCATTTTTAGCATATTTTTCACTTCATTGCAATCACATTTAAAAGTATTTGGCCTGTGTTTTAAAATCATCCCTGTTTCTCTAAGCTTGCTGGGGGGAACGGGAACTGAACTGCTTCTGATTGTATTCCTGAAAACTTGTGTGTCCTCATTTCCATCTCTTCATATTGCATAGGGGGGGAGTGAGTTGTCACAAGGGAAAAAGTAATCATATTATCTCTGGTTGAATCCATATCGAGTTTTATTTCTGTGCCTGCATTCTTTACATCTTGCATTTCCTTGATCCGTAAAAGTATTCTCTGCTACTTTATCCTTCCTATTCCTACTCCTTTCTGAGAGTTGTCGCTATTGTAATATTACCCAATACTGATCACTGTTCATATTCATAAGTGTGCTATCAAATATTAATTTATTCATAAAAGTGTGATATATATATATTGTTTAATTTTTCCAACAAACCTTTTAATTTGCAAAACAAACCTACTTCTTGGCTCAGTGAGGTCAGGGGGATTCAAAGAGAGGGGCGTTATATAAGGGTTCATCATCCAGATTTAAGAACTTGACATAAAAATCTATAAATAAGGGCTTCCATTGGGCATCCCCGACTAGGCATTGACTTAGTTGGATTGCTGGATAGAAGTCACTTACAAACAATAACAAAGCTGTGGTTTGCTATGGTCTAGCCCGTGAGGTAACGCCCCAATTTGAGGTTACCAAGGGGTAATAGCAGGGGTGTGTCCATGCCCCCCTTGCTTTGTGTGCACATTGAGGAGATCATTGACACATTGATAGAGTGCCTGGATGTTCCAAAGTTGGGCCTTGAGAGATATCTGGCGCTCTTCTTCACGGACAATCCTGTACTTTTATCTACTGTGCCACAGAATCTTAAGGCGAATTTGGCGTTGCTCATGAGGCAGTGCAGTGACCTCAAACTCACCCTAAATATAGGGAAAACTAAATCAATGGTGTTCAAGCCCAAATTTACCAAAGAACCTTGGGTAATTGCTAGAGTGGATGGGTATGCGCTCGAACAAGAATGGGTTTTGGAACACCCAAGTAGATAAAACAAGCACCAGTTTGGAAAAATTGAGTGGTTGGATACTGAGTTTTTATAATCGACATGGCAGAAAAGCCACCTCTCCAGTAATAGAATTGCATAAGAAACAGGCACTCATGTCCACCTTGTATGAGGTCGAAATCTGGTGCTATGATAGTGCATCTGAAGTGGCTAAAGTAGAAAACACGTTCTTGAAAAGATTGTGCTAGTTGACTTACAGGACACCAAATGTCTTAATTCAGGTGGAGGTCGGTTTATTTCCCATTATTTGTGAGCTCATAAAGAAGCCAGTCTTATACTGGCTAAGATTATGGAGCAAGCCTGGGCTACAATTATATTGTGATGCTTTCGTCAATCTAGTTAATCTGGATGGAAGGAAGTGTCTACCATGGGCAACACATGTGAAGAAAATCCTGACCAAACTGAACAGGATCATTGGACCCACCCAGTAAACATTAACAAAGCTGCTATTAGTCGAGTTAAGAAATCCATAATTGGCTACAAAAGGAACCAAATGATACCAAATTGTCAACACTTGACGTTAAGCCCAAGATACCTTCATAGCAAAATCGAATTTGGTTTTGAAGGGTACTTGGATTATGTAGTCCCCCCTTATGCTCGTACTGTATATTTGAAGTTTCATGTGAGCATGTTCAGATTGGCTTCATTCACAGAATTGTGGAGCAATGGAGCAATGGAAACACTTGTGTATAGGCGAGTTATAAATGCCATATCATTTCATATCATGGACATATGTCCACTATGCAGCTCCACTGTGTAGACCATGTGCCATTTGTTATACTTTTGCACAAGTCTCAGAGTTTTGAGATCGCTCTATCTGGAGTCTATCTTAAGAGTGGCCTCTGCGTTAACTATTTTGGAGGCAATGACATGCCTTACTCACACACATGGCCCAGATATTGTTAGCTCTGTAGAAAAATTCATTCACTGAGCGTGGCTAGTGAGGTTCAGAAATCTAAAGTTGGCTTAAGTGCCCATCAAGTCCATACATTGTTTAGTTGTTTGAAGGAACCAAATCACTTTTGTAGCTGAAGGACTGCGAGCTACCGCTCCCTGATTCATGTTTTTGATTCCTTGTTCCTGTATTCATTTTTCATGTCATCATGAGTATGTGTATTTGTGACGTTGTTTTAGATCACATGTTTACCCTTTAGCAAAAAGCTTTTTATATTCTGCTATATTCCACAGCTGGTTGTTTTTAACACTGTTTTTTTTTGTTTTAATGTTGCTTATGTATTTATGATTTACTTTTAATGGTTTTGTGCCGAATAAAAGAACTGAAAAAAAGTAGCTTATACTTGACTTTGTGATTATTATTAAAGTTAGGAATCATCTCCCCCTTTCCTTCTATTTGTTCATATTTTACAGATTATTGGAAAGGATGTGCTTGAGTCCTGATGAAGGGTCCAGTATTATGGACTATGGCTGCTTAAAGATGTGGTTGCTGTTTGCTGAATGAGTCCTTTATACATTAGCTACAGCAGCGTCCCCCTGCATAGGTGTTTCATCTTGTAAACACTGCCTGGGGACTTGTGTTGCTGTGCTCTATGACGTGGAAGTCATTCCACTTAGGTGGGCCTTTTCTGGCTGCATTTGTTGTACTTTTTGACTCGATGAGTATTGCTAGTACGTATTGAGGCTGAATAAGGATGAGCTTTGTGTTCATTTGCAAATCCAATAAACAAGCACGGCGGCTGCATGCAGCCACATTTACTGAACACATAAAGTTGCAGCTTGCTTCAGTGGTCTGTCTTTGCTTGATGTATATTGCTAAAATTAACTGGAATTTATTGAGGAACTGGCACCATGTTTTGTGGTAGGGTTATGCAAACACAGAGAGTCGCTACATGTGACTATTGCCTATAGTTGACTATGTAGGTGCATGCCAATTTCCAGTTCATCCTTATTTCTCAGGAGTCCGTGACTTTGGAAAGCTGTGATGCCACACAAGTCCCTCCACATGGTACACACAAACACACACACACGCGCGCTCTAACACACACACACACACACACACACACACCCAGCCCCCGAGCCCCCTGCACCTGGCCCACCACATCTCACAACATCAGAAGAATGACAAGGACAGTGACAATAGGTAAGGGGATTGGCAAGAACAGTGGCCTATTCCAGAGATATACAAAGCCAAGCCATAATAGGTGCTAACAACAAAGCATGGTATCTGAAAGGGTGAAAAAGAGAGAACCCATAATACAAGTAAACATTGGAACACTCAAAACTTACCATACATATCATAAACAGATTAACCTGAGTAGTCAAACTAACAGTACAAGAAATATTAATGGTAAAAAATTGTCAAAAGTCAAGCTGACCAAGCTCCTCCATAAAAGTGGTCCCACAATACATACCACATAATACAAGTAAACATTGGAACACTCAAAACTTACTATACATATCATAAACAGATTAACCTGAGTAGTCAAACGAACAGTACAAGAAATATTAATGGTAAGAAATTGTCAAAAGTCAAGCTGACCAAGCTGACCAAGCTCCTCCATAAAAGTGGTCCCACAATACATACCACATAATACAAGTAAACATTGGAACACTCAAAACTTACTATACATATCATAAACAGATTAACCTGAGTAGTCAAACGAACAGTACAAGAAATATTAATGGTAAGAAATTGTCAAAAGTCAAGCTGACCAAGCTGACCAAGCTCCTCCATAAAAGTGGTCCCACAATACATACCACATAATACAAGTAAACATTGGAACACTCAAAACTTACTATACATATCATAAACAGATTAACCTGAGTAGTCAAACGAACAGTACAAGAAATATTAATGGTAAGAAATTGTCAAAAGTCAAGCTGACCAAGCTGACCAAGCTCCTCCATAAAAGTGGTCCCACAATACATACCACATTACTCCAGATATAGGAGTTTTAAAATAACTGCATCACCACCAATAAAAGTGGATTTAGTCACTTGCTCAGTTACCGACGATATTTTGTGTCGCCCGGTCGTAGCAAGTCCTTTGTGGCAGTGTGTGCATTGATGCCTGCGAGCTTTGGCGCATTATAAATAAAACAAATACATATAAAGTGGGTTCACAATAGTTTAAAGAGTCTTCCAGAGAAGGGACTAATATTTCCAAGAATAATCAAATAAAAAACAGATATTTTTTGCATGAGACAGTAAAAGAGGCACACTGCAGTACATTGACACATCTCCCACGAGAAAGGGAAATGACACGCTCCACATTTGCAACACATTTCAGCCTAACGAGGAAGGGCTACATATTTAGAATGTAAACCCAACCACCTTATTGCACAATCTCCTAGTAAAATCTCTTATAAAAGGGCGCCTACAATAAAACAAAGTACTCAGTAGAGGGGACCTCAACTAAATCCTTCCCCACCTACCTGCATGAAGGGGGTTAACATAAACGGGGACTTAGAAAGATGTACCCAATCCACATGATTCAATTGAATATAGCCCACAATAAAAACAAAATGGAATAATCCACTCATCGCTCCGGTTCGTCCACCATGCACATGTGTTTCCCAACCAGGCACCCGGTCAGTCTCAATCTGACGAGTGATGAATGGTGACTGCTCACTCACGGGTCTGAGAAAAACTGCACACAGTGGAGACTGGTATAATAGTTGCCCAAACCCAGGTTCCAGTAGCAAATAGCAGTGCTCTCTTTACTGTTAGGGAAATGAAAGGGGCCATCTTAAATACTTATGATCCCATGCACGTCCTGCCAGTAATCACGGCTGTCTATGCTGACTGCATAACATCACTGATACACATGAGTGCAGGTGGTTAGGAGCTGATGAAACGACCACCAATGGTTTGCACGTGAATTGCTGATGCGGCATTATGCATGAACAACAACTCTGTGCTTTGTAGTGTGGAACCTAGCAGCTTGGCATGCATGCCATGCCACACTTAACAGCAAACGTGTTACTTCAAATCATCCTCACAACCCGTGGTTAGCAAGAAGGACTCTTCAATGAGAAAGATTCAAGAAACACAAGAAACACTTGTGGGCAGACGCGTTATAAATGCCATATCATATCATATTCTTGAACTGGGGGGTCACGCTTCGCTTTTATGTTTACATAACCATGACAACCACACTTCTGGTGAGATTGAGTTCCAGGCAAAGTATACATGTTTGTAAATGTTGTCAAGCGCATTTTGAATTAAGCATTATCTAACTGTTGTCAAATGCCAGGGAATGAACAGACAACTGGGAGGTACTTTTCTTGGAATAAAGGGACTTAATTGTGATTAGCAGCAAATTAGAGAGGTAAGATTCTTTGCATCGAAAAAAAAATAACCAAGATTCCTTTCAGAAACCATAGTACTACGTCTGTCCTTTTCTCCATTAAACTATATCTCGCTGGTGGTGAACAAACGTCACTCACAGTCGCTGCCATTTTAAGAGTCATGCACTTCTTTCTTCTTATGACTTTGTGTGAGGAATTTGTTCATCTGTCTCTAACCCACGATACATTGGAGACAATCAGCCCCGGACCCTGCGTCATCAGGCCGGGCAAATCACCTGACTTGTTAGGTCCCTTCTCAGGATTACATTGGGCCTAGGTCTTATCTGCATTAATCACTTTTAGGGCTGTCGAGAACCCCGGGAATCGGTCTCCTAAACTCGCTTAGGAGCCTTCTCAGAAGCTAATGTCCATGCCTCTCTGTTTCCTTCTTCTCAGCACTAACATTCTCCCTATTTTATGCCTTCGTGTTTCGCCATGTTGTAGACTGCCCATCTTCTTCCCCTTCTCCACGTTTTTCACTCCCTCTTTCTTCTACTCTCCTCTACTTTCTACTTTCCACCACCTCCTTGATGATTATCTGTTCCTTACGTGTTGCCTCTTTCAAACCTTTTTCCCCCCTGGTATCCTCCTCACTCATAACAACTCTCATCCTTAGTTCCTCTGGCAACTCCTCTTCCCCTTTGCTCTTTGTTTCAACTCCTCTGTCCTCTTCACCAGCCCCTCCTTTTTCTCTGTTGTTCTTTCCTCCTCCTTTCTCCTCCTTTGCTTCTCTACCACCCTTTTCTACGTCTCCCTCTATGGACTCTTCTGTGCACATGCTGTATTTTCCTTTGCACCTGTAACACCTCCTCCCCATTACTCCGATGCTAGTGTCTCTTCACCTCCCCCCTCCTTAGATTCTCTGTCACCTTCTGTTCTTTATTCTTATTTAATATTCCCCCATGCCCTATTCCTTTTGTGCTGCTCTATCAGTCTCAACTTCTCTTCTGGTCTATCCCCTCCGTCTTCCTCCTTCTCTCCTCCCTGCTGTTTCAACACACACTATCATGCTTACACCCCTCCAGCTCCCAACTACCGCATCTGTCTGATAATGAGTCTCCTTTTATAGGTTAGAGGGTCGTCGGTACAATCATGAAATAATTGGCTCTTTAACTTCAGCTGGAGACATGTCCCCAGCAAACCCTATGATTATCTTGCTGACTCTTAATCTACAAATTATCCATCTGTGTTGAATTGGCTTGTGTGCATCAGCTTGGTGTTGCAGGCTGTGGTTTTAACTTGGCCTGATTCCATCTTGCAAACATTTGTTGACTTTCTAAGGCTGGAGTTGTTTCATGAGGCACAGTAATCTTTGGTTCTGGTTGATGAATGTGTAATGTTTGTGAATACTCATCACCAACCCATGCGGGGCAGGTTTGCAGTCATCCACATGTAGGCGCTCGCCAGATCTGAGATCCGGCACCAGATGTGTAGCCGGATCTCGGATCCGGCCAGCCTCAGTGCCAAATAGCCCATAACAAAATAAAGGGCTTTTGGAAGAAAAAAAACGAAGAAAAAAACCAAAGCACGTTCTGCACTATGGAAGGCAGTGGGGGGCAGAGCCTCACACAGCACATTGGCGAGGGCTCTACTGGCTCCGCCCCCCCAACTATGTCACAGGCAACAGGTGCCAAGGCAGACCCTCAGTAAACCCCGGGGGCTCGCCTCTCCGGCCTAATCTGCTCTGTGCGAGCGCAGAGCAGATTACATCACTGAGGTAACCACCCAGGTTCGCTGAGGGTCAAAGACCCTGTGACTTAGCAGAAAGCAGAATCCATTTGGAAAACACAATGATCACCGAGCCCCCAGCTTCGTGGGCTCGATGATCATTGCCTTTCCCAAATTAATGCTGGTATTTGTAGTTTGGAACGTCAAAATACATTTTGACACGGACGGTGTTGCCTTGAAAAGTACACAAGCCCTAGCAAGGTACGCTTACTATGGTTTGCATACTTTTCAAGCAATTAAAGAAATTGTGCCATTTAAAAAATATGTGTAACATTTCCTTTGATCGGAGTTCAACTGACAGCTTTGTCCCTTCTGAACTCTGCCCCTCTCCTCCAAACTCTGTCCCCACACCGGCCCTTGTGGGATCCCCTCCAAATCTTTTCCATTTTCACCACTGCTCGTGAGTGCTGCTACTTAGTGAATCAAATGCTATCGCTGATGATTCCAGGTCATGGGCAACCCTGGTAGTGGTCCTGTAGGAACATACTCGCAGTGTTTAACAAATGCTCATTGTTTAATAAACAGAATAATAACAATAATTCACATAGCACTACGAACCCTGGCATCTGAGCACTGCTTATTTATCGACCTCGGATGGGTGAAAGGCTGAGTTTGGCCCGGCCAGGATTCAAAACTGCGTCAGCACGCTTGGCACAGATGTCAAAACGAGCTGTGCTATCTGACTGGCCGGTGTCTCATTCTGGTACGCTTTTAGTACTGATCACAAACGCCTTTATTGTTGGTAAACAAGTTGTGGTTTCCTTCTTTACATGTGTCTTGCATTTTTAAAGGTCTAAAAGCAAATGTCTGGTGAAGATAGAGGCTCTGTTTTAACCCTAACAAGAGGGTCTGCAGAGCTGTCCCGGTAGTATGGGGGATCAAACTTTTAGCTCCCAAGTTCTGCCCCACACTTGCAACTTGGGACTTTGTCGGACACGGTGGCACTCATGTTCAATTCAGCCGTAACATCAATGCAAGACGTAGAAGGCTTGCATGAGGCGTTGACGCCTTACAATGATTCCATGGCTCATTTTCATTCATTATAGGGCGGTGAGGAGGAGCGGAAAACAAATTGCATTTCAACCGCCTCTCTTCCTTTCCGCCATACAAATGCTCCAACATTTGCACCAGCATGGATCCTTGCCAGCGCAAATGCTGGCGAGACCTATGGGGTCTGCCAGCTTCATGCACTGGCGTAAAGCAGGCGGACCCCATAGGAATCCATTGTACATGCCCCTGCCATGCGAGCATGGCAGGGAGAGTGTACAATTGAAATGAAACCCTCCCCGACATGCTCGTATGTTGGTTTGGGTTTCATTTCAACTGGGAACAATGCTTACCATGCACTCTTGTATGTCGGGTGGGTTTCATTTCAGCTGTGAGCAACGCTTGCAGCGCTCACAATGAAAAGTAAACGATGCCTGCCATGCCACGAATCGTTTACTCACTTTGCATTGTGAGGTGCAAACGTGAAGGGCAAAAGGCGGCATACATGCTTGCACACCACCTTTTGCCCTTTTCATTTCCACCCCACAGTGCCAATAATGAAAGTTTGGTGGTGGGAATATGGCAGTGTCTGAGTGCAAACGTAGCATGTTCTCGCCATCAAATTACGCTAAGGAGCAACATGGGCTCCAATGCCAACGGCCACCTAGGGAAAAAACAAGTGTTGGTGACCTTGAGAAAAGTGAGGTGACACTTAATAAATTCCTGCGAGGCAATAAATCCACAACCAGACGATAAATGTGCAGATACTCTAGGGTGGAGAGAAAAAGAGCACCGTGGACATCAATAATGCATTACTCAGTCATGTTCAGGATCAAAACTGCAAATACATGAACAGTCGCTCTATTTCCCACAATCTCCAGCACGCCCAAGGATAGGTAACATAAATGTAGGCTATGTACTTAGTGTAGCAGTAGCACCTAGGGGTTAACAGATTCTAAATAATGTCTCAAAGGCCAACCAAAGTTAGGCAGCACTTCATCAGGAGTTGGGTGGTAACATTTAAATCCGCCAATAATGGTATTAGTGCTGCCAATACCGCCAAATTCCACCGGACCCGAAAGGGACTGGCGCTATTACACCTGGTGCTAATAGTGCCGACTACACAAAGTGCAAATACAGTCGTATCACAAGTGCATTCTAACCAGTCGTATCTAACCAGTGCTAATACAGCTGAGAATTACCCCTAGCCTCCAGCTGGAGGTTAATGAACCCAGGTTCCAGCAATCAAGCCAAAATTGAACACAATGCACATCAGATTGCTACATAAGACCCGCCCAGGCCCCAAAGACTGTTTCCAACACCATGCTGCCATTATTTGCTGCAAGCTAAGACAGGCACCTGCTCAGGCTGCACCTGGATGTTCAGATGCAGGACAACCAGGTCAGGGCACAGAGAGTACAGGGGGGCGGGGATGGAATGAGGAGGAGTAGCAGAGCCGTTCCAGCACGGTGAGCACCCATCTCCAGGGTCAGGCCATCACCCTCGGCCGTCAGTGACACCCAATTGTTACCTAGATTACCGCCTGGACAGGGATACCATCACTGAGCTGATGGCCACAATACAAGAAGAAATTGGGAGCAGGATTAACAGTTGCACCCCTGTACCCACATTGGTGAAGCTGGTGGCAGTTCTGCAGTTCTTGAGGATGGGCATTTTCCAGCACTCTGTGGCCATTATGCATGGCATGACACAGTCAACATTCAGAGCAGACCTGGCCCAAGTGCCGGATGGCCTTCATGCGCCATGTCAACCAACACATCGTACTGCCCACTATCCATGCCCAGGTGAATGACATGAAGGCAAGTTTTTATGCCACCACACAACTGCTCAATGTGATAGCAGCCATCGACTGCATGCATGTTGCGTTGGTGGCACCCCACGCCCATGAAATCGTCTACAGGAACCGCAAGCACTACCACTCCATGAACGTGCAAGTGACCTATGGTGCTGACCTCTACATAACCTACTGCTGTGCCCGCTACCCAGGATCCACCAACAACTTAATGATCCTATGCAACAGCACACTGACAGGATACATGGAGAGGCACAGGGGACAATGGACCTGGATAGTGTGTGAGTACAAACTCTGCCACATGTGCACATTGAAGCACAAGGAAAACAATGGGGTGGGGGGTGATAGCCACAGGAAGCATTGCATGTGAATTGGAGGTACTGGAAGCACCCGTGCAGCTCTGCAACATCAATGGGGGGCATCCAAGGGTGCATGCACACGTTTGACACACCTGGACACAATGGTGATGGACACACACCTCTGCCATCACAATGACACATCAGACCACATGTATAACAATGCATCTTGAATATGGCACTGTGCAGATCCACACAGCAGCACCCAACAGCATGTCCACCCATGCCAAAGCCATCTGCCCATGTGGAGTCAACATGAAGACGCCACCGAACACACTACACAAAGTCACAGTGTGCATGTACAGGACAAGTAATTCATGGCATAATATACTAATGATGCAAACCCATCACAAATACACATTGCGGGGCCTGGGTGCACACAAGAATGCTAACAGTTAACAATTGTCAGATACATTGAATCTGCAGACTCATGCATGAGACAAATGACTGATGTCTGTATGACACCCCATGCAGGTGACTCTGGATATCCGCAGCTGGCATGGCTGATGACCCCTGTGCATGACCCATGTACACCACATGAGACCGCCTACAGCCATGCCCACAGCCGGCGCTGTGTTTGCATAGGCCACACATTTGGCCTCCTGAAGGCACGATTCAGTTGCCTAGACCGCACTGGAGGGGCCCTGATGTATGCCCGAACAAAATAGGGAAAATAGTCTTGGTGTGTGCTATGCTCCACTACATTTGCCTAAGGAGGAAAGTGCCTCTACCCCCTGACACTGACAGGCCACACCCAAAGGAAGATGGAGCTGACGACCATGTGGCAGGAGCCAGGGCAGGCACACACAGGGATGAGTTGAGTGAAGGGAGACTGGCCTGACAGGAGCTAATAGACAATTACTTTTAGTGCGTTGACCTGACCTAGCACACAACTTGCACAGTGTGAATATAGAGCACAAGAACACAATCCTGGATTTCCTCGCATGTCATTTGTCAACTGATTTTTATGTATCTTATTCAAACCCTATCCCCCGTCCCACCACCCACAATGAACACCCCTGCACCCTATCTGCCCTCTCCCACCCACCACCAACACCCCAGCACACTACCCCCCTTCCCCCTACCCACTACCAACACCCCAGCACAATATCCCCGATCCCCAACCCACCACCACCAACACACAAGCACACTATCCCTCCTCCCCCCCAGCACTGTGTCCATATCAAGGCCACTCAGGCCAACAATTGTCATGTAATTCATGATGGCCATGCCCTCTTCTCACAAACCGCAGCATCCGAGGAGCATGAGCGCAGCTGCCGCAGGGACCTCTGCCTAGGGGTGCTATGTTGTGATTACTCTGTGGGAGTGGTGGAGGTGGATGGTATAAAAGCTGCCACCTGCAGCTGCTGGCATTGGAGGGCATTGCCCTCCCTCAACTGCTTATCTAGGGCAGAGATGCCATCGCACAGCTCACGCACCTTCTGACCAAACCTAGTCAGTGAGGCTGTGCACGCTTCCACAGCTCTCCTGGTCCGCGCATTGTCACAGGTCAGCCTCGTTTTGGCGTCTTGGATGGCCTCACTGATCACTTGCATATGCTGGCAGTGGACAGCGGCAATGCTCTTGATCTGCTGCTGCTGTTCCTCCATTTCACTTAGGCGCTCCATGACTGTGCCCAGGTCAGTTGTCGGCTGGGATGGTGGGTTGGGATGCCACTTGGCGTGGCTGGCAACTGGTGAGCCATAGGAGCTGGTGTCAGTGTCTGGTTGTGGGGTCCATGTGTGCTGACAGCGTGCTTGGCCCAGTGGCCTTGGGGAGAACTCAATTACCCAAACTGGGCTCTCAGGCTTGTTGGGTGCTGGAGGGCATTGTCTGAGGCCAGGTGTTGGTGCCGCTGCCACATGCTACCCCAATACTGCTGCTGTTTGACCTTGTCACACCTGGGTGGTGTCTGTTGGGGCCGAGTCCTCCCTGGCAGCCTGGACTGCCATGCCGGCATCCTCACTGTGTACAGGTGTGTGCCTGGTGGGCCTTGCCTCTGGTGTGGGGAGACCCTGCTGCGGCGAGACGTGCTAGGGGCGTCTTGCACCTAGGGGTACTTTTCTATCCCCTTTGCAGGGGTTGGTGCTGGTGGTGGTGCAGGAGGTCGGACGTGTATATGGCCCCGCTGCATCTTCGTCCCCTGATGCCTCTGGTGTAGCTTGTGTGCCTGTAGGGGACATAGGGTATGGTGTCAGAAGGCAGTCCCTTGCGTATTGTGGCATACATGACAGTAATCACATGGTGAGGGGTCTGGCATGGGGCTGTTGCACTGATACATGGGCCTGGCATTGCTTGCATTTGGTAGTGGATTGGCTACAATGGGGACACGTGCTAGAGTGGGGTGATTTGGGGGAATGCAATTGGGCGTGGAAGAATGGCAGGGCTACATTGGTGACCTAGTCGTTGCTTTGCTTACATTCATCAGGTCCACATATACAACTTGACTGTTACATATGCTGATTGAGGGGGGGAGTCTGGTAATTGTCACTACCAGGTCCCGATGGGGCACTGCTGTGCCCCGCCATTGTTGCATGCTGCCTGGTGCATGGATATGTGCCCTGGCTGCCCACCCCACTGCTCAGGCTCACAGGGGTGGCCTTGGTGCACTGGCACATGGGTGCTGCCATAAGTGCCTGTAGTGGCTCCCACACACTGCCCCCAGTCTCAGTGCCCAGCTCATGGGTAGTTCCACTGAGGGGTGCTGTGCTAAACTGTTGTAGTTACATGCAGAGGGGGGATCTGACTCACCTTTCCCCTCCTGGGTGCCAGCAGCCGCATCGGATTCTCCAACTCCCTCAATCATCTCCATGTCGATCACAGTGCTTCATTTTCCTCCCACTGTGTCAGGTCCAGTACAGCTGGTGAGCCTCCCCCTGTGACCATGCTGTCCTGTAGATGGTGGGAGAGGATCCCTGGACCCGCAGGTCATTCTAATGCTTTTGGCAGTCTTTCCTGTCCCAGGGACACAGCCGACTGCCGTCACCTTCTGGCTCACCACCTGTCAGATCTGGGTGCGGTGCTGGGAGGATGTCTTCTTCTGCCTGGCTCCATAGATCTCAGCATGGAGGGACAAAACCTCATCCACCAGTACTATGAGTTCTGCATCTGTGAACTTAGGTTTTCTCAGATTATCTTGGGCTGACTTGCTCCTTGCACTCTCCTGAGACATGTTTGATGGTCTGTAAATGTAGATGGCTGCCTGGAGCTCTGATATTGGATGGATTGTGATTTCCAAAATGGCCACCGCATTGTTTCCCATTCTGGCGGTGATGCATTTCCGGCCGGCGCTAATAGCGCCTGCTAATTGCATCAGCACTCAGTGGCAGTGTCCTTAGCGCTTTGTTTTTGGGCAGTGGCCCCCTTTCAGATGCAGAATCTGGCAGACGCAATTAGCATTACCACCGGGCCGTGTGCATGTGCACGCATGCATGTGATGCAGCGCTATTTGCGCCACGGCTCACAGTGGTAGCGCTATATCCGCTCAGTGGTAATAGCGCCTGCATAACGCCCAACATTTGATGATGCCCTTAGACTAATAATTTCAGACCTTAATAAGATCTTAATATACGCCTCAGAAACTGGTGGGTATAATAAACACACAAGACAGATAAAATAACCCAACACATATGACATTAAATTAAATTATGTAATAAATCATGAGTAAATGCCAAAATTCAGTTTTTTTTAGCAACTCCGAGCAACCGGCAGAAGAGGGGCAACGGAAAATTCAAAGTGAGGAAAGTCCCTTTTTTGTTCACTTTGGAGTACTTCAAAAGTTAGTAGAAAGTTACCCCATACAAATCAGAGGTCCAAAATCCATATGGAAGCCACAGTTATGCGTTAAAAAAACACAGGTACAGATGAAGAAGAACACAGCCCCAGAGGGCACCCCCTTGAAGAGCTCCAGTTCCAAGTTTGAGATTCAGCTAACTAGAGAAGGAAGGACGCAGAGGAGGATTCACGCTTAATGGAGGCCAATGCCATGGTGGAAGGGTGCCTTCAACACCCCACTGCTCCAGGGTATAGGGGGACCCTGAAGAGTATTCTAAAGAATTTATCAGGATTCCCACACCACAGGATATGTATTCGCAGTGTCACTTGCTTAGAAGATGCAGGCGAACCAGGGAGGCACAAGGCTTCTTTTATGGGGCTGGAGAAAGAACCAGGATGATGTAGGAACAAAACCAGCATGATCCGGGTACCTCCAAGGACAAGGTGGCGCAGCTAGCTAATGAAGGAATGTTCTATGACTGGAGCAATGGTTGGGGAAGCCCAAGATGGGCAAGATGGTACTGAGGTGGAGTAGTGGTGACCCACCATTTTTGTTTTTTTTTAGGGGAGGGAGAAACCCTACCTTGGGTGGGTGTACGTGATTATTTCATATACGAAAATGTTGAATTTGAAAATCACAAATTCAACATGCCCGTAACACAATAATCTCGTACATGACCCACCCCGCTATCCACCAACCACCTACCCTTAAAAACGTACCTCCTGCTCCTCACTTACCTGCATTTCCTCTACACGGCCATGGCTCCATCCCTGCAAGGTGAGTTCTGCCTCCCCTTTGAGGGGTGGAACTTCTACCACAGGGACCATTTCTTTTTTCTGAAAATCCTTCTTCGAACCCCCTTTCCTTTTTTATGGAAGTGGGGGACAACCCTGACAACCCCAAATTCCCTTAATGTCAAAGAAGGGTAGCGGGGGACACCCCTGCAACTCCCGCTCCCCTTCTTTGACATTTTGGGTTTTCTTTTTTTTTTACCCTGCTGAATTCTGCATGTTCTCACATGCAGTTATTTAGAAATGTTGAGTGGATACCACCTTGGGTCACTTGGCCCAAGAGGATTTGGTAGGGAAACACCATTACAGCAACCCAGAAATGGTCCAAGCATTGGCCAGCCAGTCCAGCTAGCAGGGAGAACTAGAAGTAGAAAGAAGAACAATCCATGGAGGATGTCCAGAAGCATTTAGAAGAAAACTGGAATAGGACAAAAGAACCAGTGCACATCCAGTATGGGCTAGAAAATCAGCAGCCCATTGTTTAGGCACCCCCTGGAAATGTGGGTATGAAGCTATTGATATCTGAGGAATGAGTGGGGTATCCCTTGATTTGTGCTTTAGCTCAGTGGTGGCCCTAAACTGGCCCTCCAATCTTACACCAGGCAGACACAAAAAGGTTTTGGAACGCAGCCAATTAGACAGGCCTAAAAAGCGGACTCTCAGATCTACCAAAACAGGATGTCTTGAGAATATATCCGGGCAGGAAACTAGCCAAAGCCACTTTAAACCACAATAGAGCGTGCAGGGCTAGGCTCAGGGAGTACTCAGCCGTGTGGTTCCTACATACAAAGGCATGGCCAAAATATTAATTGCTATAAGTAGAACTTAATACAATATATTGGTGTAACAATGGCTAAACTGGTTGCACTCCTGGTGAAAACAAAATTAAATAACAGCTTCCTCCAGCATACTCTACAACACAATTACAGGGTGATAGAATAACACTAGACCAAAACAGGGTGCTTAAAATCCAATGCAACCCTTTCTAGGATCTATGAAGGCAACCGTAGGGCAACTCCAAAATGTGTTGTGTGGGGATTTCAGTAGAAGTCCCTCACAAAACTAAATTGAACTAACCAAGAACACCTACTCAAAAAGCAAATACGTTTAGAGGTGTCACAGAATTGGACTAAAGGTTCCCAAACGTGAATTGCCCATGGATTCTTATGGATAATGGATTTACTCGGGTTTCACAAATCAACGTTTACTAAAATATTGTTCCAAATTCATACCCTCAGTTGGGAGAATAATGTCCTTTCACACCTAGATGCACAAGACCCTCACTATCACATCACTGATTTTATTGAGACTCGACTACCCAACACCATATACCTTGGCATGCCCTATTATTTTTCAAGGAAAAGTCAATGCACCCCGAACAATGCATCAAGAGAATTACTCAGACTCGACAGGGGGGACACATATTGCCAGCTCTAAAATCACTTCATTGGCTAACAACCAAGAAAATAATCCTTTTGAAAGCATGCTGCGCCACACATGGCACAATTCAGGGACAATAGGGCAAGAATCTAGAACTCCCTGCACAATCCAGGATCACTATACGTTCATGAAAAGGTTAGACTTTGCTTTTCAACACTGCTAAGTCATCAACCAAGCAACCACCTCCCAGAATTCACACAGAATGCCAATCGTGTTGTATGCTCAAGGCACCCACTCAGACTAAAATGTATGATATATGCTCTCTATTGCCTACTAATACTCATGACTAATGATCCTGTGGCAAGGTATACTGGCAATGTATATTTTGCTTTCTTTCACCTTGAAACACAATCCCTAGAATCACCTCCCCACACCCTCCACAGTAATCAATCTCAATGACAGTCTACTCAGTACAGCCTGATGCAGGCACACATGTTTCCCTTCCCCACACTCCTTTCTGTGCTCCCACTCCAATCCAGAACCTGGTGCTGACCACTACATACTGTCAAAAGGTGAGGATGACACAGAACATTTTGCCACAAATTCTAAAGCATGAGGGCAGCTGGACACATCGGATGGATGCTCTTCCTAACTGCCAACGTGGCCCTCTGCTTACCGCTTGTATTAATATCCTCAATTACTATACTCAAACACACTACACGCAGACATACCATCCACCCAAACATGGGAATCCAAAGAACCCTCGCATCAGAATTCAAACAAAACAACACAAGACATCTACAACCAGTTTTGATACCACACCTAGCCAATGCATTTTAGCACCATGGGCACACCAGGCTAAACAATTGTTCTGGACAAAAACCAACTAGAAACAAACGTGTACACACATTGCAGGATACTTCAAATCTGGATGCATCAGCACAAAAGTAAAGCTATTTTGAAGCTCTCTAACCTGAAAATAACCCTCTGTTTCAGATCTGCCCCTGCACCTGGAGAAAATGCAAATGGCAGTGGTCCACTGTATAAATCTGAGTTATATAACTTAACCATCGTCTACCTTGTTCATGCTCCCATGGCTCCATTTGCTCTTCGCTGCTTGTGTTTGGACCATTTATCAGCCTGCCTTTCAGTGCTCTGTCCCAGTCGGAGTACGGTTCATAATCTGCCATTCCTGGTGTAGTTCCTAAAAACTGCTGCAAATCCCTAACTGTCTTTAATTTTTTATGTAAATGCTCGGTCTGCATAAATGCTAATGCATTGGAACCTTTGCCCAAATTGGTGGATTGATCACAAAGGATTCTGCATGAAATAAGTGTTCCCCCATGCACTTACATGCTCTGCTGCCGGCCTAACACTCATAGGAGAGACAGCCATCTTGGAATGGTGGTGCTGATAAGCAAATTCTGAGGAAGCAGCCAAGAAAATAGGACACAAACGACTAATTCATATTTCTTCCATCTGAGTACCATTTTCAAATCACCCAATAAAACTGAATTATGTACATTTTCTCATAAACATTTGACATGTTCACTTTTCCGCAGGGAAAAATGCTTGAATGCTGCCTCTATGAAAGGAAAACATCATCAGATGAAGTCCGTGGACAAGGTTATCTTGATGTTCCATCTTGATATAGAAGCAATACTGAATTCAACAGGGAAAATAAAGCCAATAAATATTGGTGTGACAAAATGATTACTGCTCTGCAGTAGTACAGGGATGACTAGTGGTAAAAGAACCTACTAAAGTCCACACTATCACTAAACCAGAAGCAACCCCCATCTTGAAGGTGTAACAGGATCAGTGCGGCCAAGGGCAGCCTACACTCTTCAGAAGGGCTGTGAGCTGGCACAGAAGAAACACAGACACCAATAATACAGTTGTACTCAAATACAACAATGTCATGGTTCTATAAAAATGGGAACTTTAAAACAAATCATAAATTCATGTAACTAATAAAAAACACTAAAGGCCAACCCCTGCTCAGACAACGATTTCACCAGCAAAATGTCAAGTTGAAGATGTGTTTCATAAGATAGAGAAGGGGCTTACAAGTCAAGCTGGACTGGGGGAGAGCCACCTCAAATACCTTATGTTCTTGTCTTTTTGGTGTTGAACCAGGATTCTGGGTGCTTTTGGAACTGTACCAGAATCAAGTCGAGGAGTGGCAGCAATGACTTCTAATGATGCAGTGCTGTCCGGAAGTAGCAACGGCTTGTGGGTCAAAGACGCTGGGGATTGCAAATGATTTGGGTCAGTGGCCTTGGGTTCAGAGAAGTGGAGATAGGCCTTCAGTGTTGAGTAGAACTGACTGGCTCATCATGACAAAGGTGTACTGCAAGCAAAAGTTTGGGGCTCAAAGGAGCTGGTGACCAGGTAGTGGTGAAGGGTTTAGGTCACTAGAAGATGTGGCAAAGTCAGAGTTTCTGCTTCGGTGACAATCGAAACTCGAAGATGCGAAAGTTATCAAGCTTCAAGGTGGGTGGTTCCGGTGGTTCCTGGATGGCATTGATGGTGCCCAAACTAGTACTGAGTGTTTCTGGGATGCAGGGTGATACAGGGGTTTCTTATTACATTATGTGGATGCTGGCAGACCAGTTCAGGGCCTATGAGGGAGGTTTGTAGAGGATCCTTTCAGGGGATTCTGCCACCTCTAGTGCATGGTGAAAGATGAACATACTATAATATCCAAATACTGTAATGGTTGTGATGAATCTGATGGAGCCATTACAGTTTTCCCGGTGGGAACCTCCACCTGTCTGGATGGGGGATGGTGGACACCGGCTTGTCCTACCCCTGTGGGCGACTGTATGGGGGGGAATCGCATGGGGAAGACAACATGCAGGGAGATGCCATGACTTCATCAGATGAGATGTGGTATCCCCCATTCCTCTTACAGGATACATTCCCCATTTGCAACAGTCTAATGGTCCAATGAGGTGCCTGCCCTCTTGCCTGCCCTCTTTCACCCAGGGAGAGTAGTGGAATGCTTTGGTCAAATCCTGAAAGCCAACTGTCAACTAACCCACTATGTAAAATTATGAAAGACACTTTTCCAAGCTCCACTAACTCTTCTTCCAAACATAGTTTGTCTTTAAAAACGATTGCAAAATTGTTTACAATATTATCAGAAAGGGACTACTGTTCCCACAATCCCCACAACACTGATACGAAGAAGAGGACAGGGTAATGATGATTGCTTCCCACTGTCAGCAGTCTAGTCCTTCAAATCCTATTGGCCAACGCCAATATAAAAAGGAAGAAAGAATCAGGAAGTGTGAGAGGGGTCCCCGGAGGACCTACTGTTTAACGGGAAATCATATTGTGCCTCCTTCTGATATATATTTGCCTAAGCCTAGTCATTCTGCGAAGAAAACTGCGTTGCAAAGTTCCGATTTTAGATCGACTTCGCCGCCATTTTAGGATCATGCGCCATTTTGATTTCTGTTTATATCTGATTCTGTGTTCTAAAATGGTGGACTGTTTTTCCAACTTGTAATCGAGCCTTCCCGACCTTTGTTCCTAGTTAATGGTTAGACTGTCCGAGGGCCGAATGTTTAGACTAGGTAATGAGACCTTGTCCCGAACATGACTTGTGGTCTAAGGATTGTTTGCACCAACAAGCCTCGTCCGCGAACACACATGGAGGACAATGTAATGCTAATGTTGAGCGTGGACACTGGCAGAACTGCATTGTGAAGGGATATGTGCTAAGGCTTACTGTTAAATCCAGTAATGCACTTTTCCATTGTAACTTATTGGAAATGTAAACCGAAGTAACCTTTGTGCATATTATTCTATGAGCCATAAGTAAACTCAGCACAAACTCTAGACCACAAATTATTAACCTGTAGAGGGGCTGGACATTATTATTGAAATGTATAAATATGCAAATGTCTAGATGTCCAGCACTCTCTCTCCTCACTCTGACGGGCTGGTACTCATTGTGACGTATTGAGAGCCAGATAGCTATCTGTATTTCTGTTTCTTTGTAACTTTACAGTAGATTAAAGATCTGTGAATCTTTATAGCCTGTGTTTGGTGTATTTCCTTTTATGGTACTCAGCCTCGATATTTCCTTGCTTTTACAGATGGCGCCCGAATAGGGACCCTCAAGATTGATGCCAACTCGTTCCGGGATCGGATGCTGAAAAAGGGGGCCACTTTCTCTGATGAGACGCGATATCTCAACAGTACTGCACGACCCGCGGTCCGAGGCGGCATCTTGACGAGGGTCCATATATCGAGGCGGTCAGTTTTGCTGAAATCACCAACCATGAGGGTCCTTAGTTGTTCTTAGTTATTCGATCTGACCTCCTTTAGTTCTTTGATCATGTGAGTCGTGACCCGATTCTTAAGTATCCTGATAATTTGTTTTGGGGCATTGTTCTCGCGAGTACAATTATTGACCAGGTAACACCAGGAATCTGATATGCCTGAGAAATTGTCTGCCTGCTTCAGGGCATTATTCCGCAAGGACAGACAATCTTTAGAATTTAGCCGTCCGGCGCCACAGGAGAGGTCGCTGGCATGTACTATGTACTGTAAGCATGGCATTGGTAGTATAGTGTTTAATGATATTTGGCACAGACAAACTAGACATGCTTCCGAACTTCAGTGGCCAACCAATAGTAGCTTTGAGATTCCTTGTATAGAATATTTAGAGTCTATATTGCTGAAGAAAAAAGCGAGACCTGCATCATTGGATGTATTACAAAATTGGAAGAAAGAAGCTATGCAGCAACTTAAAAGTAGAGAGAAACATGCGTGCCGACATATGTCAAACGCCAAAAAAGCGTTGTTGTATGAACAAAATAAACAATCAGAGTCAGTTAGAAGTATGGATAGGGCCTTTCAACTTGGTATTCAGAAAATATATCCGTCTAAAGAGTTTCATGTGTCTGATGAATTAATTGACAAACTTCTAAATGAACAAAGGCCTGGTGCCACTGCGCCACCTCCGTATGTACCTATTCCTGTTGCTTTACCTCTTCCTGCTGTCGTTCCTCCACCCATAGTAATTCATGTTCCTCCTATTACTCCTCTTCCTCCGGTTGTTGTTCCTCCTCCTATCGTTGCTCCTCCACCTGTATTTCTGCCTTTGCCTACTGTCACGGGTCTGGTAGATTGTCTTCTGCACCAGTGATAGCACCTTTGTTACCGATTGTACAAGATTTGTCTACTCTTCCTCTTCCGACTGATTTCGTCCCACTTCTAGTTGATAAGGAAGCAGAATCAAAGATTGTAACTCGTAATACTGTGTCTAAAGGGAGAAAGCGCGACTTGACTGCATGGGCTAGATAGTGCATGAAGAAGGGTGGACAATCTGATGTTTTTGCCACTCTCTCTAATCTAGAAAGTTTTCCTGAGAAAAATGTTTTTTATCAAAGGACTGGGAATTCATTTATCTGTAATGTGGAACAGACTGGATGATGTAGATCTCCCACAAGGGTTGAGGGATTTCAATGTTTTAGCATATTCAAGAGATACTGTGGAGAAAGTATATGAGCACGTCGAAAGGGTTTTTGAGTATAGAAGGGAGTTGGAAAGGTTACGGAATGAAGAAATTGATGGTGATAATTTGAGCACTATTTTTGTACAGAAACGGTTCCTTCCTCTTTGTAAGTCGATGAGTGAGGAAACACGAATTTGCACAAAAGATGCGGTTAGATGGATTTCAGACATGTTAATATCTCCCATAGAAGTATATGACACATATAGTCAGTATACGCTAGAAATGCAGAGGAAAGTGATACAGGTTATGGTAGAATACCTGCACGATGAATGTATAAACAGAAAGATTTGTTGTCCTGCAAAATTATTGAATATCTATAAGAGAGCTTTTTCGTCTGACACTCCTTCAACTGCTTTAGTGCTCGATTTTGCTCTGTTGCTCAGTAAGCGTTCGGAGTTTCCTATCTCTCAGTTGCCTATGAGAGAGGTTCCTCCGACATTTGGCCCAAAAGTTGAGGTTCAAGCTAATGCTGCAGCAGGTACAGCTGCTTATGACATTCCTGAACATTATGTATCACAGTTTGTTTACGTCCCGTTCTCAAGACAAGAAGTGAACACCATCAGCCAATCCATCCCAGATATTATGAAGAATCCGACAGGGTTCTTTAAAGAGATAGAATCTGTCTTGCAGTCATCAGTATTTACTCTGAGCGACATAGATTTGTTATTCCCCGTGCTCCTACCCATTGATCTGTGGAAACAGATTAGGACTGTAGATGATGCAGCAGGGTTAGGGGACACAAGGGATAATTTGTTTAGACAAGATAGAGAAAGACCAGCTGGCGAGAGACCGCCATAGGTAATACTGACTTTGCCTGATAGAATAGTGACGAAACTAAAAGCCATAATTCCTAAGAGAAAGATTGTTTGGGACAAACTTACTGCTTGGGTCCAAGGGAGGTCTGAGGGTGCTACTGAATTCTTTAATTGGTTTGAACAAGTGTTCTCAGATTTCAGTGGACAGGATTTGAGCACAGAGTCTGGAAAGCGTATATTTGTAGACAAATTTGTGTGTGGATTATTGGCTGACATCCAGTCGCAAATTATATCTTCTGAGAGCGCTTGGCAGGCTATGTCTCAGTCTGAAGTATTGCATATGGCTCAGTACTATGAAAACCGAGTCAATAATGAAAAAGAGAGACTCAAAAAGAGAAAGGGAGGCCTGAAAACTAAAGTTCTATTGCAACAGATTGTTAGAGGCCCCATAGAGGGTAATACACAGTTTAGGGGACAGTATGCTCCACAGGGTAATGTACCGTTGGGTCCTGTACACGCGAACCAATGTGCTTATTGCAGACAAGAGGGTCATTGGCGAGCACAATGCCTGATCCTCCAGCAGAGGTCGAATAACAAATTTGGTACCATGGGTGGACGATCCAGAGGCCGCCCTGGGGCAGGGGGTCCTGGTAGAAGCCAGTTTTCTCACAATTTGCAATCTTTTTCACAAGACAATCAGTCAGTGAATGTGGATAATAGGAACATTTTGGATCATTCTTCTACTGCATATCTCTCTGAAGACCTTCCTTTTGATGACATTTTGTGTCGCTAGGATTGCCCCAAGCAGGGTTTGGAACCGACGCCTATTCCCATTAATCAGAAAGGTCCCTACGTTGAAATGATAGTGGGAAATAGGAAACATCTATTCTTGATAGATACAGGAGCACAGAAGTGTTCCTTTGATCATTCACGGGTTCCAAACATTCCACTGTCAGGGCAAACCAATGTTTCTGTAGGGTTTTCTGGTACACCAGTAGTTTGTCCGGTTTCTTCGCCGGTACCGATTACACTAGGTCCATTCATAGATCACTGTCCATTTCTTTTGACAACAAACTGTGGAGAGAATTTGTTGGGGTTGAATCTGTTGAAAGAATTAAATGTAGTAATTCATTGTTCTTCGGATGGAATGCATTTGACGATTTCACCACAGCAACTTTCTGTCTCTCAGTTCCTGACTAGACCTTTGCCGCCGGAATTTAGTGATGTTCCGGAGTGTTTATGGGCAATTGATGACAATGATGTTGGTGTTCTACAAATTGAGCCTGTTAAAATCATTTTGAAACAAGGAGTAAGGTTGCCACGTATTCCTCAGTATGATATGATATGATAGGTTATTTATAATGATATGATAGGTTATTTATAACGCGCTTAATACCCAGAGGTTTCTAAGCGCGGACCCGGGGATAGAACCTGTGTTGCTCCATGTCATCTTGTTTCCAAGGCAAACACGTTGCCGTTGAGCTATCCTCCCGAGACTATAAGATTTCGGTTAATGGTGAGCAAGCTTTGAAGTGTATAGTCTCTGATTTTGTACATTGCGGGGTAATTGAGGAAATTGCAGGTAGTTTGTGCAATAGTCTGATTTTGCCTGTGTACAAGAAAGGCGATAATGCAATTCCTTTTCGTTTCATCATTGACTTACGCGCTATCAATAAGATTGTTGTTCCACAATTTCCTATTGTACCTGATGTAACGACAATACTAACTATGATCCCAGCTTTTGCTTTTCACTTTAGTGTTGTAGACCTTAAGAATGCTTTCTTTAGCATTCCTATAAACAAGGATAGCAGATACCTGTTTGCGTTCACCCTAGGGAGACGCTCGTTTACATTCACCCGTGCGCCACAGGGGTACACGGAAAGTCCGAGCATTTATAGTAGGACTTTGAAAGAGCAGTTTGATACACTCCAGTTGCCTACCACTTGTCATTGCTTCAATACGTAGATGATCTTCTTTTAGCTGCTGACTCAGAAAGTGCCTGTAAAGAGGGCACCGTGTTGTTGCTTATTCACCTAGCAAAGCATGGACATAAAGCTTCACTCACAAAGTTTCAATAATGTCGACAGGAGGTTGCCTATTTAGGCTATCTCCTGTCAAAGGAGGGAAGAAGGTTGACGCCTGAATGGATTAAAATCATTTCTAGCATGTCTATCCCAAATACACAGAAGGAAGTCAGAGCCTTGATAGGAATGGCTTCTTACTGTAGGCAGTGGATCCCAAACTTTTCCTTAGTGATTAAACCAATGTTGGCTTTGACAAAGAAGGGCATTTCTTTGCCATTGCCGTGGAACTTGGAACACCAGAAAGCGTTTGATCTGCTCAAGACTGCACTGTGTTCAGCATCAGTTTTGGGCACACCAAATTATGAAAAGACCTTTGAGTTGTATGTGCATGAACGTGATGGTTGTGCTTTGGCTGTATTAACGCAGGAACATGGAGGGAAGAACAGGCCGTGCGTCTACTTTTCTTCCGCCCTTGATCCTGTTGCATGCACTTTGCCAAGATGTTTGAGAGCTGTTGCTGCTGCTGCTGCATCTGTAAAACAGAGTGAGGGTATGGTCCTAGGCCATGCTTTAACCTTGTTGGTACCTCACTCTGTAGATGTTCTATTAAACAGAACACAAACGCAACACCTCACCTCCACACGATTAACGAGATACGAATTGATCTTGTTCGTACCGCACATTAAAATTCAGAGGTGTTGTGTATTGAATCCAGCTGAACTATTACCTTTCCCACAAGATACTGCTTGCAGTGACAAAGTGTCACATGACTGCCTATACACCACAGAGCAAGAGACTAAAGGCAGGATCGACCTGAAAGATACTCCTTTGAACGACCCACACCACAAGGGGAGCTGTTTTGTGATGGCTCCTGTTTCAAACTTCCGGATGGTACATCCATGGCTGCTTATGCCATCACCACACTAAGCACGATTGTGGAAACCAAAAGAATCAAGCATAACTCAGCGCAGGCCGCAGAGATTATTGCATTGACTCGAGCTTGTGAACTTTCTGAAGGGCTTAGAGTAAACATATATAATGATAGTCAGTATGCTTTTGGGGTAGTTCACAATTTCGGTAGACTTTGGCCAGGACAAGGTTTCTTGACCTCACATGGAACAAAGATCCAATATGGCTCCTTGATAGTGCGGTTACTTTCAGCGCTTGCACTCCCACTCAGTTAGCGATCATGAAATGCGCAGCGCATCAGAAAATCATAAATGATGTAGGTAAAGGGAACGCTTTTGCTGACCAGATAGCCAAACAGACTGCCACTGATCTCTATTCAGAGATGTACACTGCAAAGGAAGCCACGAATGCTTGTACCATAGACAAGGGTATTGAATCTGTAAAGAACATCCAAGCCGATGCCACATTAGAAGAAACTAAACAATGGGCTGAAGGTTTGGCAAAATTGGATGATGACGGTTGTTGGGTGGATAAGTTAGAGGGAAAATGGATGCTGCCAGATGCATACATTACAATGATGGTTGCAATGGCTCATGGGCCCACCCACATCTGTGCAAGGAAAGTGTGTAAAATGTTAGAAAATGTCTGGGTGAACGATAAAATCTCGAAAACAGCTCAACGTTTTGTCCAGAGTTGCATGATCTGTCTACAGTATAATATGGGAAAGGGCACATCGACACCAAGGGGTAGTTTTGGTCTACCTTCTGTCCCCTTTGAAGTTATACACTTTGACTTCATTGAAATTGAGTGCTGTAATAATTTAAAGTACTTCTTGGTTGTTATTTGCGCTTTTAGTAAATGGGTTGAAGCCTTTCATGTGAAAGATGCTACAGCAATGACAACGGCGAAAACCATGCTTAAGGAATATTTTCCTAGGTTTGGTTTGCCAAGGGCCATCTGGTCGGACAATTGTCCACATTTTATCGCTGATGTAATTCTACAGATATACGCGGGATTACAGATCGATAAACAGTTCCATTCGGCTAGACATGCTCAGAGTGCTGGATTGGTAGAGAGACATAATGGAATTTTGAAAAACAAGCTTGCTAAGACATGTGCCGGCACCAAATTGAAATGGCCGGACGCCTTACTGATAGTGTTACTATCTATGCGTACCACTCCACAGACTTAGACTGGGCTCTCCCCATATGAGGTAGTTATGGGTAGGCCAGCTAACATTTGGAATGTCCCAAAGCCCCAGGCCCTGAAGGATATTGAACATGTACTTCTTTCTGACTACTGTGACCGGTTAACTAAAAATCTGTATTTGATTTACCAACAGGTGTGAGAAGCCCTTCCAGTAAAATACGAGTGGCCAGGACACAGCATCCGAGCAGGCCAGTGGGTGCTTGTGAAAGCATTCAAATGAGCATCCTGTCTCGCACCCCGCTGGAGAGGCAGGCACCAAGTTCTTCTGGCCAAAAGACTGCGATCAGGGTGGAAGGAAAAAGACACTGGATTCATGTGTCACATGTCAAGAGGATTTGCTTCCCTTTGCCACACAATACAGAAGATATGGAAAATCTTACCCGCTCTGCTCCCAACGATCTCTCAGCATTGAGCAGTATTGAGAGTGCTTCGGAGACTCTCCCTGAGCCCGTGGAGCCCGGGGAAACAGCCGTTTTATCTCCACTCTCTCCTGCAGATCCTTTTGCACCAATGTTAGGTTCTGTTTCGAATTCACCACTTCCATCAGGAAGTAATGACACGTTGTTCGCAGATCACGCTGTACCAGGAGGCACGGGGTACAATCTGCGTCCACGAAGATAGACTTACTGCACGGTTCGGCTGTGCCACCAGGAAAATCATTGTAGGGCTTGTCTTTTGGCCCTGTCTTTTTGTATACAAAGATAATTGTTGGCTAGGGATAGGGAAGGACTAAGAAAACGCGTGATCAGGAGATTGCCAGCAAACAAACTCTGGAGTGTTTTGTTTTGAAGAAACAATGCTTGCTACTGCCTCCACCCGTAGGGAACAAACAAGCGGTAGTGTGGCCAGTATAGACAATTGACAATCGAATACATGGTCTCTTAAAACGTATTGTTTTCTTGTAATCATGTTAACCGGTTTCACAATAGTAATTGCTTTGGGATTTTGGTACATGGAAAAAGTACGTCCTCTTGAAACTCTTTTGCCCACTGAAAATGTACCCACTGTATCTACACCTTTTGTGCATCTGCACACTCTATCTCTTAGAGACTCTCAGCACAGACAGAGTTACTACAATAACACACTACTGCTTATCATGAATGCGACACATGCCATTTTGAACAGGTCTAATTGCTGGGTCTGCTCTCATTTACCGCAACATGGAGACAAGGTGTTGGGCTGGTATATTCATCCTTTGCCTTTAACTACTGCATGTTATGCTTCTTTAAGGGCACTATTCTTTGGCCGATGGAATGATAGCATCTCGGGGAATTTTGATGGAACAAATTTGAATGAATTTGAAAAATGAGTTCTGACGCCCCTGGGATGCTCACTTTTTGCAAATAGGAGCAAGCTTAATGTTGCTTCCATTAGGCCTTCTGATAGACTGTCTCGACCATTTCAATCTCTGATCTCTTTCAAGATGGCTCCTATAGGCAATAGGGATGCCACGCCACCTTCCTACACTGTTAACCATAGTCCCGACTCAGTTTCTTTCTGCATAGAGAGGAATGGTACTCAGTCAATGGGCGATTTCAAGGGTTGCACCAATGTTGTGAACTTGACCAGTGAGGACAGACCTTTGTATGTAGGCGAACCTGTCTACTTTGCGGTAAAGAAGCTTTCCCATGGTTACCTAGGGATTGGCAGGGAACCTGTTATAATTTTGTTACCAGGAGTATTCATAGCAAGTACTATAGAAGTCTCTAAGGCTCGTCCAAGGCGGGATGAGAATGGCAATACTTCATCACAAGTTCTGGGTGACATAGCGAAATCTTTTGTACCTTTTTGGGGACAAATATTAAACTCTGAGGATATCAGAGGACTAGCGAGAGTACTGGAGAGAACTATCAACCGGACCACTGACATACTCTATAACAAGACTTTAGAACAGAAAGCGATAAGGTTAGTGGCACTAGAGAACCGGATGGCATTAGACGTCATCCTGGCTGAGCGTGGTGGAGTATGTAAATTAGTGGGGTCCGCTTGTTGCGTTTTCGTACCGGATTCCTCCCCAACCATCTTTAAGGCTATACAGAATCTGCACGTCCTTATTTCAGAAGTGCACGTTCCCGAGGGAAATTGGGATCTTAGCGCTTGGTTCTGGGATTTCTTACGATCTTTGGGATGGAAGCTACTTTCAGTCTTATTGATTATTCTGGGTATTCTGTTGTTCTGCTGATGCTGCATACAATGTCTTCCTGTCATATGTTCAGTGTTAGGAGGATGTTGTGCACAGACAATGGGAACATAAGGTACGCGCCCCAGAGAGAATGATCAATGAATTTGTGTTGAAGGAAATTTCTGTCACAGACCTCATGGCGATCGATATCTCTGATGATTGTGATTCAGGTTGTATGGACATTGAGACGTGGAGTTACTCGTAAAGTGACTAAAAGTAGTTTAGCGCTTGGCTTAGGCCAAAAGGAGGGTTTGTTAAATGGGAAATCATATTGTGCCTCCTTCTGATATATTGGCCTAAGCCTAGTCGCTCTGCGAAGAAAACCACGTTGCAAAGTTCCAATTTTACATCGACTTTGCTGCCATTTTAGGATCATCCGCCATTTTGATTTATGTTTATATGTGATTCTGTGTTCTAAAATGGTGGACTGTGTTTCCAACTTGTAACCGAGCCTTCCCGACCTTTGTGCCTAGTTAATGGTCAGACTGTCCGAGGGCCGAATGTTTAGACTAGGTAATGAGACCTTGTCCCGAACATGACTTGTGTTCTAAGGATTGTCTGCACTAACAAGCCTCATCCGCGAACACACATGGAGGACAATGTAATGCAAATGTTGAGCGTGGACACTGGCAGAACTGCATTGTGAAGGGATATGTGCAAAGGCTTACTGTTAAATCCAGGAATACACTTTCCCATTGTAACTTATTGGAAATTTAAACCGAAGTAACCCATGTGCATATTATTGTATGAGCCATAAGTGAACTCAGCACAAACTCTAGACCACAGATTATTAACCTGTAGAGGGGCATGACATTATTATTGAAATGTATAAATATGCAAATGTCTAGATGTCCAGCACTCTCTCTCCTCACTCTGACGGGCTGGTACTCATTGTGACGTATTGAGAGCCAGATAGCTATCTGTATTTCTGTTTCTTTGTAACTGTACAGTAGATTAAAGATCTGTGAATCTTTATAGCCCGTATTTGGTGTATTTCCTTTTATGGTACTCAGCCTCGATATTTCCGTGCTCTTACACTACCTACAGGATTCGTGTTGCAGAAGGAAAGGAACTGTGGACTGCTGTTTGGGCCAAAGGAGTGGGGAACCATTGCACCACAACTGCTCAAGGGGAGCTGAGAAGTGCTGGAGGAACCAAGAGGACCAGTCTGGCCCCTCCAGAAAGAAGGGGAACCACTGGGAATGAACAGGGTGCCACAGCCCAAAGGTGACTGCAGGATTCCTCATTAAAAGGGAAACTAAGGAGAGTGATTCCCATGAATTCAGCTGCAGCTCGGAAGAGGATGTGATCTCTCCCGGGAAGTTGGATAGAGGCATGAGCTAGCGCACAGAAGCTGGAGGAACGAGTCAGCATGCAGAGACCAGAGGCACGAGCCAGAATGGTGAAGTAAAAGGGCTTGTTGACAGAGAAGAAGGAAGGTAGCGTGGTGTGAGCGAGGCAGGCTGTGGAGATGCCAGGAACCATGAGAGAGTTCCTGGGAGTCCAGAAGCCAAGAGAAGCAGTACCATCATTACAGGGAACCAGAGAATCCAGCATGCAGGAGCGGAGCCCCGAGAGAGCCCGGAGAAACGTCAGAACCGCGCAGAGTGGGAACCCAGTGGTGAAAGTATGCCACATGAGTACAAGGAAGCCTGGAAATGCTGCAGTCGGCCGGTGAGTGCCAGAGCGAAGCGGGAGAGAATTAGAGCATCGTAAAAAAGTTATAAATGTCAATGTAAAGAAGATTGTATATTAATAAGAAAAGGCAAAAGATTTTTTAACATTGTGAGATTGCGGAAAGTAAAGCAAAAGCGAAGAATATTTGACAAGCAGATATACCAAGCCAAGATGAAGGGTATATGCTACTTTTATAATAATGAGGAACTGTAAGACATTTTAGAGTTTAAAGAGAGGTCCTGGCAGGGGATTACACCAGGCATTTGAGAGTAGAAAGAGAAGTCCTGGCAGGAGAGTACACCAGGCAGTTGGAAGTGCTGACACTTCCAAGCAAAGTGCCAACCTTCAAGTAGTGTCAAGCGGAAACAGTGGTTGTGTTGAAAGAAGGAACTTTTGCTGCAAGAGAACTTATAAGGTTGAACTGTGTTCATCTAACAGGATTGCTGTGGGCCAAATAACTCTCTGGAATCACAGACTTTTCCACTTTTGAGAACATTTACATAGAAGCCATGCTACTTTTATTAAGAAGACCGTTTTGCAAATATCAAGTTATAGGCATTTCCCTTGTAACTTTGTTATTTTGTGTAAGTGTGAGGGTCAGGATAGAATGTTTTTTACACAAGGACATCTTTTTGATTCATGACATCCTGACAAAGACAGATCCTTAGTTTTGCGGTTTAGATAGGGAAACTCCTCTTTAGAATATAGTCAGAGAGGCATTTTCCCAACCGTTCTAATTTGAATAGCATTCTATAACCAAAAACATTACAACGTTGTGTCTGGCTTTCATTTCCGATGCTTCACACTGTTTAATTGTGGGAACTTAGTAGCTATCATGCAACAACCATGCATGTTTTATGTTAACAGTTTAACATGCCACTAGGCTAATTAGGATACACAAATATGTTTTGATTCAGAGGTGCAGGTCATTAAAAAAGCCACCTTTGCCTGTTGGCTTTGCCAACAGAGCGGTTTCACCCCAAATGTGCCATTGGGATGGGTAGGGAGAAGAGCTTTTCAAATGATGTATCAACAGCAGCGTTTCAGGTGAATCCTGCTTGTCTTGATATATAAATATGAATCAACTAAAGGGAGCATTTCTAACATTATAATGGCAATGCTACAACAAAATAGCCCAAGCCAAGCCTGTTGTTATGTGTTCAATCCCTGCTCCTGTATCAAGGGTCCTTTACCTTCTGATGTCATACCCAGAGTGCTTTGTTTGCAGGAAGTGGGCATGGGCAGGTCCTTTAGGGTGCCCAAGGACAATCCAAGGAAGTGGAACCCCTCTCTGAGTTAAACCTCTCCTCTGGCTACTCTAACTCCACCCCTGCCTCTGTCTGGCTACTTCAAATGGATTTCAGTAATCAGCACCCTGATGTGAGAGGGCCATTGTCATGCCAGGACTATCTTTGAAGCACTTTTTCCCAGGTGACCTCCTGGGGGGTGGGGTTTCTGTCTCCTGGTGGAAGGTGTGAACATTCCTTAGGAGATAAAAAGAGAATCTCCTGGGCAGTATCCCACATGGTTGTTGCAGCTATACCCAGGCCAGACAGCTAATGCACCCCAGCCTTTTCATGAATGAGTCACAGCACCAAGCTAATTCTACTATTAGTTCTAAATGCTTCTGGATTTATAAGTGTTTGATCCCAGTAGCCACATGGCATAACTTGATATGGCTTAGATTTAGATAGTAATGCTCCACCAGACTGAACACAATTATTTTATTTTGAGGTGTTGCTTCGAGTTAATATGCCAGTTGGAACTTTGTATCCCATAACTTCAGGAATGTACATGTGACCTTTGAATCTGCCCTGCTGCCTCTGCAGGACATTTGCTGTGAGATGTCAGGATACATCCAGAACCAGGTAGATGGCACACTATGCTTTTTGGCATGGAGCATGTATGAAAGCCAGTCTGTTTAGCAGAATTTGCTTTCAGAGAGAGGATTATCCACTTAATTGTGTGGCTGAAAATTTGAACTATAGGCTTTCAGCCTCGCAAGTAGCATTATGTCTCAATGGGTGCACAATTTATGCATATCTGTAATTTGGTTAATTGCTGTCCTGCCTAGTCCGATTCCTATTGTCTTTATAAAAACGGATGTGTAATCACAGAACTGGAAGTGCCAATCTCTGTGTAAGTCAATGCACAAACACTGTTCCCCCTTTTTCTGCAGCAAAACGTTTCCATTTATCTTCACTGTATTTAAGGGTTAGCATGCATGTTATATTATGTTGTAAAGTAATAACATACATCAGGGATTACTCACCTGCACAATCACAGGGTATTAATCATAGGAGAAGAACTACCTCCTAATATATACTCATAGGAGGAAGACCTTCTTCGATGGCCATCCCTGCAATGACGATGAGACTTGGGACCTGTAAGACTGACTCGGAGAGGTAGAGGGTGAATTTTACGTTTAGAAAATAATGCACTGACCTACGTTGGAGGGGTTTCTGAGCTTATTAAAAAAAACATTAAGTGTGGGCTGGGGCTACTGAATCATTTAAGAGCCCCAGGCACCTGAGAATATTCTCGTGTCACCTATATTTTACTGCCCGGCCTGCACATTTTTGGAGGTTCCTATTCAGGCGATTCGTCCAGGCCTAGTTGGGCGATACACTCATAGCGTCATGAAGTAGGGTCTTTAACTTCTTGCATTCCTGGTCGAACTAGCTTGTGGCCGTCTTGCAGTCTTCCAGCTAATTGTGGACAAAGGTCGGACACTTGTCACTGTGCTGCATGTCTCATATCCATTCAAACCACTAGGAGTGATAATCCCTCCAACAAGAGCCCACGCAATATGGCGTTTCCATTCACAGTGATTTTCCCAAGCACTGCCACCAGATCAAGCATCGTCCGTTGGTGTGAACAGCAAAACCCACTGTGCTAAGTGTGAAAATATTCTTGACTGTGTCAAAATGATTAGCATAATGTTGGCATTAAACATGGCAGATATTGTTCCAGAAGTAGAGTTACAACTCGACTGTATGTGAAATGCTCTGAGTGTGAAAATGGTAACAGGGGAGGATGTTTGGCACTCAGAAGACTTTCCAACAGGCAACCTAATTCTTCCAGGTCAATAGGGCTGGGGGATGAGTCAGTTACATGTCAGGCAACGACAGATGCAGCTGATGTTTCCCAACCCACATTGGCCTCATCAGAGAGCTCGCTTATTGCACATCGCCAGAATAACATTATAAACTAGTCTGTCCCAACAGGAAAGGTGTGAATGCTGAGATGAATTTACTGTGCTGACGTAGAGTTAGAAGGTTGAAGAGTGATAGAAACAAACATTAGAGCCTTGCATACTTTTGTATGGAAGCGGTAGAATGAAGTGCAGTAAATGAACGTGGATTGCCATTTTGTGGAATTGATTTGACTGTCCAACAGGCAAGTATGTTCTTAGAGCTTGCAGAGTTTGGGTGTGTGCGATTAACCTTGATCCAAACCTATTGCCTCTATGGGAGATTCCTCTCCCATGTTTCTTGTGTCTGGGTATGAACTCCCTCTTTACAAATAATAGATAGATGGGGTACAATCAACTCACATGTACCCATGAGTTGTGTCCTCCATGTGTAGACATAAACCATTTATACATTTCTGTGTGAGTTGGAAAGAAGGTTTGAAACTCACTTTCCACCAAAGCTACACTGCAACTCGCAAGAGATTGCAAGGTGGGTGGGTTGCAATGGCAGTTGCAAATGACAGTGGGCCTCATTACATGTTAGGCAGTAGGGGGTTAATGGGCCGGTAGAGCTTCCAGCCCCATTAACCCCCTACCGCCTCATTAAGATGTCTCCTTGTAGGGTCCTGGGAGCAGACCAGGATGCAAACAACGGGCCCGTTATTAACGGGCCGTTGTTTGCATCCTCCCCAAACATCCCCCCCATCCTCCTCATTCCCATTGAGCCCTTCACGTTTGTTTTAAAATGCGCAGCTCAGAAGAAAGGGTCCTTACACATTCTGAACATGCTTCCTTACACATGAGATTAGTGCATGTGCTTTCAAAGGCGTCTAAAAAATGAGCAGCCCAGTTATACGATCTTTTTAAACGTAGAATCTATGTAAACAGAAATGTTCTGACTGCAAACAGCTGTAGTGATTCCAGTGCGCCAAAGGGCATTCAGGCTAAAGTGCTTATTACCAGATGCGAAACATTACTCTTTCAAAACAACGTTTGAAAACGTACCAGAAACATGATGCAACGTTCACGTCTTCACTTACACATCCGTTTCTTTGCTGCCTGTGCCTACTGCCCACACGCACTCGCGCTGTATTCACGAATGTGAGGCTGGATTTTTTTCGTGTTCTCTTGGCCGTTCGTGGAGCGGGGTTCACTGTGCCAGCACACTGCCCAATGAAAGAGCCAGGCCTAACCCACAACACTGTTAGCTGTGTGGGAAAACTCGTAAGGGGCCAGGAGCTAGGTGGTGCTGGGGCGGCCCATAAAATAACCCGGTAGGGCGGAGGTGGCCATGAATAACCGCCTATGAGGCGAAGCTACGCACGCGCACTTTGCTGACGTCGTGTTGCAGTGATCTCGCACAGGCTCCCTAGGCCTGGCAAGGCACATGCATCCGGATGTTCGCCATGCCTCCGTCTTCAGTTTCTTGCTGTACAAAGTTTACAGTAGAAGGAATAGCAGTGGCCCAGGAGGTTAAGCAGAGCCCTAATATCTACTATGTCAACACAAGCTAAATAGCTGATATGCTTAAGACTCTGTCACTGAAAAATGTGTATAAAGTTCTTGACTCAATCCGACTCTCTTTCGGGGTCAGTCTCCAAGTTGGGTTAAATGTTCGCACGCTGTTTTGTTATCAGTCTCTTGCACGCACAAAGAGAATGATTATTTGGAAATAATAATTTCCTGTACAACACAGGCCTGAGAAATATTTCTCTCTGCCCACATACATTTCAATGGTTTAGAGCGAAAATTGGCATTTTTAGACCAGTCACTACAGGGTGCCACAACTCTTGTAATCATTTCATTGGATAAGAGCTTAAGTGCTGGGGGTGTACTATGTACCTTAAACCAGATCCCACTGGGCAATTATTATCATTTGCACTGCGGAGTGCAAAAGAGAAGTGTAAAGTGGTGACACAAGCATCTTAATACCGTTTTTTGCACTCCACAGTGCAAAAATGAGTAAACTCTGCCCGTCATTTACTGATCAACGGATGGCATGCAGAATGCACAGTGATTTCCTGAGTAATGCGCTTGCTTTTTGCTGGTGTAATAAGCAGGCGGATTACAAAAGAAGTCATTGGTTTTATGCCAGAATGAAAATCTGACGCTGACGTAAAACCAAATTGTTTTGGCAGTAAGACAGACATAACACCTTTACGCCTGTCTTTTGTGCTTTGATTCAAGCTCTGGGATGTTCCAAAATGAGGCTCATTGTGTTTACACTGTTAAAATGTGCTTTAGTATGTTCTATATGATTAAATAGACATAATTTTGAATGTGGCAGGTTTGGCTGACTCATTTTAATTGACCTATCGGTCGACCTTTATTTTCTGTAATGGGGCACACCCCTCATACCCCTCCAGACCCTCCAAATATGTATACCTACCACTGTGGGGCTTGGGAGGCAGGCCAAAATGGAGAAGGCCGTGTGAGAGACCTGAGGCAGGACCACAGTTTTGGCTGAGGAAATTGAGCCACGGTGAGGGTGCGTTGTGTATCTGGACTGGGTCACCCCTCTGGCAATAACAGGCACGCCACACTGAAAAGTGGGACCACAAATGAAGGCACCAAAGTCTTTGCAGAAATCAAGAACAGATTTATTACAGGCAGAGAAGTAGACCCATTGCCAGCAGATTAAGTGAGGCCAACTGGTTGCAGACCATTGTGTGCACTGGGCTGCGGGCACATAGTGGGTCATTGATGGCAGGCATACTAGCTAGGCACACCCGCTGGCATGAGATCCCGGAAGACTGGATGCAGGGGGGTATAAAGGACACCAATGGAGAAAGGGAAAGATTGGAGGGGGAAATGTTCGAGTGGGGAGGTTGCTACGAAGGAGGAAAGAGGAGAGAGAGACTGAAAGAGGGGAGAGAGAAAAAGAATGGGCAGCTGTGGACCGGTGACAGTGAGAGAGTGGAGAGCGAGGGGGAAATAATCAGTGATGAGATAGTGGGAGAAGGGGGCTGGTCGAGACTGTGAGGGCTAAGAGAAGGCATACAAAAGGAAGAGCGAGAGAGGGGCACAGAGAGCGAGAGGCACAGAAAGGGAGACAGAGAGAAAGTCACACAGTGAGAGAGGCATAGAAGGAGAGAGGCACAGAGAGAAAGAGAGGCAGAGAGAGAGAGGGGCAAAGTGAGAGAGACGTAGGGGGAAACAGAGGGAAAGAGAAAGGCATAGAGAGAGAGAAGCAGGGAGGAATCAGGGGGACCTGGAGGCCTGCTGGTAGAAAGGTAGAACAGGTTGAGGGAGGAGAAAAGGGGAAGAATGGAGGAGGGGAAACAGGGTACCTACTGAAAAGGGCCTCCACAGTTTCTCTGAACCCACCCATCAGCACACCACCATCAGCAACCAAAAACAGAGTGAGCCCAGGTCCTCTGTCCACTTATAAAGCTGTTGTTCCACCCCTCCAGAGCCGTCCCACACCCAGGAACACAACATGTGAACATGTGTTACTAGTTTCTGGTCGATGCCAGGGTGGCGGGAAGGGGAGCCGATGGGCAAACCGGTGTCCTTCCAGAACCCACCTTCATCCATTCCCACAACAGGGGAGAGCTACTTTCTGTGTGGTTTCCAGGGAATAGGAGATGGAAATTACTGGGGCGGGTGGGCACACATTCTCAGGTAATTACAGGGTGCAGGGCAAGGATTCCTCCAGAGCCCGCCCGCACCCATTCCCACAACAGGGGAGGACTAGTTTCTGTGTGGTTTCTAGGGGAGCGGAGATGGAAATGATAGGGTGCAGGGCAGGTGGTCACACATTCCTAGGAAAAGTCGAAATGGGCCAGTACCAGCCTGCAGCTGAGCAACAGGTAGTACTGGTTCGTAATGTGGCCCAATGCCTGCTATCAACACAGTGCAGGACCACAAGGTAAAGGTGAGAAATATCCAGTGGGACAGAAAATAAGTAAATATAGAGATCATAATGTAAAGTACAAAATGCAGTAAGCAGGCAATGAAAGCAAGTACAGTGTAGCGTTAGTACAATTGTGAAATACAGGACAAAGTACACACACAGGGGAACACGCAAGCACTTGGCAGAAGCATAAACAACACAAGAGCTGTAGTCAGGTTCGAGTGGATAGATTCATAGGCAGGGTAAATCGATAAACAGTCAAATACAGTGGAAGATGGACCATACATTTGGGAAAAATAAAAGTAATGCAACACATTGGTAAAATGGAAAATGCAGAAAACCCACAGTAAACAACAAGTGACATATAGATGAAACACAGGTAGAGATTGTCTGGGGTCCAGATGTGGCGACTGCCCTTTTCACACCACCTTATTTATTGGTTATTTATAATGCGCCTATGCACAAGTGTGACGAAGCGCAACAAAGCAACGGGCTGGGGGAACAGGGGAGACAAAAGGAAATGGTCTTACGAGGCTTTGTGAAATTCAGCTTGTGCAAGTGCAGTAACGAGAGGTGCAGGGGGAGTGGACGAGGGAGGAAGTGCAGGAACAGGGCTGAGTGGCCTGTGAGAAGGTGAGTGTCAGGGAAGGCCAGGAGGACAGGGCCAGGGAAGAGAAGCAGGGGAAGGGTGGAGCAAGCTAAGTTTGATGAAGGGGGCTGGCATGGCTCAGGGCCAACCAGTCAAGTGCAGGTGATGGGCCCATAAGGGCAAGTGCAAGATGAAGAGGAGGGTGGGAGTGGGTCAGGGGAGACCAAGTTCAGGGGGGTTGTGCCCTGTATGGTTCTGAAGGACCCAGGCCGCCAGTGAAGGGCAGAGGGTGAAAATTAGCAGGGGAGAAGGAGAGGGAAGGAAGACCAGAAAAGGAAGGTCTTGAGGAGCTTCCGGAACTTAAAGAGATCCGCTCAAGTCTTAGAGGTTAAACAAAAAGGGGGATGCCTGATAGTAATCCTTGGTCCTTCAGGCTAAATATTATCAGTAACAAGGATGGACTGTAGGATAGAGGATGACAAATGGCGTTAATTTATCTTTTTATAAATATCAATAAATGATTCAATCGTACTTCATTAGTCTTTTTAATCAATCAAAAATAACAATTTGATATAAAATATATCTTTCAATAAAAAACATTACATTCTCACTTTGGTTTATCAGCATTCATCCCTACCACAAACTCATTCACATTCTTTCTGATCACACAGTAGATTAAATATGTATTAATAACCTAATACACTTGGTCACAATCTACAATTTTCAATGTAAACAATATTGAATTCCCTCTGCCTAATGTCTGGTAATTTCGTCTGCATATAATAATTCAAGCAGACTTGATGGTCGACACATGTTTCGGTTGTAACTTTTCGGACTTTAGATATGTCCACTTTGTACATCAACTTTCGTCAGGACATAAACGGGAAATTCATTAGGTCCCATTTCGCATTGTAGGATGAAACACACCTACTAAAAGAACAATAGTAAAACCTACTGTAAAATCCGTCAAATAGTCATCCACTCATATTTATCATAACACTCTCATTGTGGCTGGTTATGACTCTAACAAGTAGTCAAATAAACCGTACCCACCTCTGTCATATAACAGCGGTGTGGGCACGGAATTGGTGGAACAATCCTGTCTACAATTGTACTGGTGTCCCGAATAAATAAGGACCAACCTACAAGGATGCAATACATAAGACCCCATTAAATCAGATCTTTTAGTGATGAAATTCCCAGTATAATAATCCGTTAATATACTCACTTCTGAATCAACAATAGATCATTCAATGCTGCCCTCTGATCTGCGCCATGTCTCTCGGATCACGGACTCAATTCAGAAAAAGTACACCATTAGCGTGGCCAACAAGGTCTGTGTAGCACTGTCTATAGAGTAATATTTCCACTTTCTGACTCAGCAGATCCTATATTTTTCATCATGGTCACCAAATATGAATCAGATATTTCCTGCAAGGCAAGAAACATATGTTTATCTTACTGCCGACCCCGTGGCACCCCTTCACTTATATACCATACCATAGGGTTGCTTTCATCTATATCCTCAAGGTCTTAATCCAAAGTGGGGATGTGGTGATAGTCCAATTAGTCCCCCTTCTTCTCTCACAGCCAGGATTACAATGTGTTTGTTGGCCTTAGCTACATGTTCACCATGGAGTCCTTGATTTATTACTGTGGAAGAAAGGAACACCCATTAGTGTCCATTATTTATTTCCGACAATGACACGTATTGGTCTATTTTAGTTTGCTCTACATTTTGCCATGAATGGTAAAAAAATATAGTCTCTCCCGTCCACAACACAAAGTTATAGTTAAAACGCGAGGATATGTGGATACTCTCTTTTTACACGTATTGAGTGGGTGCCAAAGTTCCCCTTGTATTCGCTGTTATGCGGTACACTTAGCCCGCTGTAAAGACACCATATTTAATGGGCACCAAAATCCCCAAGTGTTCACTCTTGTGCAATACACTTAGCCCGCTGTAAACACGCCATATGTCGCGCAAAACTACTTTCATTTCCGTAGTCCAGTGACTCATTTACTTTTCAAGATTTCGTGTAATTGCCCTGTCTTTTAGAACGTTACTCTTGCGTAACTCATTACTCGACCAGTCTTGTCTAGTCACAATAGTTCTGTGTTTATCGCAGAACACTGTATGTGACTTACCTTCCGTCTCGTATTTTCTCAGATACAGCGGCTATCGTCTCTGCAGCGCGGGCAGCCAATAAAAACGCCTGCGTCTCGCATCCCCGTTTGTAATAATGACTACCAATAGTCATAGAAAGAGGACTAACCTCTTCCCTTATCCCGTGGGGGAAAAAACTCATGAATTACACATCTGTTATAATTGCCATACTTAAATATTCCTGGAGTATGATGGCCCAAAACACGCCTTCTTTTTCCTCTATATTTTCATAGTTTCTAGATTCTTGGTTTTTGCCATGTTTAACAAACTTAATGTTTTTGAATAGAATGGTCAACAGAATTTATCACGCCCATTTACTACATGTTTTTGATTGATTAAAAAGACTAATGAAATACGATTGAATCGTTGTTTGATATTTATAAAAAGATAAATGAGCACGATTTGCCATCCTCTATCCTACGGTCCATCAAATCTGAGCGGGGCAGGGATGCCAGTCCAGAGTGAGGTACCTGTGGAGGACAGAGATGTGGCTCCCCAAACTCTGCTTGGAAACACGTCTGATCTGCAGAGAGTTAGAGCTCGACAACCAAAGGGCTGTAGAAGGGAGGTATTTTGGGACAGAGAGTTGGATGTAGGAGGTTCTCAGGCCCCAGAAAGCCTTGTGGATGATGCAGATGGTCTTGAACCTAGTCCTTGCAGCTACCGGGAGTCAGTGGAGAGACTGAAGGGCTGGAAAGGTGCAGTCCCTGGGCTTGAGGCCAAGGATAAGACTTGCAGTCCTATTCTGGATTAGTTGAAGGGGGCTGAGGAAGGAGTTAGGCTGATTGAGGAAGAGGCTGTTTCATTAGTCCAGTCTGGAAAGAACCAGATCTCTGGAGACATTGATTTTCTGGGGGATGTGAAGTAAGGGAGAATGCTTCTGAGGAGGTGCAGCTGAAAGTGGGCCTTCTTGGCAAATGTCTGAAATGTGAGGGGAGAAGGAAAGGGATGAGTCAAAGATGACACCACAGTGTTTTGCTTCACAGGAGGGTGCGGGTAGGGGTCCCATTGAGGGTGACCAAAGTGTGGGAGATAAAGAGTGAGCAGGGGTCCCAATGAGAAGGATCTCTGTCTTGCTGGCATTAAGGCAAAGATCATTGGCAGTGCACCATGCCTGAATAGCAGAGAAGCATTTAGGAATGAGCGAGGAAAAGGAGGAGCAAGAGGAGTTTGAAGGAGAGCTGTGTGTCATCTTTCTAACAACACTGGCAGTTAGGCGAGATGGTCGAGATCAAATGGCCTATAGGGGACAAGTATGTATTAAAGATCCAGGGAGAGAGCATAGAGCCCTGGGGGACACCATGAGTGGAGGGTGAGATGGAGGAGAGAAAAGGGCCCAGTTCAACCTGGGAAGGTCTGTTAGAGAGGAAGAAGGTCAACCAGTCCAGAGCCAAGTCTGTGATGCCATGGGTGTCACAGAGTCGATTTATCAGGATGGCATGATTGACCATGTTGAAGGCTCAGCCTCACTAACATTCATCTGTCCCTTAAAACTAAAACAATGTAATCACTGCCCACCACTTTAGTACCACCTAGAAGGTATGCAGTAATAAAATTGCGGCACAACTGTCGCCTTTACAAAAAATCACAGCAAAAATGCTGTGTTTTGACCTGGTAAAGGTGTACCCCGTTGTACCATTTAAGGGGAGCGGGGATTGCGGGGGTATCCCCCGCTCGCCTTAAATGGTATAATGGGTCTGGGAGTTTCAGGGGTGTCCCCTGCATCCTTTACTTGGATTGCAGCAGCAAAACCACGGCCTTTTTGCAGCAATTTTTTGTATAAACGGCAATTTTTGCCCCGATTTTAACACATGGAACCACCTAGAAATGCTAAATGTATCCGTAGAGTGATGAATGAACACAGATGCCATAGCTACAGAGACAGAAAAGGGCCCTTGGTGTCCTTAGGCTACATCCCTGCCCACTCCATGCCCATGTATGTCAAAAAACGCTGCACACCCTCTGGTTCAACCATGTGCATTTCCACAGTGAGCTTCCTCCTCGTATATAGCCTCTATGTATGCAACCTATTTTTCCCAATCCAACTGACGGGTGTGGTTGCGCACACCTCTCAGAAGTTCAGCAACACCTCATAAATTCTGGGATATATCAACCTTGGGCTGGAATAAAAGGACAACAAGGATAACGCATTTCTTTCTGAGAACCTGTGCCTCAAACAACTAATAAACAGACTCACACATGCTTCTGGGCATACTTCATGTAATGTTCAGTAATTAAAACATCACAATTGTGTCCCACCTAGTACTCGTTTCCTGTGGTGACCACATCACAATGCTGTTCACCATTTTCACCCAAGTGTCACCACTTCCGAAAATCATCAATGTTCCTCCGACATAAAGTGCTTATTGCCAGATGCGAAACATTACTTTTTCAAAACAACGTTTGAAAACTTTCTAGAAATATGGTGCAACGTTCACGTCTTCACTTAGATAAAGATATCCAGTTAACAATACGCATCCGTTTCTTTGCTGAATGTGCCCACTGCCCACACGCACTCGCGCTGTATTCACGAATGTGAGGCTGGTTTTTTTTCGTGTTCTCTTGGCCGTTCGTGCAGCGGGGTTCACTGTGCCAGCACACTGCCCAATGAAAGAGCCAGGCCTAACCCAAAACACTGTTAGCTGTGTGGGAAAACTCGTAAGAGGCCAAGAGCTAGGTGGTGCTGGGGTGGCCCATAAAATAACCCATAGGCGGTAGGGCAGAGGTGCTCATGGATAACCGCCAATGAGGCGAAGCTACGCACGCGCACTTTGCTGACGTCGTGTTGCAGTGATCTCGCACAGGCTCCCTAGGCCTGGCAAGGCACAAGCATCTGGATGTTCGCCATGCCTCCGTCTTCAGTTTCTTGCTGTACAAAGTTTACAGTAGAAGGAATAGCAGTGGCCCAGGAGGTTAAAGGATAGTTCCGGGACTTTTTTTTATTGTCCCTACGGTTCGGCCATGTGTTTTTAAGCATAAATCGGTAGATCGTAGAAAACTTTCCTATGGACCTTACCCAACTTTTCTCCCATTAACGCACTCGAAATCAGCCGCCATTTTCTGATAATCCTATCATTTCCCCCCATCGACCTGGCTCACCTGCGTTTGCGGCACTAAATCATATCCCCCGCCCCTGAAACAGACTTTATCAAAACATTCATATTCCCCGCCTCTATCCGTGACGTGACTGTGCTGCGTAGGCAAACGCGCCCAGGCGTCTTCTACGCGACTCCACACAGAACCCGGAAACCAACACAGATCAGCTCACAACACAGCGCGCCACAATTCGGAATATGAAACTGTACTTTTAAATCAAACCGCAAGATTGTAAATTTGGTAAAGTACATTTATTTGACATCAAATGTTTAGAGAATATTCAGCGATTTGCATTTTTATTTGCTCTCGATCCAAAATAGTTCGTCTTGAGGCAAGCGATGTTCGTGTGCAGTACACAGGGTGTTGGTTTACGATAAAATAAGCTCTTCGGTCGCACTGATAATCGCATGGCTGTTCCAACAACGAGGCACTAGGCCACCACAACGGTCTGTATGTTGCATCTAGCCGTTAGTACCGCGTAAGGGCATACTTGTACTTGGCGATCGTCCCATAAAATGGTCACGGTGGTAACGTTGTTCACGCAGAGAAGCAACTGGCGGTTGTAAAAGCCATCCGCCGGTGTCTGGTACTCGTGACACATACAATAATGAAGGATGTACCTGTTTTAAAAACATAAAAAATGAAATTAGTCTCACCATCAGATCTTTATTAAAATTATTCATTTTATATATTAGGTCGGGAAATTATTTCATAGCTAGGACAGTGCAACTGGGTATTATACGTCAAGGGGGGGCTGTAGGATACTGAGACAGTCCCCCAGTGCAGGGGTTGACAGGGAGGCAGTGCAGGTGGAGAGTGGAAGGGCCCAGGACCGAGGTCGCAGACAGTGGACCAGTTGTAGCAGGGGAGAGGGAGAGAGAAAGCAGAAGCAAAGAGGAAGGTTTTGAGGTGCTTCCGTAAAAGGAGATGGTTCTCCTCAAGATAGTGCGCGGTACAAAACAATATGCCACATAGAACGAACAAGTACAACTTAACCCGTCTTTAAAGCTACTGTATAGTAATTAAATTGCGGTATAAACTCATCTAAAGAGTTACTTACATTATATTTGCATTTTCCATTGTGTCTGTGCGTAGGGCAGCCCCGAAATACCACTCCTTCTATGCCGACGTTATTTCTTCTAATGAACGAACATTAAATGGCTTTCGTTTCTGAAATTATATTCATTATCGTTTCTTACGTTATTGCACCACACCCCCAAAAAGAAGTCTTTCGGGATGGTCCCGGCCTGTCAAGGTCAAATAACAATAGAACCTTATACTGAGTCGTGGGCCATTCCGGCACCCGAGCAAAAAATCAAAGCAGCTGACCTTCACTTTGAACGAGCACACATTCCTTGTTAGCTACATTCAGTGTAAGGCCATCTCACAGGACTTGAAATTTACACTCCATCTTTGCATTTTGTCTGCGTGCATTTGCAGCCCCAGCGAACCATAAATACGGAGACATTCTATATTTTTTGAAAAATGATTTATATTACTGTTTGGTTTAATTTAATGCGCAAATGAACAAGGGTGGAGAGACACATTGCATGTACACTGAGCAATCACTTTTATTTACACAATACATAGCTACACATATTCAATGGGCCTGCGACATGAGGAGACTCCAGAGCAAAGTCACAGGTGACACCCGGGTGGTTTGCACTACTGCACGGTGAAGGGAGGGGCAAGGGTGGAGAGACACATTGCATGTACACTGAGCAATCCCTTTTATTTACACAATACATAGCTACACATATTCAATGGGCCTGCGACATGAGGAGACTCCAGAGCAAAGTCACAGGTGACACCCGGGTGGTTCGCACTACTGCACGGTGAAGGGAGGGGCAAGGGTGGAGAGACACATTGCATGTACACTGAGCAATCACTTTTATTTACACAATACATAGCTACACATATTCAATGGGCCTGCGACATGAGGAGACTCCAGAGCAAAGTCACAGGTGACACCCGGGTGGTTCGCACTACTGCACGGTGAAGGGAGGGGCAAGGGGGAAGAGACACATTGCATGTACACTGAGCAATCACTTTTATTTACACAATACATAGCTACACATATTCAATGGGCCTGCGACATGAGGAGACTCGAGAGAACAGACAATCAAATTACAATCATTTAAACCGTGATGTGTATTTCTCAATGAGCTCTGCTTTAGGTGGACATGGAACAGAGGCAATGTTGGGTGGCAATGCAGTTGTCCCCTGCACAGGTTCGTTCACAACTCCATGTATGTGCCTATCTAGGACATCAACAATAAGTCTCTCAATAAACTCATATTGCATATCCTCAAACACTGGTTTGATCACCCATTGTTTACTTCTTTTAGTGAAGGCCTTATTGTAGCGAAGCGTCCCTAAAGTTCCGGTCGTCCTACTTTGTTGACGGCCAACATTATGGTTATGTGCCAAGACCGCTAGAAGAGTCCGATTTATCATGCCCTCCATGCCAAAATGCAATCGTTTTGGCCTGTACTTTAGGCACATATTGTGGAACACCTCCAAATCTCCTGTGTGGCAGAATTCCGTGAGTCCCCTCAAATCTCTTGTTATAGTTTTATCAAATACAATCTTTTCAATGGCTTTGTGAGTGGGTGATGAAGGAATCAACCACTTCTTCTTCCGTGCCTCCTCTGTGGACAAATGGCCATGTTCACAATTGTGGAAATGTTGGTTTGTGGTCCAGCGGTGAACGTTGCTACAGTGTAGCATTACTGACCGCCATTTTTCCAGTAGAATTTCCAACGACCCTCCACATGTTTTTGAGCTCCACCAAAGATGGTTGCTGATTGACTTGGACCACTGTGAAATACCTTGCATATCTTTTTTTTTACCTGCAGCCGACATTTTTTTATTGATTGTTTTTGCAAGATGCCAAACGTCAAATTGGTGATTTATATTTTTGTACTCTTCTCTCATTGTCTTGGCAATTGAAACGTGTCTGTCCGTGGCTATCAGGTCGATCACCATTCCCCGCGATTGTAGTTCTTGCAATGATGCTACAAAGCCAACTTTCTCCATGGCCACTGAGGATGTACTTTGTGACACCTGCACGACCACCGAACTCACAATTTTCTTACTTTCCATGTCCTGAAAGTGGTAGGTGCAGTACTTGGCTGAAAATCCTGGGCTGTCGCACTGTCCATCACCGGCTAGCCTGAACCGTTTGCCCGCGAATGTAATATCAATAGACATTTTTTCCATTCTCCAAGCTTCGCTAATGGCTGGAAATAGATAATCGTTTTGGTATTTGTAGAACTGAGTTTTCGCAATGAAATGGATTCCCACAAACTGAAAGAAAGACTCTAACTTTTTAAAACTTGAACCACTAAAAAGTGCGGCCGCTGCACAAAGTAGATTGCCTGCTGGCAGTTGCCCCAGCATGGGTTGTGCAGACCATGAGAAAGGATGATATTTTGTACAGGTGGCATGTATTTTAAGGTTAGTGCCTCGAATTGCACGAGTCACATTAATCAATGGCTCCCCACATACTTCCCCACCAACCGAATGCCCACATTTCATCCTAATAATAATATCAATCAAACAACTATCGAATAAAATGAATTTGGCCTCTTTCCTTATACTGTCACTCTGCATCCCAGCTGGTTCGGCCGGTAACGTTGAGGACATGTCACTCACATGAAAGGTAGAATCTCTGATATCGTCTTCCGCTATGTTCAGTGATATTGATGGTGTTTCATTGTCGTCCACTTCATTCTCTTCCATTGCAACATCTGTTCCTTCTCCGGCGATGGGTGAATAAAACAATTTCTTCAACTTTCTCGCGGTCTTAGTTTTTGCGGGTGTGGATTCTGTGAATTGATCTCCGACTGCATACGAACTACCAGGAGGACATTCACTATCAATGGCTGGTGGTGGTATAGCTCCGTTGTCAATCACTTCATATTCTTCCCATTGGCACGATGCATCTCCAGTCTCAAGTCCCTGCCAAAAGGTTTGACAAGCAACATCTCTCGTTCGCTTCACTGTCTGTGTAGATCTAGTTCGTACACCCACTCGCAACTAGAGGACAGATTGGAAAAGGGATGTTCAGTTTAAACACAACTTACAGTATTGAACTATTAACAGTGAAAAACAACATAATATAGTGACCAGGACACTAACCTTCTTTTGCTTTCTTTTCTTTGAAACTTTCTTGCCTCGAACTTCAACATCAGGACGCTGTTGCTCCGACTCGTGTGTGCATGTCTCCACTTCCTCTTGCGCTGCAACGACTATATTTTCATGATAAGCACATCCATCACGCATTGACGCTCCATCGACTCCCTGAAACATAGAACTTTCATTAGTATGTATAATAATATTGAAAACACAAAATGTACTTGGGGACCAATACCCACGTACATCTCAATAGCAAAACACGAATGAACGCTTTGTGTAGAACATTCAAACGACAATTATTCACGCATTGTTGATCTAGTTAGATGGAACTGTCAAGATCCATACCTCGGGCTCCTCATAGACTTCCATTGATGATATTATTGAAGATGACGCTTCAGCAACTCCCTGAAACACAGTAATTGCATTAGTATGGTTTTCTATTTTGTTAAAAAGAACATAAAATTTGTGCAGGCGTCAACGGCTCATCTAAATAGACCTGCACAAATGATCAGTTGTCTAAAATAAATAATGGATATCTAAATATGATTCGATTTGCTCGATCGTTGGAAGTGTCACCACCCAGAGATCTGCATCAACTACTAGGGGTGATGTTCTTGTAGAAGAAGCTCCGTCATCTCCCTGAAACATAGTACTTGCGTTAATAAAGAAGGAAGTATAGCGGATGTAATCACGTCATATGATTTCGCTTGATCGAACTGTCAGTATCCATACCTCGAAATGCATAAGAACATCAAGGGACGCTGTGACTGCGGTGCACACTTCTGCAAGCTGTTGCGCCGACCGGTAACTGCATGCTCCCCCTTCTTCTTGGACTAATGCTCCATCGACTCCCTGAAACATAGGACTTTCATTAGTAATTAACACAATATTGAAAAAAGAAGACACATAGGAGGGCGACGACAGAAGGACATATCAATGGCTAAAAACGAAAGAAACATTGTGTGTAACAATCACGCTACAAGAATGCAAGATCTGATGATCTCCATCGATGGAACTGTCCGGAAACGTACCTCGAGCATCTGAGTGACATCAACGGTTGTCGTCAATGCGTTGGACTCCTCAGCATCTCCCTGAAAGACAGTACTTGCATTATTTTGGATAACAATAATTATAACTGAAAACAAAGACTAGAAGACGAGTACAAGGGTGTACCATTAGGTAAAATAATTACACGATAAATTAAAACTATTGATTTACATGCCTAAAACAAGTCAGTGGCAGAATAGCTAAGTAAGATTACCCGATAGGCGCTTGAAGTGGCTGATGACTGCAATAACGACACGGATGGAGAATCTTCCGCCTTCATATTGAGTGGATACATAAATGGGGAAATTATTGTTAGCTAATGCTACACACTACCGCAAGGCCGAGAGCTAAATACGTAAACTTGACTCACCAGTGGAGGGATGTGGACGAATAGAGTGGGAATAGCGGTTGAGAGCAATTTTCGCTTCGCTCGCGGTGTGTTCTTCTTTATTAGCAATGATGTGGAGTACATGTCTGAGCTAAAGTGCCTGCTGCAGATGCGGTATCGATCACCCCTCTTGTCCGCAAAGACTTCTAGGACTCTACTTTCAAGCTCAGACGGTGGATATCCGCAATCTCGGACCCATTCTCTTATCTGATCTATTGTCTTAGGGAAAACATGCATTATAGTACCTTCAGATTTTTTATGGGTCTTCGAAGGGCAACCGCCATATGAATACCAATGTGTTAAAAAATTAAATGACACATAAAAGGTTCAATGCAAGGTTCGTTTTGGTTCTTGGAACTATACACGTTATTCACATGCGGATAAGTATTTGAATAACTTTAAAAAAATAGAAAAATAATTTGACTAAACTCAGAACATGTGACTAGTTCCTTGCATGTACTGTCTTGAACGAAAAGAAATTGGACGCAAAATGATTATGGTACATGGCCTTACCTTGACGAACAAACAGTTAGATGCAGGGATCAGAGTAGTTTCTTGTCGTAGAACAGGGAGCAGTTCACAGGTTGCAAACTGACGAGTTTGCTCGAAGTGGTCACGGAAGTTCACAGAGACGAAGAGCAGATAACCAGCACCTTCACGGGATGACTAGCAAAGCGCAAAGAAGTTCTCATTAGAAATATGAAGTGGGTTATAAAGAATTCGAAACAGGGGTGTGTTTGTGAATGAATGACGTGTATATGTCGTGGCATTATGCGGTTTGCAGGGGGGCGTCCAGCGTGAGGGGGGATGCTTGGCAGGAGACACGGGGTCTGGAGGTAGACATGGGAACAACAACCCATGCTCTATAGACCACTTTGAAGTGTACATGGTCTTTGGCACCTCTTGGCCTTTATCGCTCCCTGACAGCTCCACTTGCCAGCACAAGTACCCCGGTGCAAACTGCCTTTGATAGGGCGGGGGGGTGGATTGGGGCGGTGGTTGTGCAGACAAGACACAGGAAGACTCGTGAATGGAGACACACTTATGTGGATTGCAGGGGGGCGTCCAGCGTGAGGGGGGATGCTTGGCAGGAGACACGGGGTCTGGAGGTAGACATGGGAACAACAACCCATGCTCTATAGACCACTTTGAAGTGTACATGGTCTTTGGCACCTCTTGGCCTTTATCGCTCCCTGACAGCTCCACTTGCCAGCGCAAGTACCCCGGTGCGAACTGCCTTTGATAGGGCGGGGGGTGGATTGGGGCGGTGGTCGTGCAGACAAGACTCGTTTGCCGCAGGGCCTCACCAAGGAGAGGCCATCTAACTGCATGTAAGAGGCAGGCTGCAGGATCTAGTACATGGAAGGCAGGGGGGTGAGTTTATAAATACCTCACCCTCCCAGGAGAATATATGGGTGCAGTTCACCCTGGAGACCCTGGATGCCTAGGCAGTTAGTCAGCAGCAGGCTGGCCTGTGGTGGCAAGGCGGCACGGGCCAGAGGGGGTCATCTCTGTACCCGGTGCCCAAAAGGATGATTTATTATGATCAACCATATTGATTATTTACCTATAACCATGTTTTGTATCAATAAAATCCAACGGCCTTTTATTGGCAACGCTTGAACAAAGTGGTGTAGTAAGTATTTTTGGGGGAGGAGGCAAGGCCGGGAGGCTTGATGGATGTATGTCTGCTGCATATGGGTTCAACGGTTATGTGGATTGAAGGTGGGCGGCCAGCGTGAGGGATGATGCTGGCCGGAGACATGTGGTGTGACAAGACAAGGCACAGGAAGACTATTCAATGGAGACACACTAGATTCATTTAAAAAATCAAAACAACCATTGTTAAAATATATGTTGGGTTTTATTTTAGATCTTAATTTCAATTGAACATAAATAATAAACATTACACATTGTAAAGTTCCGGTTGCAGCACATCCAGGGAAAATCCGCGGTATTGTCCACTGTCGCTGGGGAAATGTTGTCTAATGGCAAGTACTGCACAGGCAGGTATTACTCTCCAAACGCGGTGTCCGAGCCTCCCGTGAAGCCACCAAGTGAAGCAACGATAGGCCACCAGCCTGTACAACCTGTGAAAATGAAAGATGCAAACTGTATTAAAATGACAAAACTTTCTTATCACTGTCGATTCAGGTAAAAAATGTCATTCTGCTTTGAAAAAAATTCTATCTAGAAAATGCACAATATGGAACCAATTTACATGCATTCGAATGATATGTAGATGTAATTTTATATGTGGGAGACGACCATGAAATAGTAGTGGCATCACTGACATCACAACCAGAGTATACTTACTCGTTACTCGGATTACGCGGACGAACAGTGCCGCGAAGTTCGTGCACAAGCACCATCATCATCCTCAACACGGTCCGTGAGAGGCAGGCTTCCCTGAACTCTGGCAGCTCGGTGATGCATTGCGGACTTGGCTCGCCTTCCGAAATGTAGGCCAAGCACCCGGAATTTTCACGGCAGCAGCAGTTCTCCTCCTCAGTTGGCATTAGCTCGCACCGATTGCACGTGCACCAGGTGGAGACGCCGTCCATGCGACATGGTCCAGGCTCTTCATCCGTTGACTGGTCCTCCCAACTGCCGTCCGTATCCCCATCGTTTTCGCGTGCTTGCCTTTCCAGTAGTTCCTCCTCGGTGTACTCGGGCTCGTACATATACGGCATTATTGTAGCCATTGTGTGGCAAAGAAAGTAAAATAATTTACAGAGATGGTACAGGTGTTCACAAGGCCTAGAAGCGGCGAAGGTAGCTGACCAGAGCACAGAAACGAGTCACAGAATACTCAAAGTAACACAGAGAGAGGAATGGAATCGAAAATCTGCTGCTGTGTGTTGTGAAACGGTGTGTTTATACTTATTGAGGAAAGAGGCGTCCTGCCATTTCCATGGCGACACTTCATTAGCTGAGGCGCAGCGATTGTTGACACGAAACGTGCTTTGGCATTGGGAAATGGGCGGTACGCGTCTGCTGATGTCAGGCTCAGGGGCGGGGGATTTGATTTGGTGCCGCAAACGCAGGTGAGCCAGGTCGATGGGGGGAAATGATAGGATTATCAGAAAATGGCGGCTGATTTCGAGTGCGTTAATGGACGAAAAGTTGGGTAAGGTCCATAGGAAAGTTTTCTACGATCTACCGATGTTTGCTTAAAAACACATGGCCGAACCGTAGGGACAATAAAAAAAAGTCCCGGAACTATCCTTTAAGCAGAACCCTAATATCTACTATGTCAACACAAGCTACATAGCTGATATGGTTTATAGTCAAAAAACCGAATAAAAAATCTCGAAAAAAAAATATCGAATTGAAAATCTCGAAAAAAAAAATATCGAATTTTTTTTTTAATACGTTTTTATTTCGAAATGGGGGGGTCCCCCCAACCCCCTTTTTTATTTTTTTTTATTTTACCCTTTTTTTATACTTACCTGAACCCACAAATACATATAAATAAATAAATAAATAATTCGAGATTTTGTTTTCGAGATTTTAAATTTGAGATTTTGGTAATTCGATATTTTCTTTTCGGTTTTTTGACCGACCACCAGCTGATATGCTTAAGACTCTGTCCCTGAAAAATGTTTATAAAGTTCTTGACTCAATCCGACTCTCTTTCAGGGTCAGTTTCCAAGTTGGATTAAATGTTCGCACGCTGTTTTGTTATCAGTCTCTTTTGGCTTACTGCACAAAAACCCAGACTCATTTAAAAGTGAAAAAAAGGTCGCTTTAATGTGATAGGCCAAAGCTTACAATTAAACGCTTACCTGGCTCCATGGCCTTACAGACTAAAGAACTATTTTAAACACCCAATTAAATAATTAAACATTTTCATTTTCCCCCAACAATTAAATAATTAAATAAAACCACTTCCTCCCTAACTATCCCTTGGACCCTACCGTCTCCTTACCCCTTCTCCAGGCGTCCCGCTTTCTCCCCGGGGCCATGCCCCTCCAGGCTCAATACCTGTTCCCCTGGGGTGGCCCGCTTGTGCAAACAGCACCACCCCTTCCTTTCCCGTGCCATTCCCCCATTGTGCTTCCCTCCCCCCACATCTAAAGGGGCCATGCCCCCGGCACCAGAGAAACCCTCCACCGAGGTGTTCTTTCTGCCCCACCCCCCCACCAGTTCTCCTTACCTCCAACTTCTTAACCAATCTCCCAGCCAAGAGCTCAAGTCCGCCAGATAATGATTATTCCCAAATACCGACAAGTGTGCACCATCCTCTCTAAATCTCATGAATCCTTCCTAAACTATCTCCTTATGGTCCAAAACTTGCACCGCACCGATGCACAAAATTCTACCATCTCTCTGTTTATCCCCTTCCTTGCCCGCTGTATCGCTCCCACATTCCTCGCTCCCCACCAAACTCTCTGTGGCAACCACTTAGTCCCCACTACAGATTCTTGAGGTCACACTTCTCGGACCCCTAACACAATCCCTTTTTATTTTCCTAAGAAGAGCCACACCTGTATCCCTTACCAGATCATTTTCCCCACCATGAATAATCACCCCATCTGGAGGCCCCTAGCTTTCCCTCAACCCAGCCAACATAGGAAGCAACTGATCCCAGGGCAGCCCCCCAAACCCGGACAATCTTACCACAACATATTTATAGCTGCAACCCAGTTGCCTGCCAACAACCCTTTTCTCAGCTTCCTTCCCCACCCACTTAACCATAGCATGTCCCACAAACCAGATTTGTGACATCCTAGCAGCATCTGAAAAAGAAATGACAAAATCACTTACAAATCAACAACATCCTAATAAATGCAACACTCCTGCTACTGACTGAAAAATTCTTTAAAGACATACCGTTTGCCCCGGTCCTCGACATACTTTTTGTATCTCCCTTATTTACAGCATCCCAAACTTTTCACCTACTCCTCTGAATAGCCCAGGCTGCTACCTTCAGATGCTGCATCCCTCCTAAATGAATGAGTTCCAACCTCCTAACCTTTCCCACACCACTATTAACACCTTCCTCAGTAACCTATCCTTCCTGGCCATCTCCTAATCCCTCTCAGGAAACACCCCCGGTCCTCTCCTACCTGTCCCCCTATATTTCGCACCTTTCGCCTAACCTTTAAACAATACAGCTAATCCCACTTAGACGCCCTTTCTCCTCTCACCTATTACCCGCCTGCTCACCCTTGCCCCCCACCTTCCCTCACCTTACTAGTATGGCCCTGCGTTGCCCACCCTGCACCGGGGGCCCACGTGCACCCGTCCATGCAGGCCCTTTTCTTCATTACTCCTCATCGCCACTGCACCAGGGGCCAAACCTGCACCCCCGTCCATGCAGTCCATTCCATATAACTAATCTTCAAGCTCCTTGCGTCCATTATCACCTCTTTCCCCACCTGCACCAGGGGCCCTATTGCAGCCCCGTCCATGCCGGCCCCTTTTCTGCCTTACTCCTCTCCACCACTGCACCAGGGGCCAAACCTGCACCCCCGTCCATGCAGTCCATTCCATATAAATTCCTCTTCCAGCACCTTGCTTCGTTGCTCCATTTTTCCCCCCAGCTGCACCAGGGGCCCTAGTGCACCCCCGTCCATGCAGACCCATCTCATCACTTCCCCCTGCTGCACCAGAGGCGCTCCCGCACCTCCGTCCATTTCCGCCTAAAGCTTACTCACCTCGTCGTGCGGCAAGCGTGAGGGCTTTGCCACCGTTGTCCATGCCCTCCAAACGCCGGCCACCACCCCTTAACAATTTCCACAGTTACATTCCCCCTGCTCCCCTCCCCTGCCCTACCTCAGCGTCTTCCTCCTCACCCCTCTCCTACCCCCTTTGAATTGCCCCCAAAACCTCTCATCAAACCTTGTGCCCCCCTCCTTTTCCGATAAACTGAGCCCGACCTACCAGAACACCCCAATTTACCTGGCATGTGGTCCTTCCCCCCCACCTCCTTGCCCCGCTCCTCGCCCTGACCCACTGTACCCTGCCTGAAAACAATCTGTAACCGGATGCCGACCCGCACACCTGCTGCACCCGTGTTTAAATTTGCACATCCCCCTCGTGCAGCCTTCTTTATTGAACGCCCAACATGCTGCTAAGGGCTGTCCTCTGCCTCCTCCCACTGCCCCCTCATGGGCAGGGCGACCAAGAATGGGCCGGTAAGGCACAGGCAGACCACTTGCTGTGTGCAATGTCGGGGCAGGCCTCGTTGGAGCAATCCATTGCAGCCAAAGATCCATGTATATTTCCCCCCACACAGCCTGACTGTCCTCCGCCATTCTTGCTCTGAATTCCTCATCATAGCGTACCCAGGCAAAACCCCCAAAACTCATGAAATCCTTCCTAATTACATCCATATATTTGAGCAAAGCTACGCATCGCTCTGGGAATTTCTCACAATATACGCTGGCATAAATGATAAATGCCGACGTCCAATTCTCAATATTACTGGGACCCTTGGGCGCGACACCAGTTCCCTCTCTTCTTCCTTAGACCCCTCCTTTGCTCTCACTTCCCTATGGAGCAGCTTAAAAACATCTACAAATTCCCCCGCCTCAATCTTCTCCCTGGTCGCTGCCATCAAGTGCGCCCCCAAAGGTTTTGTGATACCCATGTACGGCAGTTTTGTCTCCTTGCCTTTCACTTAAACCTCATTTTCTTTTGCAACTTGTACCTCGAGCCCCAATGGCTCCACCACCTTGTCCGTTTGAACCTCCACTGAGCAAATGCCCTTCTCATCCCCCAAGGCTCCAATGGCCTGTACACCAACTTCTTTCCTTACCCCTTGCAGGCCAGACCCTTCATTACCCGTCCCCATTCTCGTGTCCCCTCTCTGCCATGCAGATGACCATTCCCTTTCCCGCTCACCTCTTTCCATACAGCCCGTCTGTGGTCTGGTGTCCACACCGATGCTCCTCATCTCTTTTCTTCGAGGGCTCCTACTGCAGGGTCAAAACATGTCAGCAGATTCACTCAGCCAATTGTTCCCCCGACCTCTTGCCATCTGACCGCCCTGCACCTGTCTTTCCCACTCCCCCCTCAAACTTCTTCTCTCCTTCCCCCTTTCCCTTACAGCCCTATAACCTTCTTCCTCCCACTGCCCCACATAATCCTCCAAACCAACTTCATCACCCTTTAAATACCATTGTGGATGCGAGCTCATGCCCAAGTTGAGTCAATCTTCTTCCTGTGAGCCCAGGGCGTCCGCCCCACCACTCCTTTGACGTCTTCTCAGCGGGGCCGCAGAAACCCCTGACTGGTCCTCTTCTCTCGGGTGAGGCGTGCAGTCCTCCACCCTGTAATCCTCCTCGCTAGGGGCCGTGCTGCACCCTCTAGGCTCTCCTTGCGCTGACCGAGGAGGGGCCGTTCTTAAACCCTCTCCCTCCCCCTGAAAAGCGGGAGCTGCGCAGTGCCCTCCGCCCCCACACTCCTCCTAACTGGGGAGGCCGTTCCGCGCCCCTCCCTAACCTCATCAATTGATGGGGACCTCTCTCTCCTTCTCCCACCTGCACTCTTCCGCAGGTATATACCCCCTTTTCCCCTCTGCCCTGTTGCCCACTTCTGCGCTCCATCACACCCCCCTCTGTGGTGCCCTTGACCACCCCCTTTTTGAGCACCTATCACATCCCCTAATTCCCCCTGGTCATTATTAACTCCATCCCTAGCTGGCTCCCCACGCAAAATCATTTCTCCCCTGGACGCTATCCTGTCAATCTCCCTCCTCATCTTCCTGCCCCTGGATTCCCAAACCTCCCCTCTCCCCACCGCGGGGGTGCAAGCCACCACTGCCGCGAGAGCCCCATCTGCTGCAGCTCTACGCTGCGGCCTACGACCACCTAACTCCCCCTCACCCGTGACCTCTTCCACCACCCCTTCCAATTGGGCCTTAGATCCCCTGCTGATAATTTCCAGGCACTCCCTCAGAGCCCTAGCGTCCACCATACTCTTCTTACTGGCTCCCTGGCCCACCATAGTGCACCAATAATCTGTTTTGCACCAAAATAAGTCCCTCCAATCTAAACTAGCTAACTAAGCCCCCGAGCCAGCACCTACCCGTGGACCAAAACCCCTAAACTAGGAAACTCAGAAAAGAAAATGGGGCTATAAAACTTAATGTCGCTGTAAAGTGTTAATCAAACTCTATAATTCCCAAATAGAGAATATAGAACCACTTATTAGCCTAGGAAAAAATGTATCTATATTTTTCATTTATTTATTTTTAATACACCCCCCCACCTAAATAACACCCCTGCCCTAAAAAGCCCCCTCCCCTAGCCCCTCATCTGCCCCAAGACCCAGAACATACAAAACTAGCAACCCACGATCAATTTGTGGCCGAAATAAAAAAATAAATGAGCGTATAACACTGCCACCTGGCGGTTCATAGGCCGCACCGCACCAGCACAGTTTCTTCACCGAGAACAGAAAAAACAAAGCGGTACCTATAAGGGAGCCGCCCTGCCCCCTGCGCCCTGCTGCTGCTACCGTGCACCTAATGCACAGTCGGAAGCAGGAGAAACCCCACGGCAACTAAGCAGCACGCGGAGAGGGATCCCCAATGGCAGCTGACCCAGAAAAATCACCCACAGCAACCCCCAGCGACCCCAACAAACTCTGTGCCTCCCCCCGTGATCGGCAGGAAAACCGCTCTGCCCCTGAAAAAGAAACCGCAGAAGCTGGCACACGCAAAGCCCCCGGGCCACACAGAAACCCCAGAAAGCGGACAGCCAACGGCCCCAGACCAAGATAAATTGGAGGTACCTTATTTACGATACCTCCGCTAATTTATACAAACTTATTAAAATTATTATTATTTTATTTATTTATTTTTTAAATATACTAAAACTGCCTACCCAAAATAACTACTGCTACTCTACCCAGCTACTCTCCTCCCCTCACAAAAAAAACCCTCACAGGCCCAAATCATGTTCCCTTTTTTTTTTTTTTAAACAGCCAAATGTAAGAAACGCTTTGAAAAGGAAGGAGCCCCAACAATATAACAGGGCCAAAAATGAGTAATCCCAATGCTTCTCTAATTAAACCATAAATGTGCTGTAAAGCACACACTGCCCCCTGTCAGAGTGCCACGTCACCACACGTACCTAATAAACAAAGCACATAAAACGTGCTGGTCCCTTTAAATATTACACTGCCACCTGTGTCCACAGCTTGACACCGCAGTGCTAATCTGAAGCTGAACACCGGGATAGAGCACTAAATCAAGTATGCTCGTAAAACACAGAGAATGCCGCCCAGCCTACACGCTCCCACCCCAGAACGCAAAGGAAAGGCTTTCACAGAGAAAACAGCCCCTCCGGAGCAGGAGGCCCGTATAGAAAGCTGTTCCCCACCCCCGGACACCAGACAGGGCACACCAGAGCAGAAAACAATACTCTTTGTAATGAAGGAGGTGCCTTATGTACGGCACCTCCGCTATTTATTATTCACTTTTTCTTATGCTAGCTAAACCTAACCGCCCACCAGATAAACTTATACACTAACTACCTCACCTCCTATCGAAAATCTCTAACCCAGGTCAGGGAAGGCTTGGGAGCAGGCGACCAGGACTGCACAATCTCAAAGTCCAACCGTCGCCTGTCTCCCGAACCTTCCCTGACAGTTTAAATACCCCCTGAAGACGCTCTACCCCCCACGGCCACTCGCTGGCCGTGTGCAGCGCCAAAATACACCCCGGGGGGGAAACGCTTCGCGTTCCCCCTGGTGCCCCCCTTGCACGCACAAAGAGAATGATTATTTGGAAATAATAATTTCCTGTACAACACAGGCCTGCCTGGGAAAGATCTCCCTCTACTCACATAACTATCAATGGTTTATAGCGAAAATTGTCATTTTTAGACCAGTCACTACCGGGTACCACAACTGGTTTCATCATTGGATATGAGCGTAAGTGCTGGGGTGTACTTTGTATCTTAAGAAAGCTCCCCACTGGGCAATTATTATCATTTGCACTGCGGAGTTCAAAAGAAAAGTGTAAAGTGGCGGCGCAAGCATCTTAATGCCGCTTTTTTGCACTCCACGGTGCAAAATGAGTAAACACTGCATGTCATGTACTGATGAACGCATGGCAGGCAGCATGCACAGTGATTTCCTTAGTTATCCGCTTGCTTTTTGCTGGTATGATAAGCAGGCAGATTACAAAGGAAGTCATTGGTTTTATGCCAGTATGAAAATCTGATGCTGACGTAAAACCAAATTGTTTTGGCGGTGAGACAGGCATAACACATTTACACCTGTCTTTTGTGCCTTCATTCAAGCTCTGGGGTGTCACAAAATGAGCCTCATTGTGTTTTCACTGTTAAAAGATGCTTTAGTATGTGTTATATGAATAAATAGACTTAATTGTGAATGTGGCAGGTTTGGTTGACTCATTTTGATTGACCTATCGGTCGACCTTTATTTTCTGTAATGGGGTCCACCCCTGCAGTGGTCGAAGTGTACGAAAAGAAGTAGTGGAGCTATGTTCCCTACTGGTCTGCCCGACTCCCCACAAAACCCATCGCTGCACCCATCCCACACACAGTCCAAATCCCCAAACAAACACACCTATTATTTAAGGGAATGTTCAGTGCAGTGCACTGAAGTGCAAGCTTCAACTTCTTCCTACACTGTTATTTTAAAACTAAACCGTTCCGGAACGTTTTCTTTTTAAAGTAAAAGTATAGGAACAGTGAAACTGAAAAATAAAAAGTATAGGAGCATCGCTCCCGACCACTCCCACCCACTTTGACCTCTGGAGGCAGGCCAAAATGAAGAAGGCTGTGTGAGAGACCTGAGGCACGACCACAGTTTTGGGCCAGGGATTTAAGCCCCGGTGAGGGTACGTTATGTATGTGGACGGAGTCCCCCCTCTGGCAATAAAAGGCAGGCCACACCAAAATGTGGGACCACAAATGAAGGCACCAAAGGCTTTGCAGAAATCAAGAACAGATGTATTACAGGCAGAGAAGTAGACCCATTGCTAGCAGAATAAGTTAGGCACACTGGACACAGACCATTGTGTGCACTGGGCTGCAGGCACAAGGTGGGGTGTTGATGTCATGGAATACTAGTGAGGCATACTAGCTAGGCACACCCACTGGCATGGGACCCCGGGGGACTGGGGCATACCCGTGGATGCAGGGTGGAGAAGGGACATCAATGGAGGAACAGAAGGGTTGCAGGGGGAAATGTTCGAGTGGAGAGGGTGCTAGGGAGGAGGAAAGAGGAGAGAGAGACTGAAAGAGGGGATAGAGAAGAAAGAATGGGCAGCTGCAGAGCGGTGAGAGGGAGAGAGTGGAGAACAAGGGGGAAATAATCAGTGGGGGGATAGTGGGAGAAGGTGTTGGTAGAGACTGTGAGGGCTGGGAGAAGGGGGAAAAGCATAGAAAAGCAAGCGCGAAAGAGGGGCACAGAGAGCGAGAGGCACAGAGACTGAGACAGAGACAAAGTCATAGAGAGAGAGAGGCAGAGAAGGAGAGAGTTCCAGACAGAGAGAGGCACAGAAAGAGAGAGGCACAGAGAGAGATAGGTAAATAGAGAGGGAGAGGCACAGAGAGAGGTACATAGAAAGAGAGAGGGGCATAGAGAGAGAGAGAAGTAGGGTAAAACAGAGGGAAAGAGAGCGGCATAGAGAGAGAGTAGAAGGGAAGAAGCAGAGAGACCTGGAGGCCTGCGGCTGGAAAGTAGAACAGGTTGAGGGAGGAGAAAAGGGGAAGAATGGAGGAGGGGAAACAGGGTACCTACTGAAAGGGGCCTCCACAGCTTCTCTGCCCCCCAACCATCAGCACACCACTGCCAGCAGCCAAAAACAGAGTTAGACCAGGTCCTCTGTCCACTTATAAGGCTGTTGTTCCACCCCTCCAGAGCCGGCCCACACCCAGGAACACAACATGTGGAACTAGTTTCTGGCCATTGCCAGGGTGGCTGGAAGGGGATAGGATGGGCAAACCGGTGTCCTTCCAGAACCTGCCTCCATCCGTTCCCACAACAGGGGAGAACTACTTTCTGTTTGGTTTCCAGGGAATAGGAGATGCAAATTACAGGGGCGGGTGGGTAAACAGGGGTTAGGACAAGTGTTCCTCGAGAGCCCACCCCACCCATTCCCACAACAGGGGAGGACTGGTTTCTGTGTGGTTCCCAGGGGAGTGGAGATGGTAATTATGGGGTGCAGGGCAGGTGATCACACCTTTTTAGGAAAAGTTGAAACGGGCCAGTCCAAGGCTGTAGCTGAGCAACAGGTAGAACTGGTTCCTGGAGGGAGTGGAGTCCTGGGGAAGGAGTATGGCTTGGAATCCACAAACCCCCATATAGTGTAGGAGACACAGAGTGGACAAAACACAATAGCAGAAACCCGGCACAGGTCTGCATAGCAAGGCACGGCCTGGCACGGCCATACACACACTCTAAGAACACAATGGGCCTCATTACGAGTCCGGCGGTAACCTGCTTTTTCCGGCTCAGTTACCACCAGACTCGTATTACCATTCCGCCTCCGTGATTCCCGGAATTACTGGGGCGTTACAACCCCGGTGACCCGGGAATTCTGGAGGCGGAATTAGGTAAATCCCCATTCCCATTGAGTCCGATAGGACTCAATGGCAATGTGGACATGGAAACACCGGCACCATCTCGTGATGGTGCCGGTGTTTCCACGTCCGCCTGCAGGCGGGTGGTGTTAAACCCGCCAGGTCAGACCTGGCGGGAATGACACCTCCAGCCTGCAGAACTCGAGACCACCCGGTCCGGAAACAACGGTGGCGGCGGGTTTACCGCCACCGTTAATTCCAGACCGGGTGACTCGTAATGTGGCCCAATGCCTGCTATCAACCCAGTGCAGGACCACAAGGTAAAGGTGATAAATATTCAGTGGGACAGAAAATAAGTAACTATAGAGATCATAATGTAAAGTACAAAATGCAGTAAGCAGGCAATGAAAGCAAGTACAGTGTAGCGTTAGTACAATTGTGAATTACAGGACAAAGTACACACACAGGGGAACACGCAAGCACTTGGCAGAAGCATAAACAACAAAGGAGCTGTAGTCAGGTTCGAGTGGATAGATTCATAGGCAGGGAAAATCGATAAACAGTCAAATAGAGTGGAAGATGGACCATACATTTGGGAAAAATAAAAGTCATGCAACACATTGGTAAAATGGAAAATGCAGAAAACCCACAGTAAACAACAAGTGACATACAGATGAAACACAGGTAGAGATTGTCTGGGGTCCAGATGTGGCGACTGCCCTTTTCACACCACCTTATTTATTGGTTATTTATAATGCGCCTATGCACAAGTGTGACGAAGCGCAACAAAGCTACGGGCTGGGGGAACAGGGGAGACAAAAGGAAATGGTCTTACGAGGCTTTGTGAAATTCAGCTTGTGCAAGTGCAGTAACGAGAGGTGCAGGGGGAGTGGATGAGGGTGGAAGTGCAGGAACAGGGCTGAGTGGCCTGTGAGAAGGCGAGTGTCAGGGAAGGTCAGGAGGACAGGGCCAGGGAAGAGAAGCAGGGGAAGGGGGGAGCAAGCTAAGTTTGATGAAGGGGGCTGGCATGGTTCAAGGCCAACCAGTCAAGTGCAGGTGATGGGCCCATAAGGGCAAGTGCAAGATGAGGAGGAGAGTGGGAGTGGGTCAGGGGAGACCAAGTTCAGGGGGGTTGTGCCCTGTATGGTTCTGAAGGACCCAGGCCGCCAGTGAAGGGGAGAGGGTGAAAATGAGCAGGGGAGAAGGAGAGGGAAGGAAGACCAGAAAAGGAAGGTCTTGAGGAGCTTCCGGAACTTAAAGAGATCTGGCTCAAGTCTGAGAGGTTAAACAAAAAGGGGGATGCCTGATAGTAATCCTTGTCCTTCAGGCTAAATATTAACAAGGATGGACTGTAGGATAGAGGATGACAAATGGTGCTAATTTATCTTTTTATAAATATCAATAAATGATTCAATCGTACTTCATTAGTCATTATAATCAATCAAAAATAACAATTTGATATAAAATATATCTTTCAATAAAAAACATTACATTCTAACTTTGGTTCATCAGCATTCATCCCTACCACACACTCATTCACATTCTTTCTGATCACACAGTAGATTAAATATGTATTAATAACCTAATACACTTGGTCACAATCTACAATTTTCAACGTAACAATATTGAATTCCCTCTGCCTAATGTCTGGTAATTTCGTCTGCATATAATAATTCAAGCAGACTTGATGGTCGACACATATTTCGGTTGTAACTTTTCGGACTTTAGGTATGTCCACTTTGTACATCAACTTTCGTCAGGACATAAACGGGAAATTCATTAGGTCCCATTTCGCATTGTAGGATGAAACAAACCTACTAAAATAACAATAGTAAAACCTACTGTAAAATCCGTCAAATAGTCATCCACTCTTATTTATCATAACACTCTCATTGTGGCTGGTTATGACTCTAACAAGTAGTCAAATAAACCGTACCCACCTCAGTCATATAGTAGCAGTGTGGGCACGGAATTGGTGGAACAATCCTGTCTGCAATTGTCCTGGTGTCCCGAATAAATAAGGACCAACCTACAAGGATGCAATACATAAGACCCCATTAAATCAGACCTTTTAGTGATGAAATTCCCAGTATAATAATCTGTTAATATACTCACTTCTGAATCAACAATAGATCATTCAATGCTGCCCTCTGATCTGCGCCATGTCTCTCGGATTACGGACTCAATTCAGAAAAAGTACACCATTAGCGTGGTCAACAAGGTCTGTGTAGCACTGTCTATAGAGTAATATTTCCACTTTCTGACTCAGCAGATCCTATATTTTTCATCATGGTCACCAAATATGAATCAGATATTTCCTGCAAGGCAAGAAACATATGTTTATCTTACTGCCGACCCCGTGGCACCCCTTCACTTATATACCATACCATAGGGTTGCTTTCATCTATATCCTCAAGGTCTTAATCCAAAGTGGGGATGTGGTGATAGTCCAATTAGTCCCCCTTCTTCTCTCACAGCCGGGATTACAATGGGTTCGTTGGCCTTAGCTACATGTTCACCATGGAGTCCTTGATTTATTACTGTGGAAGAAAGGAACACCCATTAGTGTCCATTATTTCTTTCCGACAATGACACGTATTGGTCTATTTTAGTTTGCTCTACATTTTGCCATGAATGGTAAAAAAATATAGTCTCTCCCGTCCACAACACAAAGTTATAGTTAAAACGCGAGGATGTGTGGATACTCTCTTTTTACACATATTGAGTGGGCACCAAAGTTCCCCTTGTATTCGCTGTTATGCGGTACACTTAGCCCGCTGTAAAGACACCATATTTAATGGGCACCAAAATCCCCAAGTGTTCACTCTTGTGCGATACACTTAGCCTGCTGTAAACACGCCATATGTCGCGCAAAACTACTTTCGTTTCCGTAGTACAGTGACTCATTTACTTTTCAAGATTTCGTGTAATTGCCCTGTCTTTTAGAACATTACTCTTGCGTAACTCATTACATGATCAGTCTTGTCTAGTCACAATAGTTCTGTGTTTATCGCAGAACACTGTATGTGACTTACCTTCCGTCTCGTATTTTCTCAGATACCGCGGCTATCGGGCAGCCAATAAAAACGCCTGCGTTTCGCATCTCTGTTTGTAATAATGACTACCAATAGTCATAGAAAGAGGACTAAACTCTTCCCTTATCCCGTGAGGGAAAAAACTCATGAATTACACATCTGTTATAATTGCCATACTTAAATATTCCTGGAGTATGATGGCCCAAAACACGCCTTATTTTTCCTCTATATTTTCATAGTTTATAGATTCTTGGTTTTTGCCATGTTTAACAAACTTAATGTTTTTGAATAGAATGGTCAACAGAATTTATCACGCCCATTTACTACATGTTTTCGATTGATTAAAAAGACTAATGAAGTACGATTCAATCATTGATATTTATAAAAAGATAAATGAGCACGATTTGCCATCCTCTATTCTACGGTCCATCAAATCTGAGCAGGGCAGGGATGCCATTCCAGAGTGAGGTACCTGTGGAGGACAGAGATGTAGCCCCCCACACTCTGCTTGGAAACACGTCTGATCTGCAGAGAGTTAGAGCTCGACAACCGAAGGGCTGTAGAAGGGAGGTATTTTGGGAGAGCGAGTTGGATGATAGAGGTTCTCAGGCCCCAGAAAGCCTTGTGGATGATGCAGAGGGTCTTGAACCTAGTCCTTGCAGCTACCGGGAGTCAGTGGAGAGACTGAAGGGCTGGAAAGGTGCAGTCCCTGGGCTTGAGGCCAAGGATAAGACTTGCAGTCCTATTCTGGATTAGTTGAAGGGGGCTGAGGAAGGAGTTAGGCTGATTGAGGAAAAGGCTGTTTCATTAGTCCAGTCTGGAAAGAACCAGATCTCTGGAGACATTGATTTTCTGGGGGATGTGAAGTAAGGGAGAATGCCTCTGAGGAGGTGCAGCTGAAAGTGGGCCTTCTTGGCAAATGTCTCAAATGTGAGGGGAGAAGGAAAGGGATGAGTCAAAGATGACACCACAGTGTTTTGCTTCACAGGAGGGTGCGGGTAGGGGTCCCATTGAGGGTGACCAAAGTGTGGGAGAGAAAGAGGGAGCAGGGGTCCCAATGAGAAGGATCTCTGTCTTGCTGGCATTAAGGCAAAGATCATTGGCAGTGCACCATGCCTGAATAGCAGAGAAGCATTTAGGAATGAGCGAGGAAAAGGAGGAGCAAGAGGAGGCTAGTTTGAAGGAGAGCTGTGTGTCATCTTTCTAACAACACTGGCAGTTAGGCGAGATGGTCGAGATCAAATGGCCTATAGGGGACAAGTATGTATTAAAGATCCAGGGAGAGAGCATAGAGCCCTGGGGGACACCATGAGTGGAGGGTGAGATGGAGGAGAGAAAAGGGCCCAGTTCAACCTGGGAAGGTCTGTTAGAGAGGAAGAAGGTCAACCAGTCCAGAGCCAAGTCTGTGATGCCATGGGTGTCACAGAGTCGATTTATCAGGATGGCATGATTGACCATGTTGAAGGCTCAGCCTCACTAACATTCATCTGTCCCTTAAAACTAAAACAATGTAATCACTGCCCACCACTTTAGTACCACCTAGAAGGTATGCAGTAATAAAATTGCGGCACAACTGTCGCCTTTACAAAAAATCACAGCAAAAATGCTGTGTTTTGACCTGGTAAAGGTGTACCCCGTTGTACCATTTAAGGGGAGCGGGGATTGCGGGGGTATCCCCCGCTCGCCTTAAATGGTATAATGGGTCTGGGAGTTTCAGGGGTGTCCCCTGCATCCTTTACTTGGATTGCAGCAGCAAAACCACGGCCTTTTTGCAGCAATTTTTTGTATAAACGGCAATTTTTGCCCCGATTTTAACACATGGAACCACCTAGAAATGCTAAATGTATCCGTAGAGTGATGAATGAACACAGATGCCATAGCTACAGAGACAGAAAAGGGCCCTTGGTGTCCTTAGGCTACATCCCTGCCCACTCCATGCCCATGTATGTCAAAAAACGCTGCACACCCTCTGGTTCAACCATGTGCATTTCCACAGTGAGCTTCCTCCTCGTATATAGCCTCTATGTATGCAACCTATTTTTCCCAATCCAACTGACGGGTGTGGTTGCGCACACCTCTCAGAAGTTCAGCAACACCTCATAAATTCTGGGATATATCAACCTTGGGCTGGAATAAAAGGACAACAAGGATAACGCATTTCTTTCTGAGAACCTGTGCCTCAAACAACTAATAAACAGACTCACACATGCTTCTGGGCATACTTCATGTAATGTTCAGTAATTAAAACATCACAATTGTGTCCCACCTAGTACTCGTTTCCTGTGGTGACCACATCACAATGCTGTTCACCATTTTCACCCAAGTGTCACCACTTCCGAAAATCATCAATGTTCCTCCGACATAAAGTGCTTATTGCCAGATGCGAAACATTACTTTTTCAAAACAACGTTTGAAAACTTTCTAGAAATATGGTGCAACGTTCACGTCTTCACTTAGATAAAGATATCCAGTTAACAATACGCATCCGTTTCTTTGCTGAATGTGCCCACTGCCCACACGCACACGCGCTGTATTCACGAATGTGAGGCTGGTTTTTTTTCGTGTTCTCTGTTCGTGCAGCGGGGTTCACTGTGCCAGCACAGTGCCCAATGAAAGAGCCAGGCCTAACCCACAACACTGTTAGCTGTGTGGAAAAACTCGTAAGGGGCCAGGAGCTAGGTGGTGCTGGGGCGGCCCATAAAATAACCCGGTAGGGCGGAGGTGGCCATGAATAACCGCCTATGAGGCGAAGCTACGCACGCGCACTTTGCTGACGTCGTGTTGCAGTGATCTCGCACAGGCTCCCTAGGCCTGGCAAGGCACATGCATCCGGATGTTCGCCATGCCTCCGTCTTCAGTTTCTTGCTGTACAAAGTTTACAGTAGAAGGAATAGCAGTGGCCCAGGAGGTTAAGCAGAGCCCTAATATCTACTATGTCAACACAAGCTAAATAGCTGATATGCTTAAGACTCTGTCACTGAAAAATGTTTATAAAGTTCTTGACTCAATCCGACACTCTTTCAGGGTCAGTCTCCAAGTTGGATTAAATGTTCGCACGCTGTTTTGTTATCAGTCTCTTGCACGCACAAAGAGAATGATTATTTGGAAATAATAATTTCCTGTACAACACAGGCCTGCCTGGGAAAGATATCCCTCTACCCACATAATTATCAATGGTTTATAGCGAAAATTGTCATTTTTAGACCAGTCACTACCGGGTACCACAACTGGTTTCATCATTGGATATGAGCGTAAGTGCTGGGGGTGTACTTTGTACCTTAAAACAGCTCCCCACTGGGCAATTATTATCATTTGCACTGCAGAGTTCAAAAGAAAAGTGTAAGTGGCGGCGCAAGTATCTTAATACCGCTTTTTTGCACTCCACGGTGCAAAATGAGTAAACACTGCATGTCATGTACTGATGAACGCATGGCAGGCAGCATGCACAGTGATTTCCTTAGTTATCCGCTTGCTTTTTGCTGGTGTGATAAGCAGGCAGATTAAAAAGGAAGTCACTGGTTTTATGCCAGTATGAAAATCTGATGCTGACGTAAAACCAAATGGTTTTGGCGGTGAGACAGGCATAACACATTTACACCTGTCTTTTGTGCCTTCATTCAAGCTCTGGGGTGTCACAAAATGAGCCTCATTGTGTTTTCACTGTTAAAAGGTGCTTTAGTATGTGTTATATGAATAAATAAACTTAATTGTGAATGTGGCAGGTTTGGTTGACTCATTTTGATTGACCTATCGGTCGACCTTTATTTTCTGTAATGGGGTCCACCCCTGCAGTGGTCGAAGTGTACGAAAAGAAGTAGTGGAGCTGGTCTGCCCGACTCCCCACAAACCCCATCGCTGCACCCATCCCACACACAGTCCAAATCCCCAAACAAACACACCTATTATTTAAGGGAATGTTCAGTGCAGTGCACTGAAGTGCAAGCTTCAACTTCTTCCTACACTGTTATTTTAAAACTAAACCGTTCCGGAACGTTTTCTTTTTAAAGTAAAAGTATAGGAATGGTGAAACTGAAAAATAAAAAATATAGGAGCACCGCTCCCGACCACTCCCGCCCACTTTGACCTCTGGAGGCAGGCCAAAATGGAGAAGGCTTTGTGAGAGACCTGAGGCACGACCACAGTTTTGGGCCAGGGATTGAAGCCCCGGTGAGGGTACGTTGTGTATGTGGACGGGGTCCCCCCTCTGGCAATAAAAGGCAGGCCACACCGAAATGTGGGACCACAAATGAAGGCACCAACGACTTTGCAGAAATCAAGAACAGATGTATTACAGGCAGAGAAGTAGACCCATTGCTAGCAGAATAAGTTAGGCACACTGGACACAGACCATTGTGTGCACTGGGCTGCAGGCACAAGGTGGGGCATTGATGTCATGGAATACTAGTGAGGCATACTAGCTAGGCACACCCACTGGCATGGGACCCCGGGGGACTGGGGCATACCCTTGGATGCAGGGTGGAGAAGGGACATCAATGGAGGAACCGAAGGGTTGCAGGGGGAAATGTTCAAGTTGGGAGGCTGCTAGGGAGGAGGAAAGAGGAGAGAGAGACTGAAAGAGGGGATAGAGAAGAAAGAATGGCCAGCTGCAGAGCGGTGAGAGGGAGAGAGTGGAGAACAAGGGGGAAATAATCGGTGGGGGGGATAGTGGGAGAAGGTGTTGGTAGAGACTGTGAGGGCTGAGAGAAAGGGGAAAGGCATAGAAAAGGAAGCGCGAAAGAGGGGCACAGAGAGCGAGAGGCACAGAGACTGAGGCAGAGAGAAAGTCATAGAGAGAGAGGGGCAGAGAAAGAGAGAGTTCCAGACAGAGAGAGGCACAGAAAGAGAGAGGCACAGAGAGAGATAGAGAGAGAGAGAGGCACAGAGAGAGATAGGTAAATAGAGAGGGAGAGGCACAGAGAGAGGTACATAGAAAGAGAGAGGGGTATAGAGAGAGAGAGAAGTAGGGTAAAACAGAGGGAAAGAGAGAGGCATAGAGAGAGAGAAGAAGGGAAGAAGCAGAGAGACCTGGAGGCCTGCGGCTGGAAAAGTAGAACAGGTTGAGGGAGGAGAAAAGGGGAAGAATGGAGGAGGGGAAACAGGGTACGTACTGTAAAGGGCCTCCACAGCTTCTCTTCCCCCCAACCATCAGCACACCACCACCAGCAGCCAAAAACAGAGTTAGCCCAGGTCCTCTGTCCACTTATAAGGCTGTTGTTTCACCCCTCCAGAGCTGGCCCACACCCAGGAACACAACATGTGGAACTATTTTCAGGCCATTGCCAGGGTGGCTGGAAGGGGATAGGATGGGCAAACCGGTGTCCTTCCAGAACCTGCCTCCATCCATTCCCACAACAGGGGAGAACTACTTTCTTTTTGGTTTCCAGCGAGTAGGAGATGCAAATTACAGGGGCGGGTGGGTACACAAACAGGGGTTAGGACAAGTGTTCCCCGAGAGCCCGCCCCACCCTTTCCTACAACAGGGGAGGACTGGTTTCTGTGTGGTTCCCAGGGGAGTGGAGATGGACATTATAGGGTGCAGGGCAGGTGATCACACCTTTTTAGGAAAAGTTGAAACGGGCCAGTCCCAGGCTGTAGCTGAGCAACAGGTAGAACTGGTTCCTGGAGGGAGTGGAGTCCTGGGGAAGGAGCATGGCTTGGGTTCCACAAATGCCCACACAGTGTAGGAGACAGAGAGTGGACAAAACACAATAGCAGAAACACAGCACATGTCTGCATAGCAAGGCAAGGCCACACACACTCTAAGAACACAATGCCTGCTATCAACCAGTGCAGGACCACAAGGTAAAGGTGAGAAATATTCAGTGGGCCAGAAAATAACCAACTATAGAGATCATAATGCAAAGTACAAAATGCAGTGAGCAGGCAATGTTGAAACCAAGTACAGTGTAGCATTAATGCAATTTTAAAATACAGGACAAAGTACACACGCAGGGGAACACACAAGCACTCGGTAGAAGCATAGACAGCACAGGAGCTGTAGTCAGGTGCACGTGGATAGAATCAAAGGCAGAGAAGATTGATAAACAGTCAAATGCAGTGGAAGATGGACAATACATTTGGGAAAAATAAAAGTCATGCAACATATTGGTAAAATGGAAAATGCAGAAAACCCACAGTAAACAACAAGTGACATATAGATGAAACACAACTAGAGGTTGTCTGGGGTCCAGATGTGGTGACTTCCCTTTTCACACCACCTTATTTATTGGTTATTTATATTGCGCCTATACACAAGTGTTTCGAAGCGCAACAAGGCTAAGGGGTGGGGGAACAGGGGAGACAAAAGGAAATGATCTTACAAGGCTTTGTGACATTCAGCTTGTGCAAGTGCAGTAACAAGAATTGCATGAGGGGAGAAGTGCAGGAACAGGGCTTAGGGGCCTATAAGAAGGCGGGTGTCAGGGGAGAGCAGTGGGACAGGGCCAGGGAAGAGAAGCAGGGGGGGGCAAGCTAAGTGTGAAGAAGGGGGCTGAAATGGCTCAAGGCCAACAAGTAAAGAGAAAGTGAGGGGCCCGTAACGGCAAGTGTAAGATGAGGAGGAGGGAGGGAGTGGGTCAAGGGAGACCAAGTACAGGGGTAGACCGGACAGGGGGGAATTGTGCCCTGTATGGCTCTGAAGGACCCAGGCCACCAGTGAAAGGCAGAGGGTGAAAACTATCAGGGGAGGTATAGAGGGAAGGAAGAGGAGAAAAGGGAGGTCTGAGGAGCTTCTGGAACTGAAGGAGATCCGGGTCAAGTCTGAGAGGTGTAGGGAGGCCATTCCCGAGCGAGGTACCTGCGGAGGACAGAGATCTACCCCCCACTCTTTGCTTGGAAACACGTCTGATCTGCAGAGAGTTACAGCCCAATGACCGACACACTCTAGAAGGGAGGTATTTTGGTAGAGAGAGTTGGATGTAGGAGAGTCTCAGGCCCGAGAAAGTCATGTGGGTGATGCAGAGGGTCTTGAACTTAGTTCTTGCAGCTACCGGGAGCCAGTGGAGAGACTTAAGGGCTGCAGATATGCAGTCCCTGGGCTTGAGGCCCAGGATAAGTCTTGCAGTCCTATTCTGGATTAGTTGAAGGGGGCAGAGGAAGGAGTTAAGCAGATTGAGGAAGAGGCTGTTTCATTAGTCCAGTCTGGAAATAACCAGAGCTCTGGAGACATTGAGTTTCTGGGGGATGTGCGGTAAGGGAGAATGCCTCTGAGGAGGTGCAGCTGAAAGTGGGCCTTCTTGGCAATGTCTGAAATGTGAGGGGAGAAGGAAAGGAAGGAGTCAAAGATGACACCACATTGTTTTGCTTCACAGCAGTGTGCGGGGAGGGGGCCCATTGAGGGTGACCAGAGTGGAGGAGATAAAGAGGGACCAGGGTTCCCAATGAGAAGGATCTCTGTCTTGCAGGCATTAAGGCAAAGATCATTGGTAGTGCACCTTGCCTCAATAGCAGAGAAGCATTCAGGAATGAGTGAGGAAAATGAGGAGGTAGAGGAAGGTAGTTTGAAGGAGAGCTGTGTGGCATCTGCATAATAACACTGGAAGTAAGAAGAGATGGTCGAGATCAAATGGGCTAGAGGGGCCACGTAAATATTAAAGAGCCAGGGACAGAGGATAGAGCCCTGGGGGACACCAAAAGTGGAGAGTGAGATGGAGGAGACAAAAGGCCCCAGTTTATCCTGGGAAGGTCCCTTGGAGAGGAAGATGGTCAACCAGTCCAGAGCCAAGTTTGTGATGCCAACGGTGTCACAGAGTTGATTTATCAGGGTGGCCTGATTGACCATGTTGAATGCACAGCCCTCACTAACCTTCATCTGTCCATTAGAACTAAAACAATGTAATCACTGCGCACTACTTTAGTACCACTTAGAAATGCAAAATATATCCATAGAGTGATGAATGACCACAGATGGCATAGGTGCAGAGACAGAAAATGGCCTTTGGTGTACTTAGGCTACATCCCGGCCGACTCCATGCCCATATATGTCAAAACGCTGCACACCCTCTGGTTCAACCATGTGTATTTCCACAGTCAGCTTCCTCCTCGTATATAGCCTCTATGTATGCAACCTCTTTTTTTTTTTACTTTTTATTATTTGTTTATGGTTTGCATAGCAAACCTTTACAAAAAGTATTAAATAAGACAACAGTGCTAAATATTAAACCCTCAGGTATTTAAAGGATTGATACAAAAGATTACCTGTACCAATTTTCCATGATTCAACAAAATAACCAATCTTCACCCTTAATCAAATTATACAGTTGACCATAAAACACAGTTCAGTCTTATTATTCATATCTTATTAACACTAACCCGACCATATAATTTACAAAAATATTGTCATAATTACAATTGGCGTATTTACAATACTTTCAGCAAGGTCTGAGCTACCATTAAGCATGTCAAAAAGAGGGTTTTAAGTCAAAAGCAACCATACTGCACTTAATGATGGCAGCTCTTATATGGTAATGTACTGCCTAATATCAGTGCCTTTTAGCTGTCAATTAATAGGTAGCGATCATTACAACGTCACAAACTCTTGATAGAAAATAAACAACTGCAATTTCAAGGGATATGGAGAGGCCGTGCATCATGCACCACCAAAGGCCATCAGAGTTAACCCACCCCAGATTTGACACAAATTTCCCAAAAAATGTAATGCGGGCAGCTAATAAGGCCTTACAATGAAGAAGCAGATGTCTTAGTGTTTCCTTCTTTGATGTGATTTTACAAAACCGGCATGGAAAAGACACTCTAAGAGACCCTTTACCAGATCTAATTTCCATAAATTCTCCCGTTATGCACACATTGAAACAAAATCTCATATAGCAATGTCTCCAGCTTTTTTTTGGGAACCTTTTTAAACATGTCTCGAGCTCACCCAGTCTTTTTTGATGAGTAACCAATTGTGCAAACAATTTTGTAGCGATAACCCCCATCGTCGTATCAGACCAATCAGAATATTGTAAAAGTTTCTTTACCCTAACCGGATTCTCAATCAGAGTGTTACACGAAAGACCCAACTTCTCCAGTGTTGCAAGGCTCAATATTTGCAGTTTTATGAGCTCAATTACCTTAGAATTCCCCTGTAAAAGATCACCCCCCAGAAGTCTGCACAAGTTATCCCCCGAGTCTACTATAAGTCTTCTAAACATAGACAATTTACGCCACATGACATTACAATGTTTTTATAAAACTAGTTTTAATATACTGGTGTTCTGATGACAGTAGAAACAGTGGACCTGGCAAGGTGCAATGAGTAAGGGTGAAGTGAGTGCTGTGGGCTTGGATAATATTGTCTAGGCTACAATACAACAACACTGCACTGTCAGAGTAACGGCAGAACACTACAACAATACTGCACTTACTTTTATGGATTTGAAGAGTAGGTTTCTTATGGGTTGTATCTTCCAGCAGACACGTCACTGGCTTTTAGCAGGCGGTTCTAACTGCATTTGCAAAAGAAGGAAGTTTGTGGGTATGTGTGTTAATGATACAGTAATAGCAGAAGGAGAACACATTGTTTGAGATCCTAGGAGTATCTGTTGTCAGGAAGAGTTAGTGTGTATGTGTAATTGTACAGCACTGAATACAAGTGAGGACTTGGGAGTATTAGTATTGTTGGTATGGGGGCCAGTGTTGCAGTGATAACGGTGTCCTATGGGGCTGTAGTTTTGAAGGGTGTGCAATGTTTGTCACTATTTGTTTTGAAAATGTATTAGTGGAAATCATAATACAGTGCGAAAAAGGGAGAAAGATGTAGAGATTGGAAACTGAATGTTACTGTGTGTGGAATTTTGTTAGGTTTCTCACACTTAGATGCTTGCTACGTGAGTGTAGACATTCTTTTCAGTTGTTGCATTTGTGTATGCAAATTTACAGATATCAGTGTTTCCAATGTACATATGCATTTCTTTGTTTCATCCCGATGGTTCATCTTGTCAATTGTGCAGTGAATGTGCTTGGCATGCTTTTGTAATATATATGCAGTTTCCCTTTTTTGGGTCCATTCTCAGCATTTCACATAGGATCTGGCACTTGCATGTACTGTGCAAATATTCCCAATGTGGTTTTTTATACAAAAATCACAGGTAGTAGTGATGAAATTGAAATATGTGGTTTGCAGCTGTTATGCTAGTGGGAAAACTGTGAAAGCAAACAGTATTATAAGTAACTGTCATTTGATGTGAGGCGATGGTACAAATGACAGTATGATTATTTGGGAGGTTATGCAGGGCAAGTGGTAGGCATTCTGTTCATTGGCATGTGAAATATGCACTTGCTATGCTTTGGTAACATACATGCAGTTTTCATTGTTTATGTGCATTTCAAAACATATGCATACTTGTAGTTTGTGTTCATGGATATAGATGTGGATGAATCTGGAAGTAGAAATCTTGGAGAGTTTTACAGTACTTTTGGATGCTGGTTCTTGGGAATCATAGGAGATCTGTGCTCTGAGTGTTGAACAGTACATCTGGAATGTTGTACTGAGTTGCTAGAGTTAGATGTAGTAATCTTTGATGTGATTGGTAGATGGTTGTGGGACTGCTTACCAGTAGCCAATGAGAGAGTGCTGCAAAGCGTGAAGTGGAAAGGGAAGAACGGCTGCCCCTGTGTTACGGGATCCAGGGACACCGCAGTAGTCCGCAGATCACACATGCTTCATCCAGGGATTTTCAGCATGACTGCCATGGAAATGGGAGTGTACTGTGGGGATTAGCCAATCAGGTGTTAAGGGTGTGCTTTACAGGAAGGGAGGGTAATGCTTTATTTCATTGTTGTGTTGGTTGTGCAGTGAAGATGACAGAAGTTGTTGCATGGACAGTTGGAGATTGTTATGTTTCTGATCTGGAGATGCATGCAATGGAAAGAGGTGTTTCTACAGATCTTGGGTTTCCAGGCCTGGAGGCTTTGTGGTGGAGTGTGCCTGGCTGCAATGTGCAGGCAGTGGTTTATCTTTGCAGAAACCTGGCTGCATTTGGTAGTTCTGATGTCTTGGTTTTGCATTGTGGAGGAGAGTATTTGGGGTACATCAGTGCCCCAAGTTTGATTCCTGTATTGATATCCTTGGTGGAGGAACTAATGCAAAAAAAGGTGATTTTTTCTGAAATGCTACAAAGAGCACAATGAAACTACCTCAATGTGTTCACGTGCTAACATGTCAGTTTTCTCCAATGACAACTTTGTCTCTGTTAGTGTGCACTATTTTACAGCTGATGGAGTGTTGTTGGCCATTCTTGGAAATGCTTGTTGCTGTAAGGAAGAAAAGAAGATGAAAACCCCCCAAAAAATACAAAATAAAAGGTTTGTTTTCAAGCACCTTTAAAAAACAGGCTCTTTTCAGTAAAGAGGAAATCTCCTACCCTGGTTGAAGTTTCTTTTCCCACCCCGTGCATTGCACGATATGTCCACGGACTCTGTGGTAGTTCGAGGATCACACGTGCCACATCCGGGTCTTTTGAGGATGGCAGGCATGGAAATGGGACTGTGGAGGCAGAGGATTGGTCAATAAGGTTTCCTGGGTGTGGTGTGAAAGGAGAGACTGTGGAATAAGATCTGTTTGCTGAGAAGAGTGCAGATTGCAATGGCTATGGCTGTGTCTTTCAGGAAGCAGTGTCTGGACTTTGGGGGACTTGTGGATACATTGGTTGCAGGTGTATGCAGAGCACTGCGGAGTGGCTGCATATCTTGGATTGCTTCATGTGGATGTGCACTGGTAGGGAGTGCGTGGCATGAAGTGGCTGAATTTGCTTCCCCTTTGTGACATTTTGGTGAAACACCATCATCCAGCCATTGTTATTGTTCATTGTGGAGGAAACAGTTTAGGCCACGTTACTGGAATCTCTCTACAGTTTGCAATGAAGGAGGCACTTGGGAAAGTCATGGACATGTTTCCAAACTCCTGCGTAATTTTTGTTGCACTTTGCCCAGAGACAGATGTGGCTGTGCTCTTCATAATTTGGTCTGCAAATGGAGAAAGACAGGCGCAATGTCAAGAAGGCTGTTTGTGCATTCTTGCAAGATGTTGGTATGTCTTTCTTCCACAATGAAAACATGACATTTTTTAGCACCATTATTTTCTGCTGATGCTGGCAATCACCTTTTTATTTTGCACAATATACAAAATTCTTTGCAGCTGTTCTTGCAAGCATACGAAGCATGTGTGCAGTAGGTGTTGGCCATTTCAAAAGCTCTAAGAACAAAAAAAAACTACTTTGTTCTGGAAAAGAATGCAATTTTTTATTTTTTTTATTTAATTGGATTTTTATAGCGCTCACACAGCCCGGGGGCATTGAGGCGCTGTTACGGGAATATGTCTTAGATGCATATTTATAACACACGCAGACCCAGGGATCGAACCTGTGCTGCTTCGTGTCATCTTGTTTCCAAGGCGTGCACGTTGCCACTGAGCTATCCTCCCGGATAGCAATGGGTCACATGCTGCCGCCCCCTGCATGCGTTTGGAGGTCTGTGGACTATTGCACTGTCCGCTGACTTCTCGGACTGTGCGGGGGCCTGCACCATTTCATTGGCACTTCTATTTTTAAACTGTGAAAGGTGGCTCTGAAAAGAGCTTTTTTGGGGATTTTTAAGTTTTGTGTATTTTTGGGGATTTTCTAAACATGACACACAAGGGAGGGAAGGCTAGGGAGGGTAGGGAAGGGGCACCAACCATAGCAATCAGAAAGGGCAGATGGAGAGAGGAAGTTGGATGCGCACTTTCCATCGTGGTCCTGGACCGTAGCCTCGAAACCACTCCAGAACTGCTCACACCTGTAAAGTACTGTGTCACAGTATGTATACAAAACACTGACCTTTGAAAGGTAAGGATCCATTGCCATGCGTATAGCCTGCAAGGCTGCTTGAGGAATCATCTGTCCCACAGGAGTGTCACTTGTGGTGACAGGAGAAAATATCGAGGATGCTGTACTGGAACTCAACCTACTACCCTGTTCGAAGGGGAAGACCCTCTGAACTGCTGCTTTGTGGCTGGATCTTAAGTGTCATCGCATGGAGGTAGTCCATTAACTGTACAGCCCAGGTTTGATGTGACTAAGTACGATGCCACACTCATTGGAGCAAACCTTGGCCGCACTAGCCTTCGGCTCATCTTCAACAGTGGTGAAAATCTTCCACATCCAAGACTCATGTGGGCAGCAGGTAGTGGGGACTTCCGTTACCTCATTCTCTTCTTCCTCTTCTTCCTCCTCTGCATCATCACACCTGTTCCCCTTTCCAGGCCCTTGGGGAGGTGGTGTTGGAGGTGGCGGGGGTGGGGTAACAGCAGGAACACAGCAATTTGCCAAATAGTTGAACAGCAACCTGCAACAGTAGTCCTGGTCAGCCACAACCAATAGCAATGTAGTAATGCAGCAATGAAATGCCAATGACAGAAAGTGCCCAATGACAAGAAGTGCTCTGTCCTGGAAATTTAAAAACAGAATGAGGAGCAGCACTGGGGTGTGGCCTTGTATAGGGGTGTTGGGGAGCGCTTTGCAGACAATCATGCGGTTCGCGGACACTTCGAACCCCAAGCTGGGTTCAAAAAGTTCTGAAAAGTGTCCAGATCGTTAGGGGCATGGTCTGGGACATCTGCAAGGGTTTGTTTTGTGGACATGCCGGATAGGCAGGATGTTCATAGGACTTCGGGGGAAAGATACGCATGCCCCCAATTGTCCGCCGGACGGGGTTGGGGTCCCGAAACTCATTAAAGGTACGTCACAACTTTGCGGACATGCTGACAGGAGTGGAGTCTTACGGACACCTTCATTTTGAATGCAGACTTTCCGGACCGGCACAGTGTCCGTAGGACCCCTGCATTTTGTTTAATTGCAGACATGCTGGACAGTCCCGCTCTCTGCGGACTCGTAACAGGGATTTAAAAAAAAAACACACACAGAGCAACATAGAACTTTATTTAAACACATAAATACACACAATTAGGAAAGGGAAGGTTAGCAGAAATGGAGACATGTACAGGGGACTCAGGGTTTTCCACAGGTTGGGCATCAGGGGAGGAAGAGATTGATGTCTCATCATAACGTCTTTGCAAACAAGGAATTTGTGGGGATGGTTGGCTGGGACAGGGTGAAGGGGTACAGGTGCAGGTGAGGCAGTCTCTACAAAATATTTTAAGTCAGCAAAAGTGTTAATTCATTTGTCAATTTATGCCTCCAGACTCACTAGTTGATTTTGTACACTGTTACTTTGGTTTTTATGTGGTCATGGACTTGTGGAGGAGCTGCTGCTTCGGGGCCATTCTCTTCATCTCCTGTATGTACTGTTAAAGAAAAAAATATGTGTCAGGTACATGTGAAGCAATGTGTATTAATTGTTTTACTTTTCAAACTGTATTGTGTACCAATTGAGTTACTGTCTTCACTCATTTCATCCTGAGGGAAATTCTCTTCAAGCCACTCCTGAGTGTTTGCCATTTCTGCGTAAAAAAAGAGAAATAGTTTTTCCTAGTATTGCACACTAAACAAACTGCAGAGTTATAGGAAAAAATGCAGTGTACTTACCACTTAGTAGTACAGTTCTGCTAACAGTTGCTTCTCAGTTTGTATGTAAAGCAGCACTGAGGTAATACTGTTGGAAGCACAGGTTATTTTTCTTCTTGGTTCATTCCATTATGTTGCATACCCTATGCAATTGCACTGTTGCATTCATAAGTACAGAGTCTGTAAAGCTACATTTTTCCTTCTAATTCACTTATGTGTTGCTCTTTCAACATGTTCACTGTCTTTGCTGCATGCTACAACAATGTAAGAGAACCCCTTAGCTTTTGAATAGCGTGGATGCTACCTGAGGTCACTATAACGTCCCTTTCACAAAGTTTTTTCACTGAATGTGTGTGTATATATATATATATATATATATATATATATATATATATATATATATATATATATATATTACACAGCCCGCGGTAGCGGCTTTGTAGTTATGGTTAAGTTGCTAAACCCATAGGAAGAGCACTTTTTGGGCGGTTTATAACTTCGCTCCCCCTAGACAAATCCTCACCAAACGTTGCAAAATATGTATATGGCCCACTCTGAATTCTTTTGCAAAGTTTGGTGAGGTATGGTCCAGGGGGGACAAAGTTATAGGGGGGGTCCCAACATTTCTTTTTTTCCCATAGACTGAATCGAGAAAACATTTCTGTCGCACCTACAGCCCAAACCGCCTGACAGATTTTCACCAAATTTGCGGCAGGAGCAGTGGTTTGGTCCCGAAAGTCTGCTTTTGTAAATTTGGTGAAAATCCATGCAGTAGTTTTTTAAAAAACAACCAAAAAGTAGGTCTAAAAAAATGTGTGATATCTATGTCCACTCCGCGGACACACACCGATTGGATAATCGGCTTACGTCATGTCTGCGGACACGCAACGTGATCTCTGATTGGCTGGGATCAGGCGTGAGGTGCGTCAAATTGTTTTGATGCGCCTGCCATATTGGATGCGCGGACATGCACTGGAAGTGAGCATAAATCCAATTTTGGGGAGTGTGTTGGTGTGTATGAGTTGTTGGAGAGGGTGGGGGAGTAAGAGATGGGTAAAATGCTGTATTTGTTTAGATGGGAGAAGGGCGTGATGTGTTTGCGGTGTTCGCAGTCACTGCGGTTGTCCGCGGACATACTGAAACTGGGCGCACTACTGGCTATTTTAGTTTATTATGATGTTGGTTTTGGGTCGTTAGAAGAGCATTGGGTGAAGAGGGTATGTATTGAAGAGTTTGTACGTTGGTTGTAATTATTTATTAGATTGCTAATTGAAGTGCATAGTTTTGAGGTGGTGTATTATGTTTTTGGGTTGTGGTCATTTCATAGGTGTTTGTTTCTATGGCTGTATTATGCTGCCTTGGTTGTGGCCAGGGCCTAGAGTCTTGGGTGCAGAGCATTGGGTGAAGAGGGTATAGATTGTTTAGATTGTTTAGATTGCTAATTGAAGTGCATAGTTTTGGGGTGGATGTATTATATTTTTGGGTGGTGGTCGTTTGGTAGGTGTTTGTTTCTATGGGTGTGTTATGCTGCAGTGGTTGTGGCCAGGGTCTAGAGTCTTGGGTGCATGGCCAAAGGAACAAGCTAGCCTCCCAGCACGGAAATCCAGATGGCCTCAGCTGGTACCTTTGCCTTGATGACAAACCAGACCCTCAGTAGGGTGGTAGTACACATGTTGAGGCTGGGGGGCATGTGGGGAATTCAACCATCCTCACAGGGAGAGTGTGCTTGCCTGGGCGTTTTTGATTTTTTAAAAATGAAAATGAATGATGGGAGACCAACCTCTGAGAAATGTGCGAGGCCATTCCATGCACATTTCATCTGCTTCCTGCACAAAACGCATAGTCACAGGTACTCCAGGAAGACACAGCCTACAGGCGCCGTCTTCCCCTGTCATATTCAGCTGGAATGTGACAGACCCGGGTACATCAAAGCATTCCAATAAGGGGGCAGGCACACCTTGTTCCAGCCATGAGCAGCCTAATTTAAATATCAAAGGCTCCATGGATCTGCATTCATTTTGTCTAATTCAGATGGTGGCAGTGTATACTAACAAGATGTTTGGAGCAAGCCTGCTGAGGGGGCTCCGTTGCCAGACAGACAACAGGAAGGCGGGACTAACACCACTTTGGTATGCAATGAGTCAACTTGAAGCTAGTTCCCACCTCTCTGTATGAAAGGCAGTGAATGGCCTGTCTGGGTCCAGCAGATACCACATGTGTCCCTGCAGAGCAGACCTCTTTCAGACGGACAAAGGATGTGGTTTGGGAGAGACATGAAGTCTGCTCCCAGCACAAACTTCAAGGGAGATCTGCGCTTTATTCAAGAGTCACAGAGGGCTCAGTTCACCCGAGAGACACTTTGATCTACTACAGACAGGAAGATGGGTGGGACGTAGGTATATGTTGTCACCCCTTGATGTCATGTTGCAGAGCATTCTGGTCCTGACCTCATTCATAACAGAAGATTGTTGGTGGTGACCCAGGATTGGTTCATTAAGGTAGGCTTAGCCTGTACCTATCATTAGGGCCCATTTGGCTTTAAAAGAGGGCTTACCCCTTCACTTAGCAGATCATCTGACTTAGAATGGAGTAAGAAGAAGGACTCATTTAGAAGGAAGGCCAGGAGCGCCAAGAGGGAAGCAAGGTCCCGCCTCTAAACATCTTCCAGGGAACAGAGGGAGATACTGGACTCAGAGGACCCATCCAACAGCTACAGAACCAGTACCCAGCCAGCACAAAGCATGCCCTGCTAGGTTGTGCCAGCAAGCTTCCTAGGTGGTAAGTGCCGGAGAGTCGCTGGACAAAGGACATGAGCCCTGCAAAGAAGCTAGGAGGAGTGCCACACAAGCATCATCCAGCGTCCATCTTTTAAGGACATTTTTGATAAAGTTGAGTCCTGGAACTGCATCCAGCTTCACCACTCACTGTTGTCACACTGCAGTCACAAGAGCTATCCGAACCACCTCGACTAGCATTCCAGATTCGCTAATCAGCACAGAGACAGCGATTCCTGGCTCCGAACCGCTACGCCACACAGCCGGCAGACATCCATCCAGGCTTGCTTGTCGAATTGCCTGCCGCCTGGTACCCGCAGCTGTCTCGCACCACTAACTCTGTGAAGTGCAGTAGAACCTGCTGCGATGCTGTCAAGAACAAAGAACTTCTTCAGAACCAGGTACATAATGGTTCTGCCCCACCAGTCCTTCTCCAAAGGCCCCTAGAGACAGTTACGACCCTTTGCCTCCTTGGTGTTGGAACCAAATAATCTAGAACAGTAAGACTGATTACTTTACGAACTACCCTCCTGTCAGTATCCAGAGTGCATCCCTTTCCTTCGTGAAACTGTCTTTCCTCTGTGTTCCTTTACAGGGTGGGTCGTATTAGTAGTGTGCTAGAATTGTCTGTTGTAGTAATAATAAAGTAGATATTTCTATACAACCTTGACTGGATAGTCCCTTTTATCATTAGGTAATAATTGTATTTTTACTGTGTTGCAATTAACCATGATCCATGACCTTGCAGGAATTAGCCTGCTGTTCCGCCCATGTTACCAACATGGGAAAAGGAGGTCTTATAACTCACTTGTATTCCAATCTGTTTGGATCCCTTCTGGTATACTAGAGGTGTGGGTTGATTGATGGATTAGAAACCGATATTCATCCATGGACCACTGGTGCCTCAGAAGCTGATTCATCACAGCCACAAGACAAAAAATGGGGTGGCATAGGGAAAAAAGAACCAACAGTAACGGTCACAGTAGGCATTGTGACATTTTTACAGTGTAAGTGCAAAAAGAGCACAGAAGGGGGTTAATAGTGAGTAGTATTGGGGAGGGGGGACGGGTGAAGGGGAGGGGTGAAGTCCAGGAGTGGGGTGCCCAGGGGACTGAGAAAGTGCTGAGGGAAGCCACAAAGGGCAAGTGCAGGGGAAATGGAAAAAGAAGTGTGAAGGAGGGTTGCCCCAAGTTCATGCTAATTCAGGAGGGGTGCCATGGCCAAGTGCTGGTAGGTATGTTGTGGGGGACAGGTCAAGGTGGGCCTGGTGCCTGTAAAACTCATAAGGGACCAGGCACCAGTCACAGCAGCAGAGGAACAATAAGCATGGGATGAGGGGAAGGAAGGATGAGGAAAAAAGGAAAGTCTTGAGAGGTTTACAGAACCTGAGGTGATCCGGCACAAGTCCGAGGGGGCAGGGAGGCCATTCTAGAGGGAGGCTCCTGCCAAAGAAAGGGATCTACCTCCCACTCTGACCTGCAGAGAGTTGGAGCTGGAGGACCAAATAACTCTAGCAGGGAGTATTTAGGGAGAGAAAGCTGGATGTAGAGAGGTCCCAGGGAGCCTTGTGGATGATGCAAAAGGTCTTGAAGTTGATCCTTGCAGTCACTGGAGCTAGTGGAGAGATTTTAGGGCTGGAGAGATGCAGTCCCTGGGCTTGAGGCCAAGGATAAGTCTTGCCACCCAATTCTGGATTAGTTGAAGAGTGTGAAGGAAAGAAAGTGGCAGATTGAGGAAGAGGATGTCACTGTAGTCCAGCATAGAGAGAACCAGAGCTCTGGAGACATTGAGCTTTTGTGGGAATTGAGAAAAGGGAGAATGCCTCTAAGGAGATGGAGCTGAACGTTGGACTTTTTGGCATGGCTCGTGATGTGCAGAGAGAAGGACAGAAGGAGAGAAGGAGAGAGAGCATTCAAAGATGACCACACAGTGTTTAGCCTCACAAGAGGGTGAGGGGAGGGGACCCAAGGAGGGTGGCCAGAGAGTGGGGGAAACAGGGAGCAGGCATCCCAATGAAAAGGACCTCTGTCTTACTGGCATTAAGGCAGAGATCGTTAGCAGAGCACCACGCCTGCATTGCAGTCAGGCAGTCAGGAATGAGAGAGGAAGCAGAGGCACTAGAGGGAGGAAGCTTAAAGGAAAGCTGAGCATTCTCAGCATAACACTTCAAATGAGGTGAGAAGGAGGAGATTAGGTGGGTCAGGGGCAAGGTAGATATTGAAGAGTCATGCTGATCGGATAGAACCCTGAGGGATCCACAGGTAGGGAGTGAGGTGGAGGAAAGGAAAGGGCCCAATTGTTGTACGTGGGAGGCTCAGTTTGAAAGGAAGGAGGTTAGCCACGCCAGTGCCAGGCCCGTGATGCTTAGGATATCACACAGAGGATATATTAGGATGGCATGATTGACAGTGTCAAAGGGAGAAGAAAGATTGACAAGGATCAGAACAGAGGGAGAGTAAGAGTCAAGGTTTGAGAGTATGTCTTCATGGATGTTCAGGAGAGCAGCTTCGGTGCCTCTGGATGCTCTGAAGCCAAACTAGTGGTCGTGGAGAAAGCCAGCTGATTGTGTGTGGTGGGACAGTTGGGGGATGACCAGCTCCTCAATGAGTTTGTCCAAGAAAGGGGTGATGGAGATAGGGCGATAGTTTGTCTGAGCATGAAGGGTCTGCAGATGACGTTTTTAGAAAAGGTTGCACAAGAGAGTGCTTGAGTGGTTGTGGGAAGGAATCAATGGCAAAGGAGTGGTTATAGAGGTCAGCCACGGAAGGGGTGAGATTGGAGACACTGTCCTTGATTGTTCTGAATGAGCAGGGGATAAGCTGCTTGGAGGAGACTTTCATAGAACAGACTTCTCTAGAGACCTCATCCGGTGAAATGGGAGAGAAGGAGGAGAGAATGGGATGGGGGCATAGGGAACCCCAGGGAGGCAAGAGAAGAAGAGAGTGGGGAGGGGAGTATATGACAGTGACAACAGGATGTCATGAGTTTTTATAGAGAAGTGGGAGGCAAGTACAGTGCACAGAGCTGGGGGGGCAGAGGAGAGGAGGAGACTGCAGTAGGATTGGCAAGTTCAACCTTGTTATTTGTTGCCCCAGAGATGCAGGCTTGGACGTGAGCCCACTTCTTGGAGCAGATGATGAAACAATATTGCCTTTGGCGCAGGTGGTAGGCCAGTTTGTCAGAGAATGTACTTGAGTTCTACCACTTCCGCTCAGCAGCTTTACACTTGCGGTTCAAGGCTGCCATTTAGATGCAGGCTTTCTGTGGATCCTCTTTGCAGAGGCAAGGATGTCCAGAGTATTAGAGATGGAGAGATGGAGGTTAGGGAAGAATCAGTAGGAGAGTCAGATGTAGGGGAGGGAGGAGGGATGAAGGTGGAGGCAAATGCAGTGACTGACACACACTTTATTGGTCGAATGACGGAGAAGGAGACTGGCAGTGTGGGTAGAGGCATCACTTGGGGCCCAGGGAGCTCAAGATGGGAGGAGAGGAGAGAGTGATTGGACCAGGAGAGAGGAGTAGTTAGAGGGTTTCAGAGAGAGGAGTAGTTAGAGGGTTGCAGAGAGGGATATCTGAGGAGATGAGAACATCCAAGGTGTGTCCAGCAGAGTGGTTTGACCAGAGGGAAGAATTGTGAGGGAAAGAGAGTCACAGGGGTCACAAAAGAGTACAATGCCAAATCAGGAGAATCAAGATGCTAAGATCCCCAAGAAAGTGAAGTTTGGGGGAAGAGGGCAAGAGAGAAGAGGAGAGTTCCACCCATTCCGAGAGGAAGAGGAGGGGGTAGGTCTAGGTGGCTAGTAGATAGTGGCGAGAGTGAGGGAGAGGGTAGGAGAGACAGACAGCCTGCAGATGATGCATTCAAAGGAGGAGTAGGATTGAGTGGGAATAATGGTGGCCGGCACCCACTCAGGGAAAATCAGGGTCACTCTGCCTCAAGACCATGTGTGCCTGGGACTGATTAGGATCCTGTAGCCCTCAGGGAGAAGGGTGTCAAAAGCAGTGACAGAGCTGGCCTTACACTAGGTCCCAGTGAGAGCATGGAAATCAAGGTATTCAAGGAGGTGATAGATGTCTGAGGAATCTTTGACAGCAGAGCAAGAGTTGAGGGTAGCTTAATTAAGCTGGTTGCCCCATTTAAATGTTTTCTGAGGGGGTTACCACCACCAGATGGGGAGCAAAGGGGGAAGGAAGATAGAGGGGTGACTAGAGGGGGTGGGGGAGACCTGGGCCATGATAGTGCCATTAATGTAGGCATTGATGATCCACCTGGATGATGAGAAGTGAGCCAAGAGCACTTCCCATCTAGTACCACCATTAAAGGGAGAGGAAGAGAAAGAAGAGAGGACAGAGACCATATGGGAGTCCATAGGTCAGGAGAAGGAATGGCAAAGGAAATGTCAGTGACAGTCTGCCTAGAGAAAGCATTGATGTAGGTGTCTGCTATGGGAAGACCTGGGTTGGAGACCAGGAGAGTCTTCTTAAATGTCTTCCTACCTGACTTCGAGAAGGACGGAGGATAGGCGATGCAGAAGCAGATAGAATAGATAGGAGAGATGGAGAGCACCCTATGGGCGTGGTGGGGGGCATGGGATCAAGGGCATGCAGAGGAGGGAGAGGGTCTGCATTGCCAACAGATGAGAAAAAACAACAGTGGTAACAGGATCCGGGTGGGGGCCGCGAGAGTTAGAGGTACAAAATTTAGGTTCAGACATAAATGAGGACTGTCAGAGCTCAGAAAGTTAGCAGAGAAAATGCCCAAGTTTGAAAAATAATTTACCACAAAAGAATACTTTCTGGAATAATGAACTATGTGTGGGTTTAAAAAAACAACAAGGCTATAGCAGATAAAGTCACAAGGTCCACAGCGCTTGTATAACAATTAAAGAGATCAACCAAGGCTGCAGGTGTCTGGGTGGTGTGGGTATACTGCCAGTATAAATCCACGAGGTAAGTTATGAAGAACAAAAGAGGTCCCAGTCTCTCTGCGCCAAGGAATTGGAATTTATTGAAGGTGAAAAACGCCTAACAAGTGTTTCAAGCTGCGTAGAGCTCTTCTTCAGAGACTACAGTTATACAAAAATGACAAGCAAATTATAAATAAATTACAATGTATGCAGTTAGTACAATGTATCAAAAACAAACAAAGGTACAAGGGAAGGGAAAGGAACCAAGGCAATGTGCAACCACAATTAACACATGTGCAATACATGTAAAAACCCATAATAAATGAGGTTAAATTACCGCAAGTTGTCAATTTCATCCGTAGCAGCACGTGTGCATGGAAACAATTGCAGAGAAAAATTACAGCACAATTTTAGAAACAAGGGTTGACCATAGCAGCGCAATCATGTACCACACGAATCAATCAGATAAGTCTTAAAATAAAAGACTAATATGTGCCCCATAATTGTGAAGTAAACGGTTTACCTTGAAATACAGCAATTAGTCGTCAAAATTAAATGTAGGACAATGCCAGGATGAATTCTGAAAAGACCCCAATATGTAATTAATATAAACAACCAAAATTAGAACAAAACCATTTATAACCAAGGTACCAGAATCATTAAAGATTGAAACATACCTCAAACTGCCTTGCTATTGCGGAAGGCTAAAATTCAACAAAAACAAAAGAAGCAAAACCGAGTCTCAATTAATGTTGCATAAAGGCCAACAATAACCCTTTTAAACCACTAATTGGCTCCTGATCAACAAGGAATTAAATATATCAGCCGTAATTATGCCGTAATATACAAGAATTGCAAAGATAATTGTTCCAGGAAACAACCAATTAGGTCCTTGACCATCTATAAGTAGGGGGAGCGTATTAACACGTCTTACCGCGACGATCGTAAGTTTGTGTCTGCTCAGGATTCCATCGCACGATTCGTGAAATAGTAGTAGGACTACATATACTAGAGTCTAAAGGCAGTGAGATGTATGGTCATGCAACTAAGGTGTAGCAAGTTGGGAAAACGAGCCACCATGTTGAAAGAACGGAAAGAGCCTAACAGGGAACTTTACTACATTAAAAGGAGGTCTGTAGGCCCAGTACGAATAATACATTCCAGAACTAATTAATTAGCCAAAAGAAAAGAACTAAAAAAAAACCAATATATTAGTAGCCAAGTCAATTAATTAATAATGATGCATTGAAATGAGAACTGATGAATAAAACCACGTACAATTGTGAATGGAATTGAATAATAAGGGGAAGAAAGGGTTTGCAAGCCACAAGATAGCGGCTGAAATAACAGGACGTGAGTGCGCTGCTACAGGTCAGCATTAGGCATTATGGCAATACAAAAACAAAAAAGTTCAATAAGGGGGACACAGCCCCATGGACAAGAAAAAATGATAACAGTTCTCACAAAGGGTAGATTAAGGCACTTGTCAATCTCAGTCAATAATGTGCATCCTGAATTATAAAAAGGTGGCAAACTCATGATCCGAATTGAGTCCAGAAGTGACAGTCCGATATTTGCAAATTAATTTTGCCTCCAATTGATGTACTTTTAATGTGAGGTTGCCACTGCGTGGAAGCAATGTAACTTTACTACATTAAAAGGAGGTCCGTAGGCCCAGTACGAATAATACATCCCAGAACTAATTAATTAGCCAAAAGAAAATAACTAAAAAAAAAAACAATACATTAGTAGCCAAGTCAATTAATTGATAATGATGCATTGAAATTTGAACAAGGGCTTAACTCACCAGGCCAAGGGATTGTGGTGGAGTTTCTAAACCTATAGGATTACAGAGCATTGGTTCTGTTTAGCTAAGGTTGCCTGTTTGCTGTCATTCATGTGTCCTGGGCATTTGTTAATGGGTGGTTCACAAATGTGTAGATCATTTATGTGTCATCTGCATAGTTGTAGCAATTATTTATCAGATTTATTGATGATGTCTTGTAGGTGTGCCCTGAAAAGTAGAGTTGAGAGTGAAGATCCTTAAGCTACTCCACAGGTAATCGGGCAAGGCTGGGAACTTTAAGGGCTCGAGCTACGGAAAGAGGCAATCCAGTGTAGAGTTATTCTTCAATGCCAATATCTTCCAGTCTTTTTTGGAGGATCTTTGACTGATGGTGTCAGAAGCCGCTGAGATGTCAAGACAGATGAGCACACTCTAAGAGTTGTCATCTGCATTGTTTTTAAGTGTATTCCAGATGGAGTACAGAGCAGATTCTGTACACCTAGAAGATTTAATCCATGCTGTGCTTCATTCACGATTTTATTTTTAATGAAATCCCTGAGTTGATTATATATTAGAATCTTAGGGGTGATAGTTAGCTGGGTCAAATGGATTAGCTCTGATTCATGCAGATTTAAACTAGGCTGGGACTCATCAAGTGATGATGGAGTAATTGAGGAGGGATAAGAACATGGTGTCTGGAGAGTTTATGATTGATTTGTGTAGACTGGAGGAACATGGATCTTCAGGAGATCCTGATGGGTTGCACAAGTCAATGGTTCTGCAGACAGAAAGTGGAAAGACATCCCTGCAGATCTGAAGCAGTTTCAAATTATTCCCCTTCTCAAGAAACCCTCTCTTGACCCTAATGTGCCTGGTAACATCCGCCCCATCTACCTCCTCCTTTTCCCCGTGAAACTCTTGGAATCTGTGGTCTCTCCTCTTCTCACATCCTTTCTTGAAAAATTTAAATTACTTGATGCCTTTCAATCAGGATTTCAGCCTGGTCGAGTCACATAGATCTTTGCTTTTCTCTGTTTTGGATGACATGACACATCTGGTTGACCAGGGGTGGGTAGGTGAATTGATTCTTCTAGATCTTCCTGCTGCTTTTGATACAGTGGATCACCCTGTGCCGCTGCACTGCATCTCCCTGGCTGGCCTCTCCAGGCAGGTTCTCTCTTGGTTTTCCTCCTTCCTGACAGATAGGACACAGACTATTGCCCTTCCTTCATTCCTGTCATAAACAAACACACTCTCTTGTGATGTCCCGCAGGGCTCCACCTTGTCTCCTGCTCTTTTCAACATTTACATCCAGCCTATTTAGCTGCTCATCCACTCCAGTGACTTCTGCTGCTATTCCTATGCTGATGACACGCAAATCATCATTCGGCTTTACTTGGCTCCACCGAACACAGCGTCCCAGCTTAGGAGTTGCTTGGCAGCAGTAGGGAGCTGGACGGGTAGCAATTGGCTTAAATTGAATGGAGACAAGACAGAGGTCCTGGTGGTGGACCCCCCTTCTTGTCCCTCTTTTGTTTCTCTTCATTTAGGTCACCCTTCACCTGTATCTCAGGTGAAGAATCTCAGATTTATCTTTTCCAAATCTTTGACGGCCTCAGGTCAGTGTCATCTGAAAAACTGGTCACTACCAACTAAGGATCCTGTGTAAGGTTTTGGCTTTCCTTCCTGCTTATCTTAACTCCCTGTTGGTTTCTTCTCTCATTCTTAGTAGTTTAGACTACTGCAATTCCCTCTTCCTGGCTCAACCCCTCTTCATTTTGCACCGACTACAGCTACTGCAAAATCTTGCTGCTCGTGTCTCTACTGCGACCCCTCTGGTGTTCATATTTCTCCTGTGAATTGGGCACTTCCTTGGTTGCCAGTTAAAAAATTGATTCTCTTCAAAACTCTTTGTATTGTCCACCGGGCATACTATGGGCTCAGAACAAAGTAAGCAGGATGTGTTTCAACCTTGCATGCCTACTCTCACCTCTGCTCATCGGATGCCTGTCTTCTGGCTGTTCCTCAATGCCATCTTACTTGGATGGGCAGCTGCTAATTTTGCATTGCAGTGGCCAAGCTATGGATTGCCCTCCCCCTCTCTCGCTTGCTACGGAAGATCACTTTGGATTCTGTCACCTTTTGAAAACTCATCTGTTTTAGGAGGTTTAGCTGGTTCCCTCAGCACCATGATGCCCTTGGCGAACGTGCACTTTATAAAAGCATCATGCTATATAATGAAAGGCCAGATGTCTCTTTGCCCAAAACCATCCTGCCCGCTTCACCTGTTATCACCACTAAAGGGAGGTGTTGCCTTACGCATACAACAATAAGACTTCAAGTTCATTTTTGAGGCAAACAAAATGTGTATTTCAACAATGATAACATACAATTAACTGCAGAAAAGGCTGTGGACAATACTTTTCACCATACCTGCCAGCATTCATAAGTAAGGTAAAATGCATAGCACCAGCACAGAAAGTTTCAAAGTTTCAGAGAAATAGTTTCTTTCGCTTAAGAGGGCACAGCATGATATTCAATTGAATCATCTGTGCCTACTTCTTTCTCCCTCCTCATGATGAGAATAAACAGCTTAATATATTCAGCACACATTGGGCCTCATTACGACCCTGGAGGTAAGTGAAAAACGATGGCGGTAAATGATTACCGCCATCGTTTTCCGCTAGGTCCGATTATGACCCTTGACCGTTAACTACGATGCCATTAGCGGCATCCTAGTCAACGCTGCCGTTATCTGCGCAAAGGACACGCGCACGCGACCTCCCACACCGGACTTAGCGCCATGGCGGAAAGGTACGCGAATGCCGACCCAAGCGGACATGCACCTAACGCCATCACCCAGCCCGTTAAGTACCTTACAGCCATGGCGCTAAGTACGCCATCGCGAACCAACCGTAAATGGCCATGTAAAGTGAATCCAGCTGCCACAGGTGCACAGAAACAGCACAGGTGGAGGCAATACAGACTCAGGAAGTACAAAAAGCGCACCCCACCCCTTCCCACACCAAGTCACACTCCACAATGATACCAATACGACTTGCAATGTTGGGGCTGGAGGACCTGATAGCAATGCAAGTGCTACAACAACAACAACAACAACAACAAAAACAACAACAACAACAACAACAGGCAGCACAGAGGAGACGCAGGAGGAGAAGGAGGGCAAGGCAGGGCCAGCAAGCCCCACCAGCACAGCCAGTGCCACCACGCAGGCAGCCCCCAATCCCACGCATCAGAGCCAGTCCATTCAACCTCACTGCTGAGCAGATCCACACCCTGTACCGTTTGGACGGGGACACCATCAACGCCATCGTAGACATGACACACAACGACATTGACAGCATGATAGAAAGTCCAACCGCCATCCCACCCCTACTGAAGGTAGTGTCTGTACTCCACTTCCTGGCCACAGGCACCTACCAGCACACAGTGGGGCACTTGCATGGCATTTCACAAACATTATTCTCACATACACTCATCCAAGTGCTCGATGCCCTCCTCAAGCACACAGACGACCAAATCTCATTACCACGGACTGCCCAGGAGATTGCAAACACCAAAGTGGGTTTCCATGCACTAGCCAGCATACCTGGTTGCATTGGTGCCATCGACTGCACCCATGTGGAATTGGTGGTTCCACGTGCCATGGAGGTACCGTACCGTACCGCAACCGGAAACAATTCCACTCAATCAACGTGCAAATGGTCTGTGACTCCAACAAGATCATCACACATTGTTGTGCCCGATTCCCCGGATCAACCCATGATTCAATGGTCCTGAGGAACTCCACAATACCACGCTACATGGAGCGACATGCAGGCCCAAGATCCTGGCTACTCGGTGAGTCTAATGTCATGACCATGGAAATGTGATGTGGGTAGGTGAATGACGTACCAATGCATACTCCACCTGGCTGAAAGGGGGGGGAAATGATGCATACTCCACCTGGCTGAAAGGGGGGGGAATGATGCATACTCCATCTGGCTGTGAGTAGCAGAGAGAACGGAGACATATGATACCCTAAAGCAACCCAAACTCCACCCAACACCAGTGAAGCCAATACCCAATGTATGCAGCCTTACCATGTGAATGAGGTCGTGTCCCAACCATGACACAACCATCTGCAAGTGCATTCTACCAATTCAGACCACATTGTCAACAATGAAATGCACCTACATGCACGTCACCAAACACCATCAACCGAAAGACCTGTCCCCCATACCTGCCCACGAAGGAGGCACATGACGGACAGAAACATCAACACACCATTACACAGACAGCAGGGGCCCCAAAATGTCCCTATCAACATCAGCATTGCTCACTGGGGTCATGATGAGGCCCACAGCAATGTTGCAATGATGTGCAGGACACGTGCCAGGCCAACAAAACAAACGGCATGAACGGACACAGTGGATGGGCACTCACAATGCACTCCACCCCTCTGCATACATTGGGTGATGGCATGCAAAACAGGCCATGAGAGCCATGAGCATATACTGGTTGCATTGTGTGAATCAATTAGTGCATTTAGAAGTGGTCCAAAGTAACAGTTGGATGCAAGCCATGGTGGCACATCATGTTCTTGATCAGACGTCATGACTGACACATACATTCTCGCCTACATACAGGTGATGCAGGCTATCCCCTGAAGAGGTGGCTCCTTACACCAGTCCGGAACCCGCAGAACCAGCATGAGGAGGACTTCAACCCTGCACATACACGTACCCGTGTGGTCATTGAGCAGACATTCGCCCTATTGAAGGCACGGTTCCGATGCCTCAGCAGGTCTGGTGGGGCACTCCTGTACCGCCATGAGAAGGTGGCAAAGATGGTCATGGCATGTGTCATGCTACACAATATGTGCATCAGACGAAATGTGCCCCTGCCCCCTGACGCAGAACTGCAACCACCTGACGATGAGGATGAGGAGGGTGCAGATGGGGCCGCACCTCATGGAGGAGGCGATGCACATGAGGGGCGTGAAATGCGTCAAAATATCATCGACCAATGCTTCTAGCACACACGGCTGGTGTGTATCACATGGAGACGGCACTTGGGGCACTGTGTGTCTCTGGGACATGCACACTGTGGACTGTACACCAATAAAGCACACATATGCAATGAAAATGTCCACACATTTCATTTAGGAAAAAGTGTATTTTAATCATAAATTGTCGTGACACACCCCCTCCCCCATCCCCCCTCCCTCCTGCACACCCCAACACACCCCCTTCCCCCTCCCACCTCCCCCCTGCACACCCCAACACACCCCCTCCCCCCTCCACCCTCCCCCCTGCACACCCCAACACACCCCTCCCCCTGCACACCCCAACACACCCCCTCCCCTCTCCACCCTCCCCCCTGCACACCCCAACAAAACCCTGTGAGTGTCTACAGATGCCTGTAACAGTGGGCACAGGCTATTACAAGCCCCCTCTCCCGGCCCCTGGGGCACCCCGGCCTGTGGAGCGCAGGTTCCGTCCTGAACGTCGGACGGGGCTGCTCTGGGCAGAACTGGCAGCAGAGGATGTCCCTGCCTGCTCCCGTGCATGCATGTCCTGTAGGGTGTGGGAGAGCTCAGAGAGCACACGGCGCACCCCAGCAAGTTCGCCACAAATGTCCCTTGACATGGACTGCATTGCATCCCTCAGGGTGTCAGTGTTCTGCGCAATTTCGGCCCTTAGGGTCTCCGTAGCCTGTTCGATGGCTGCCCTAGCCCCCACACATTCCGCAGCATGCTCGGTGAGTAGCGTGGACAGCTGTTCCTGCCGTTGAATGATGTCCTCAAGGGACTGTTGCCCCTGCTGGGCCATGCCCATTGCTGGTGGTGTGATGGAGGGGCTGCTCCCCTCCTGTGGACTTAGAACTGGGCATGGGGTAGATGGCCACTCCTCTTCCTCTGTGTGCCCCTGTGTGGGATCCTCATGGGGGCTGGCATGGGACGAACAGGAAGAATGTGGAAGGTCAGTGGGGTGTCTGACGTCGTGCTCCTCAATGTCGGAGTCTGAGCATGCTGCAATGGCAGCTGATTCTCCAATGGTGCTGCTGGCCGCAGAACCGGTGCCTTCTGTGGCAGGCAATGCTGGAACAGGTGGTGCTGCTGCTGCTGGCCTGCTGCCTACTGGGGTGCTTGCCGGTGGGCCGTCCTGTTTGCTGGCAGTGGATTGTGCTTGCTGTGGGGTCTGGCTCACTGCAGCTGAGGCTGAGGGTGCGTGAATGGTTGTCTTGGCCTTCTTGGCACTTTTTGTCCCAGGGCTGTCCTCGTCCTCGGGGTGTGATTCTGAGCCTGTGGTGGAGCAAAGGAGGGAGAGCGTTATTGATGGCTCTGCGGACATTGGAATGACAATGATTGACATGATTTTGGTCAGTAGATGAGGCACATTTGAGGCAGGAGCATGCAGGTTGTCTCCTTTTTGTGTGGAATGAGGATGGAGGTATGTGGGTGCCGGCAATTAGGGTGTGCATGCTACATGTATACAGGGTGGAGCTCGCATGTGGCTGTGGGCAGTGTCCAGCTAATGTGTTGCATTTACACTCTAGGGCAACATTGTGCTACACATGAATGGACTTCAGTGACTATGGCATGTCTTGATTTGAGGCACCTACCTTCATCGCCTGATGTCGATACTCCTCTTTCCATCCCTCCAACGCCTTCAATGAGTTTCAGTGGGAATTCAGAACCTCCACCAGTAGCCAGGGCAAGGTTGCGGTTGGCAGAGATGATGCTTCTTACACGTAGCCTAAGGTCATCCCACCGCTTCCTGTACTGCTGTGGGGTGCGGGGTACGGTCCCCACCGCGCTGACGCGCTCTGCCACCAGGGCCCATATGGCCTTCTTTTTGGCTATCGCCGGCCTGGTCATTTGCGGCGAAAAAACAACGGCTGCATTGTCTTGTAGGGTCTCCGCGAGCATGCTCAGTTCCTCCCACGAGAATCTGTCCTGGCGCTGGCGGTCGCATGCCTTCTTGACAACTTTGGGCATTTTTGGGTGGTTAAGTGGGTGTGTGATGGGTTGGGACAGGTGTCAGGGTTGGATCTGGTGTTGTTGGGAAGGATGGCAATGGATTGTGTTTTTAAAGATGGCCGCCGTGCTGTTTCCCGTTCCGCCGCGATGACGCTATTTCCGGTTCCGCTTTTTACGGTGACCGCTAATTGCGGCCACTGCTGATTACGGTGGCCGCTAATTACGGTGGCCGCTGAGATGGGTGGCGGTAGTGCACCTTGCGCGGCCTACGATGCCGGTAGGGGCCCTTTCCGCCATGGCGTTATTTACATTGCCGCCATGGTGTAATGGTCGTGCGCGATGGGTCGGAATGTGGCGCTCTTTCCGCCATCGGTCCACGGCGTAAACGTTCATTACGCCATGGCGGTAATGTCGGCTACTTTCCGCCAGGGTCGTAATGAGGCCCATTGCTTCATGGCAGGTCATTAAATCACAGGCTAATTGTGAACACAGGCCAAGGTTTTGGCTTACTCCATGCAGCTGTTGCTTTGGCTAATTTAACTCACAAGGACTTTCTGTTATCTGCAACCCAAGCACTCTTCAAACGTGTGCAAAGCCAGCTAATTAGAGAACCTATGTTCATTAATTTAAAAAGTGCCTACAATATTTGTTCATAATGTTCACAATCAGTCCTTTTTAACCCAGTTCTATAATTACAATGTATGTCAGTAAGTAAGTCAATCTGTCACGTCCAAGGCGAGCATATCTCAAAAAACATTCTCTTGCATAATGAAAGCATTTGTGGTGGATTTTGAAGTGGCCTGTGGTCTGACACATGGTGGCACTGGGGACACTGATTACTGTACTAATCAAGGATGACAGTACATGAGATTCCAGTAATAATAGCTGGCCACCTAACACAAACAATCACTCCTACTAGTACTGAATATACAAACCCTGACTGGAGCACCGAGATGCATGGACCCTCTCTGGGGTGAAATAGCCATACACGTATGGTTTGGCATAACTTGTATATGGAGCAAAACAAAACAGCAAAATAAATTCCATCAGGACAGGTTTCATGGAGCTTAATCGCTCTTTGTAGTGTCTCTTTTACTTTCCACCCATCCCCCCCAAGTAGTCTATTAAAGATGGTGGTCTTGCCCACTTGTCAGCACGGAAAGGGATTGCTCTGCACAGTTTGTAGTTCAGATCAAAGTTTCCTGTGTCTCAAGTAATATATTGGTGCCCCCTGTTGCTCCAGCAATGTCTTTAGGAACAATAACAATGATGCAAATGTCCAAGATCTCAGCAGAAGGGGTGCTTTCAGTATCAGACACGGCAGGCAATGCTGTGGGTAACAAAGAAGATGGTGCTCGCTTTAGGTGTGAAGCATGGATCCAAAGCTAGCAGCCACAATATTTTTGCAGCCATCTGAGTGGTGAGCAATACCTGCGACGGCCCTTTTCACCTGGGCTGCTGTCTTGATACTCGATAAGTACCCAGTCATCTGCATGGATGCCGTGTCCTCCTCCCTCCAATGGTTTTGGCAATTTGTCGGTGACCTTTTTGTAAAGAATTGACAGGTGTTTAGCTAACTCTTTACAGTCATGTATTAACAGTGAATATGACACATCTTGATATTTGGCACACCTGATATATTTGCTGGGTGCTTCATGACTACTTCATAAGGAAACAATCCAACATATGAGAGCACTATTTCTATTGCATTATTTAACAAAATTCACACTACTGTTCCTCCAAACAGTGTAAGGCAGTCCAAATTCGGGTAAATACTTCTTTACAAGCATTTTAGCTATTCTTAATGCAGTAATGTTTTATTAGGGGAATGCTTCAACCCATTTGCTAAACATACATACTATTACTAACATATCATTTTCTTTGACAGGGGGGCAATTGTTATAAACTTTAACTGTAATGCTTCAAACGGAAATGCAGATGGCTGAAAAAGTCTTGGTGGAGTTCCTCACTCTTCCCAATGTTATAGGGCACACATATTAAACATTTTTTACAAAAGGTAACCGTGGCTGGTCTTATCTTAGTGTTACTCTACACTGTAGTGAGCAACTGTACACATTCATCTACACCTACATGAGATGGACCATGAGCATAGGACAACATGAAAGGTAAATACATATGTGGTAATTTCCATTTTCCTTCATTTTGCATATCTAGCCAACAACCATCTACATATTTCCCAGTCTGTTTCCTTTCCTGAAGCTCTTGTCAGTGGCCTCAGCCTGAATAACCCACACTGTCTCAAGGGTATTATCAAATATGATATTCTCTGGCTGCATCATGTGTGTAATAAATATAAGTGGTACAGGGGACTGTGCAGTTGTCTTTGCAATTAAGTCAGCAAAAGCATTACCTTTCCCCATATCATTTATAATGGCCTTGTGTGAGCTACATTTAATGATGTCCAATTTCTTTGGCAGGGTCAATGCATACAATAATTTAGAAATCATTGTACCATGCTGTATTTTTGTCCCATGCAAAGTTAAAAATCCTCTCTCAGCCCAAAAGCGGCCGAAGTTGTGAGATACTCCAAATGCGTATTAGCTGTCAGTGTAAATATTAACAACAAGACCAGAAATCAACTCACAAGCTCGGGTGAGGGCAATAATTTCAGCTGCCTCTGCTGGATGCTGAGATATCCTACAAGCCTCAACAATGGTTGTAATCGCATATGCTGCCGTGGTAGTAACATTCAGTCATTTAAAACACAAACCATCTACATAAAATGTACCATCAGGTTGATCAATTGGAGTATCCACCAGATCTACTTGTCCATTTGTTTCATTATCTGTTATTAATACACAATCATGCATTACTTTTGATTCATCCGCTAGGAGGGGTTGCAGAGTGGCAGGAATTAAAGTTTTATAACGTTGCATGGCAATGTTTGGATCTAATAGCGTCAGCTCATATCTAGTTAACCTGGCATTTGTCAGGTGCTGTGTTTCTAATTCTGTTTAATAAAATATCAATCGCATGTGGCACAGACAGTGCAATTTAATGTTCCAATACTATGGCATTGGCTTGCTCCATGGAAATGGCTACAGCCACTACACCCCTTAATACATGTGGAAGTGTGTTTGCCACTGGGTCCAATGTAGAAAGAAAATATGCACACTGTCTGCTTACAACCCTTTCTGCTGAGTTATCACAGATAACGCCCAGCCTTGCTTTTCAACGAAAAACAACATAAATGGTTTAGTATAATCAGGAGTGCCCAAAACAGGTGAGTTACACAATGCAGATTTTAGAACATCAAAACTCTCTTGCTGAGCAGCAGACCAACGCAAGGGGACTAGAGTGCTAACCAGTGTTAGTCTAACAGTGATTTTGCTAAAAGTGAAAAATTGTGAATCCACTGCTTGAAAAGTTAGATCATCCCCAAGAACCCTCTAACATATTTCTGTGTGATAGGGGCAGGTATTTTTATTATATCCTCCATGCGCGGAGGGTGTAATCTATGCTCTCCTTTTGACAATAGGTGTTCTAAATAGGTAACCTGGGTTTTGCAGAACTTTTAAGGGACACTTTATGTCCAAGTGGTGATAAAAATTGTAATAAAACGCATAGTGCAATCCATGAATTGCTCTTGGGTGTCTGCCGCTATCAACAAACCATCAACGTATTGGAGCAATATGGTATTTGCAGTCGGTATAAACATGTCTAGCTGTGTTTTCAATGCCTGGCTGTATATGCTTGGACTTTCAGTATAACCTTGGGGGGCACTTCCTTCCACATTAAAGGCAAATAGATACAGACTGTCTTCAGAAATCAGAATTTTAAAGAAAGCATTTTTGAGGTTAATAACAGTGAAATATTGGGCTGAAGGCGGTAGCATGCTAAACAGGGAAGTAATTTCTGGCACCACCGGATACTGTGGTTCTACAATTTTATTTATTGCTTGTAGATCAATAATCAGTCTGCATTATGCTGGAACACAAGATTTCCCATCAATTTGTTTTTAAACCGGAAGATTTGGGACATTGCAGGCACTCCCCACAATTTCTTTTAGAATCCCTTTACTAAAATATCCTGTATTACGGGCTTAATTCCTTCTAACCCTTCTTTGGGTATTTTATACTCAGGAATCTGTGGAAATACAGCACCGGGCTTAACCCTTTTTTCACGGGGTCAACTACCATGCATCCTACATCATTTGATCCCATGGCCCATATCACAGGGTCAACTCCCTTAAATTCAGGTGGCAATTCATTAGTAGTAGCAACAAAACATTCTGAAAAGAACTCAGCATTACATGTTAGGTACACTCCTCGGGTGAACAATAAATGTTTGCATTCAAATCGTTCAGCAAATCAATTCCCAACAAATGTAAAGCACAATTATCAGTTACAACAAGCTGAGCCATGCAAGATATAGGACATATACTAAACTGTACAGGGTCAGATATTGGACTTTGGACAAGATTATTAGAGAATCCCACTGAAGTGTTTACTTTCCTGGACAGGGGAATAAGGGGCACTAGTTTGTAGAAATTGATGTATTGGACACACATGTATTAAGGAGGAATATTGCCTGTTTGCCTTGTACTGCAGCTTTCACAAATGGCCCCTTTGAATGTATACTTATGCACTCTTTTCTATCTCCAGGGCAGCTCTATGCTATGTAGTTCATTGTACTGTAATCATCCTCATAACAATCCCTAGCTGAATACTGCTGACCTTGCATAGGGTCAAAATAAGTATGCTTTTGCCCATTATTCTCTTCTGATGTACCAGTATTTGCTACTATGTTGTTCCCAGTCTCAGTCTTTATAAATGTTCCTCTTGGCCATCCCCGCCCATAAGAGTGTCCGTGCCCTCTCCTGGCCAATGGACAATCCCTTATCCAGTGGTCTTCTGCTTTGCAAAAATGACACCCAGTATCTGGGGCACTACTACCTCTTCCTCCTCTATACATTACTCTTCCTCATCGTGTACGCATATTACCTCTGTCTCTTTCTGGAAAGTCTGTTGCATTAGTGCTCTGGCTTTTAATTGCTTCATTTTCATTTCCTTCTCCCCTTTTCTTTAGCATGGTGGTTTGCCTAATACCTAGACCTAGTCAAAACCTGGGCAGCAGTTTGAATCCACCATGTAGACTCATAGGTCTGTATATCATTCTTTAGGTGAGGCAACAATCCCTCTACAAAGTGTGAAGATAAGGCTTTCTGTCCCTCTGGCATAGCCATGTCCATTCCACTGAACGAGAGAAAAGCTTCTACCTTTGATTGAAAATATCTTCCAATGACTCTCCTTCTACCTGCCTGCAAGCAGTCCATTTATCCCAATTCATTCGCTTGCGGGGAACCACTTACTGGATATATGTTATCAACAGTGCTGGAAAAGCTATTATTTCCTCTGACAATTCCCCAGCCTTTCCTCTTTTGTTTGCTGCCTCTGTCATCTCATCCCACTTTATGACATAATCTAAACTGTCTTGCATTCTGCATTGGTACCATATATCTGCTGGAAGAATACATTAAAACAACTGATCTATATCTCCCAATGTGAGCAGACCTGTTTTAAGTACCTGGTCTGTCTGATTATACCACTGTTCTAGATTTTGTCTAATATCTGGATAATGTTTAGTAAAATAAAGTAACTCAATCCTATTCCAGGGGACATGGACCTGATGTGTTGGATTATCAGTATCAAACCCAGGCACTTCTCTTATGGGAAACACTTGAGTTACCATAGACTTTGATGGAGCATTCATGATCCAAAATAAAAATGTTGACACTATTGCAGGTCAGAAGTTTGAATCAAGCTTATACTCTTGAATTGCTTGCTCTCTGTCCTTATAATCCCTCAGGAGGGGGTACACTTTGTCCTCCTGATTCACCTTTTTATGTGACAGCCACATTTATTTGCATAGCCTTTGTACTATTGCAAATATAAGCATATCTCATTGCTGGTACACATACACTTTAGCTTGTTCCACTCCTTCTACCCCATTTTTGATCCATGCCAACACTACATTTTCTGCGGTTTCTGAGTCTTGGGCTGGAATCCTCTGGACACAAAGCGGTGAGGAGACTGCCTTATCACCAGGTACCTGATAAGTGTTTGGGGGAGTCCTTTTAACCATTAAATATTCTAACAACAGTTCTGTCTCACCCTCTAAGCTCACATTCGATTCAGGTGTCGGGCTGAGAGGTAATCTTTGGCTACATGCACACCCTTAATTCTCATTATATCTTCACGGACTCCCTCCTCCCAATCCTTTAAAAAAAATGTGTTATCATATGCACATTCTTTATCTTTTTTGGATTGTGGCTTATGCTTATTAATCTGTGCTTCTCTCAATGATTTTTGTGTAGCATAACCTTCCCATTGTTTATATGCTTCCCATTGCAGGGGTCTAATGGCCTTGTCACCCTTAGCAGTTAACATTTCCCTTAAATATCCTATTCTTTCTAGGTCAAATGACCCATGCACTGGGAATTGCAAATCAGGGTTTTTGGCAGTGTATTTGTGCCATTTTCGCAAAAACAACACCACCCCTAAGCCTTTCTTGATCTTCAACTCCCATCCTGGCGTACCTTCCAGGGGGGTAGACACATGCCTTTCGAATGCTATGTGATTCTTACAACAGTGCAATCCACAACATCCCTTAGTGCATACATTTCCCATTTCTAATATAGTACTATTTATTTGGGATCACAAAGTTGCATTGATAATGTCCCATTTAATGCAGTGCACCCACAATCAATGCGAACTACACGCTCATTTCATGATTCATCCATCCCATGGTTTCAAATCATGTACACAAAATGTATTTCCCTATGGTTCATTAACAATATGCACCCATAGAAAACACAACATTATATTTTCAAGTGTCTTTCCCTATGGTTCATTAACAGTATTCAACAAATGGAAAACACAACATTACATTTTCATAACATCAGACAGTACAACATAATTCTGCATCAAATCATCATACTCTTTGCATGAAACAGTCTCACCCTTATTCTGCTGCCTTCTGTGCTGGTGCATCACAGGAGTGTAAATCTCCCTTTCTCACACAGACGGGGGACTCTCAGTTTCAGAGATCAATGTGCCGAAGTGTCCAGCTGGTGAGTGAAGGTGTGGCTGCAGGAAAACTCTTGTCAAAATAACGCAGTGTGAGCCATAGCCCACCCCCAACCTCTGCCTGCTCTCCGACCATGGCAGCTTAGTCCAACTGGGTCTTAACTGCAATAAGGTCCCATCTGGGGTGTCAATTTGTGGGCAATACTTTCCACTAATCCACTTGCATTCATAAGTAACTTAAAATGCATACCACCAGCACAGAAAGTTTAGAGAAATAGTATATTTCGCTTAAGTGGGCTCTGCATGACTTGATAGGATAGGTTAGTTACAACTCTTTTAATACCTAGAGGTTTCTATGCGCGGACCCGGGGATAGAAACTGTGGTGCTCCATGTTGCCTTGCTTCCAAGGTGAGCACGTTGCCCCTGAGCTATCCTTCCGAGACTGAATCATCTGAGCCTCCTTCTCTCTCCCTCCTCATGATGAGAATAAACTGTTTTATACATTCACACACATTGCTTCATGACAGGTCATTAAATCACGGGCTAATTGTGAACACAGGCCAAGGTTTCGGCTTACTCCATGCAGCTGTCACTTTGGCTAATTTAACTCACTGTGGCCTGCTTCATTAACACATGTGAACAGACGAAACCCAAACTTAGACTTTCTGTTTTCTGCAAACCACGCAATCTTCAAATGTGTGCACAGCCAGCTAATTAGAGAACCTATGTTCATTCATTTAAAAAGTGCCTACAATATTTGTTCATAATTTTCATAAGGCCCATGACAGGAATACCACTTTAACAGCATATTTCAAGTTGCAGACGCTAAGAAAATATATACATTAAAAAAACATATCAACAGGAATTAATTTGAAAAGAGGTCAGGGGCGCCCCTCTGCAAGAAAAAACATGACCTGTCCTGTGGGAATGTACCCACTCAGAGTCTGCATCCACATGGTTTAGCTCACTGGACCTTTCACAAAGGAGGAATACCCATTTGCATATCAGTATTGGTCCCGCTCACTTGAGCAGTTCAGCACCAAAATGCTATGGCAATCCTCTTTTGAAAAGACTACCAACCCCAAAATTCATTTGATTAAGCACTATTTCCGTAACAAAATAAATTACTTTTTTTCAATGTACCTATGTATTATATAATCTTTCATGGTAACAACAGTATATATTTTGGTCCAAAACACTTAAATGGAATCAAAGACAATGAGGAGCTAATACAACAATTGGTCATATGTACTATGTTGAGTTTTCAACAGATTCTGTGAGATTGTATTTGAGGTTACTACTCATCTATGTAAAAGGAGGAAGAGCCTTCAAAATATGTTTTTCTATTAACATAAATTACATTAAAATACACCACATAATATATTTACACTCTGAAAAATTCTTCCTTTACCTACATTAGCCCTTGTAAACAGGCTTTTCCACTAGTATAATATAACAGAGAAGGTAGTGGGAGGTGGAATCTCATTGGTGGCATGTGAGTGGCAGCGTCTTTTACTGTCAAGGCTATTTGGGATGTCAAGCAACTTTTAGTTGAAGTGTTTTATAATCTGGTCACAGAGCTTTCGTGTGGGTGCAGGAAGGAGTTGAGTTGCAGGCTGTTGGGATTTTGAATTCTCTGATGAGTTTATGCATTTCTCGTTCACTGAGATGACCTGAATCATGTGTTTGGAATAGTGTGTATTCTTTGCTTTGAGTACCTCAGCTCTGTAAAGGCGTACCTGTTGATGATAGGTGAATTTGCTAGTGTGATTTTCCTGCAGATTTTATCCAGTTTCTGTTTTCCTTTTGAAGTAATTTAGTCTGTTGGTGAACCATTTGACTTGTTCTTTTTTTTTCGAGTATTTGAAAGGTGTCTTAGTGGCAATACAGTCCAACACTAAAATAATCCATTGCGAATGTGGTGAAATTTTGAATTGAGTGTGGTTGTTTGTCTATCTGTGGGGACGGTATATTTGGTTGCTTCTAGTCCTTCTAGTAGGGATTTAATGTGTGTTGCTTTCCATGGTCTGGTCCTGGTTAATGATTGTTTTGAAGTTCCCGTGAGGCGTGGCGTCTCTATGAATATTGTGAATGAGATTGATAAGTGATCTCCCCAGGAGAGGTGAACAGGGGAGCAGACAGTAATTATGTTTTCACTACAAAAAAAGGCCATCCAGTATGTACAGGTATGTGGGTGGGATCCGTAATCATTTATTTGAGGTATAATGCATCAATATTCACTCCAGGTGACCTTGTAATAGCATTGTCCTCTTTCTCAAGGCAGATGTTGAAATCTCCAAGTATTGCTAGTAGAAGGTGATCTACTAACAGGATGGCAAGGGCATCAGCGAGTTTGTCAGCAAAGTGTGGCCTGCAGGAGGGAGGTATGTAGATGAAGTGGAAACTTATTGTAACTGTGGGAGAGATGGTTCAAGTCAGAGCCAACAATTCACAGTCTCTCTGGAACAGAGCTAACCCTTCTACTCTCCTATTGCTGCGATTAGAACATACGATTCAGAAGCCTGATGGGATACTCTCATGGATAACTGGTGTCTGATAATCTGAGAGTACAAGTTTCTGTGATGAGGGGTAAGTTTATCGCGGCTTCGGAGAGAAGGTCAAATATTTTCCAGCAGTGCTTGGAGACACAATGTGCATTGATCAGGAGGAATCTTGTACTAGTTATTTCTAGGTGGGTGTGGCTGCTTGGTCCAGTGCATTTGGGTTGTTCTTGTTAGTTTCTGAGGGCTCTACATGAAGGCATTCAAATTCAAACAGGGTTAGCAGTCTCCCATTGGGGTCAGGAACATCTCTCAGTTCCTTCTGCAGGCTTGTAGTAGATGGCGCAGGGTCTCTAATGATAAATGGAGTAACAGGTATTGTTTTTTATGGGCCACTTATTGTTGGTTGAATGGCTGTTGGGGGTAACTGCAGGCAAGAATGTTAGGTTGCTGTTGAATCCTGTTTCTTGGACAAATGTTTGGTCGTAGTAATTTGGTTCAGCTTGGTTCTTCATGCAGTATCTGCAGATACAATCCATCAAGGGTCTCTTGAGGTGAAGTAGTGGGAAGCCTGTACAGTCTCAACATGCCTAGTTGGAAGAGGTAGTGAGGGAAGCTTCCAATTCTCTTGTTCTTTCTTCCTTTTTGATTCTGCTATCCTAGCAGTTTCTAGGCATCTTGTCACTTTGATTTCACCCTATAGCTGTTGAGGATTGGTAAGAAGATGTGATATGGTAGGGAAAAATAGGATAGGTCATATTTACCTTTTGACATTTTTTGGACCTGCGTTAGTTCTTTGATTCATTTAAGAATCTCCTTATCCCTCTGTGACAATGGTTAGTTGGGAGATTATGGCACTGTTTCAAGAATACTTTATGTCAATTGGCTTGTAGACTATACAGATGAGATTATTTATCAGGGGTCATGTCATGGAAATGGTTCCTTTTGTGTAGCAGTGTATGGAGCTTTTATTATAATGATTGAATAATTCATGAGGGATTGTTTGTGTCTCATACTCTGTTTATGAGGGGTCTAGTTTCAGTGAAATAACACTGATTACAAAAGAATCGGTATAACAGGTGTGTTGATTTAGCTCAAATCTGGTTGTTCAGGCAAATATGGGGAGTCCAACCATGTATGTGTTGGGGGTGTTGACAAAATACAATGAGCTATGCAGTTATTATGGGGAGAGCACAGTCATTTTAGGTCTGTAGGTGAATGCCTATATGTGTTTGGTACCTAGGCACAAACTAGAATAAACTAGTTATGTACTAGGCATATAGGCAGCATTATTACATCTGCAGTTATTATTGAGGCATGCACACCAATTGAACCTCCCTACATGCCAGGGATTCAGGCACATGATGAAGCTATGCAGTATTTAAGAAGGTGCACAAGTGAGCTATTCTATGATGCAGATGTTATGAGCAAAGCACTGTGAGAAAGACGCCGAATGTGTTTGGTATACACGGTGGTACAAAGAATAATATCTGTCTGTGCGCTAAGCGTTCATGTATCAATATTAAGTTAAACAGCTGTCATGGATGTATGTATAAATGTAATCAAATTAATCTAGCTATGTGGTAGGTACCTATGTAGCAAGCGATACTGTGAGTCAGCTATGCAGTTGTGGTCGAATATAATTCAGTTATATGCTTGATAGGCAGGTTGTAGTAATATTGGCCTAAAAGTGTGCAATAATGCCTCCACATAAAATTCACCATCTGGAGTTAGCAGAAGGCTTCACAAAGGGACCTGTCAGCCACTCATAATAATCATTAGCTTCACAAAAGACCTCTGAGATCTGCTCAACTTACATGATTCATTATCATGACACCGTTTTTTATGTGCTCAGTTCAACAAAAAATGAAGTGGACTATTTAAAACAGCATTAGTTGATGTGTTTAAAACAATGTTGGCTCTAGCGTTCGAAAGCTGATCGTTACAACAAAAGCAACACGTGTTCTAAAATCACGAGAGTCATTCCTTGAAAACTAGACTAAACATGCCATATTTATATTGATGAATAATTGATAATTTCTATAAACATTAATAATTGAGTCAAAATGCATCCTAACCACTTAATTTGCTTATGTTTGAATTCCGCTTGATTGTGCAAATCTATAAATCCACATTACATTGATGGGGAAAAAGTCCTACCACAAGATATGAAAGACAATAGCAATGTGTTGAGCCAGCCAGAAGGAAGATTTTACCAATCAGAAATGGTGCTGTAAATATGATGTGGTGCGGGAAAAAGTAGAGGGCACAGTCTGGGGGTATTTAAGTTGAAACCACATGTATTTAAGGCTGCAAAAAGAGAAGTATCTGTCCCACTGGAAGATTGGTGAGCTGGAATAAGATCTGAAGATGGGAGTGACTGTAGGCCTTGTCTGAGAGGAAGTCTGAAGTAGATTTTACCTGTAGCAAACCTCGTTCCCACAGGTGGACATAGTGGAGAGCAAAGGGGCCTTCAGACTGTGAGGGTCCATGTCGGCTTTGTGTTTTAAAATAATAATTCAATTAAGTATAGAAAGCCAAAAGTCATCTACAATAACTTAGTCTCTGTAATCGGTGGAAGTGGGAGAAATGCCATCAGATAGAATGATTTTGCATTGTAGTATGAACTGAAACTTGCTTTCTCTTTATATTCAACCCCAAGTGAGATCTTATTTTGGGTACAGCAAGTAGTATAAGTAGTATTTTACTGCACCTAATGTGCAGTATCTGTCAAGCTATAACCATTGAAAGCAAGTCGAGTGTTGTATCATGTTAGTGTGAAATGTATCCTGCTTTCTAAGCATACTTAAAGGAAATGGAAGATCATTTATAAACAGTAACTCAATAGAATGTCTGTGCAGCGTGTTCAGTCCCTTGCAACCAAAGTCAAGTAAATTGAATCTCGAGGATTTTCATAGGTACAGTCCATAAATGGTTACGAACTGAAGTGAATGCTTAATAACCCAATAAACGTTTTATAAATCAACACCTGCTGAAGCCTAGTCATTTAAAAAAGTGTTAGTAAGATGAAAGGGCAGAATCACTTCCATTCCCATATATAATGATGCTATTTCAAACCAACAGTTACATTTTGACAATTGCATTGTGCTGAAGTGAGAGGACCCTGAAGTAGATACCCCCAAACCATCCAAGGGAATTGTTGGACTAGCTTTTGTCCTTTCAGAAAATCATAAATCTGGGTTGATGAAACATAGTACAGTTAATTAAATCAATGTTCTATGTGTTCTATATTGATAGCACAGCGTCCCTAAACACAAGCTGTAGATTTTGATGCAACCGACCATGCCGGGTATCCGCAGAACCACGTACACACCATATAGGGGGAATTAATTCAAATGGAATTCATGTTGTTGCTGATTTCTATGTAGCTTTTCTCTGGTACCAATCCTTGTCATTGATATTTGAGAAAATAAAGTGTTCTGAAGAATCTGTTAATCATTAAAGGAAAGTCCGTTTTATGTATATACTATGTGAAATATTTAAACACACTTGCTGGCAAGTAGTAATGCAAATATTGAAGTACAGTGTGCTGCTTAAATGTGGAATTCTTTTATTTAGGACCAGAGCTTTACAAATATATACATTTGATTCATGTGAATGATTGCATGTGTTATAAAGTTAGTGAGACAAGTTGACTGTGCTTGTAAATTATATTGTGGTTACTTCCGCAGCATACAGTTAAGGGATTACCTTTGACTTCCATCTTTTATCGAAATGAAGAAGAGTATTAATTCAAGTACGACCTGTTTCTTGTCCCAGAATTTTGGGATGGGGTTATGCAATAGGGGGTGTTAAATCAGAGAATGACCCTTAGAGAAATTAATATTAATGTCCAATGTATTTATCAACACAATGGGGACTCTGTCCGGGGAACTAGGATTGCGACATCATTGATGTCAACACACATATGCATTGTGTAACACAGATTGTATAGAAGATAGCTGATGTATGTGAAGTTGCATTTGAGTTGTCTGTTGAGAATGAGAGCATTTTTAAAGTGGGAACATGATTCAGATAGATTGTTTATTTGATTCTAGTTATAGATTGGTGATTAATGTATATATTCAATCATATTTCTAATGCTCAAATATACTAGCTAGTGATGTTGTCACAGGATATCAGGGCAGAGTTAAAGGTGTGTCATGAGTTGACAAGATATTTCCATGATGAGGCAGGTCCTTGAGTAATGGAAAAGCAAAATGACTGACAATTTGGAAAATGGAGGAATAGATATTTGAGCAGGAGATGGACTACTAGTTGATGAATTGCATTAATTGTATAGTACCTCGACAGCAAGAGAGGACACATAGATGCCTGTGAAACTTTCCTCCCACCTTTTCCTCCACCTTAAGCTGGTGGAGGAAAGATTGGCTGAAAATATGAATTATTAACACCAATTCCCAAAAAGTTCTTAAAATACTTCAGTTGAATTAATACTCATGCAACAAGCTAGTGAACGTGCAAACAATTAAACAGTTGAAAGAATCTCCAGGTCATTATAAAATGTTACTACAGAAACAACACTGTTTAGAAGAGGCCATATACGATTAATTGAAAGGGTGCAGAGAAGTCAAAAAATGCTTAGAAAGAGAATTCTTAAATACTAATGGCATTCATATCCAGAGTATGCACACACGCAAGAAGATAAGGTGAAAATAAGTGATCAAGTCACTTATATCAATGCATTATTGAGGATATTGTAACGATAAAAAAACACAACTCAAAGAGCATGATGAAACAGCTGTGAAAAGTATCATAAAGGATGTCAATTCCTAGGCAAAATTTAACCAGCTGCATCACGAAATAAAAATCATTAAACAACAACAGGCTCTGTTAGCTCAGGAAAAAGATATTGGTATTCACGAAATACATCAGCTCACATTAGAATTGAACAAGTCAAATACACAGGGTGATCAGAGTGAGGTGACTTCACAAGAACTTTTGGAAAGAAAAGAGTAGAATGTGACACTGAGAGAGAAGTCAGAAAAAACAATGAAAGATCTTAATCGTGCAATATCACAGATTGAACATGTGAAGAAAGAATAAGCTAGCTGGCAGTCGATAATCCAAGAATCAGTGGAAGAAATGCATATTTAGATTCCTTGCAGAAAGGGGTCATAAAACACCAAAGAAAAATTGGCTTCTAAACTAAGGCATTCAACACTTCTCAGGCTGTTCTGAATATATCCATGGAACAATTGTTACAGAATAAGCAGGAAATGATAAATGAAATGGACGTTGAACAGGAAATCAAAGATAAAATTCAGTTGAGTTCAGATAAACAAGTTAAATGTCACAGACAAATAACTTTCATGGAAGAATGGTGACTATTTCAGTTCCGGAGACTATCTTTACATTGCACAGGCCTTCCCAGAGACCAACTGGTATCTGTGGTGCATTTAGTCATAGTCAAGATATAGGTGGTGCCAGATATACTATTTCCTCTTCCTGGGCTCACCAAAATGCACAGGAAGAATTGAGCTCCCTGTCAGACACTGTGGAATATTGAGAAATGCAGGTGAGAAGAGAGGGGTGTGGCACACTTAGTATGTCAGGGTTGGACAGAAGAGGAAATGAGAATATTCCTAAAAGAGAATCATTGAACAAAAGTATGGAAATGAGTTACAGCAACAAGAATTACTGTGTGTGAACTAACAGAGTGACCAACCGATATGGCTGACATTGAGAGAATGAAAATGCAACCCAAAAATGGGCATAATAAAGACCCCTCTCTATGCCAGGGATTATGGGAAAACTCTCATTCTGAGCAACAAAACCAAGAGATGCCATGCTATGCAGCCTGTCAGAAAACATTTGAGGCCCATAATCCAGAAGACCAATGAGAAAAAGAGGAGAGAGAGGTCCCCCTGTAGGGCACACATAGGAAATGCCTCTAAAGGTACTATGACATGGGGGCACACATATGCAGATAGGGAGGTTAAAGTAGTGGCTCTGAATCTGATGAGGAAAATTGGATTCAAGTACGGAAACATATTTGTGAATGGCCCTATCAAACAGATTAAGCCTATTAAAAGTTGTATGACCCCTTACCATAAAAATACAAAACATTCTATTTTGAAACATCTAGAATTTTTGATGGCATCATTTGGACTGACGAATTACCTAAACAACAGTGGATTCATAAAATTGACATATTCCCCTGAGTTTTCTAGTTTCTTTGCTGAGTTGGAAGACCAAATTCATTAAAAATGTTCCTCCTACAAAGTGACCATTTTGAAATATTTTTAAACTCGTAGAAACCCCCAAAAAACCCAAAAAGCAAGCAATTACTTAGTGTGTGCTGAAGGTTAATCTCCTAGGGAGTTTGCTCAAGAGATCAAGCATGCATTAGCCCAGATTTCTCAACATGTCAATACTGAAAGTTGAGATTTCAAAACTACTTTCTTTCACTTTCTTCCAAAATACGCCATGGGTCAGTTAGATCATGACTTCTATGAATCAAGGAACTTCAAGTGAATCATCACTCAACCTGCCTTGGTATATGAAGTACGGGACACCAACAACTCCTAAGAACAAAGAAAAGAACCCAAAACAAATACATGCCCAAGCTACCATTCAGGTAGCTGAGGATAAGAGTACTCCTCAGTTGCACTTAGAGACAGAGGTGCCAAAGATGTGTTCCGCTGCTGTTAAAGATACTAACAGAAAAAGAAGATAATTTGTACAAACCCAGCTGACTAGCACTCCGCCTGGCCTGCAAAATACACATCCCATGAAACCAGAGTGTCATGATGCCTACCCCCGGGCATCAGGACTAAGGCCCTCAGCTCTGGGAGCAGGCATCCAGACATTTGTTTAAACCTCAGCAGCCCCGGCTAGGGGCTGTCTGGGTTCAGTCCTGGCGCCTTAGGCGTCAGGCTCATCATAGAAATCATTCCTGGCGCCACAGGCTCCATGCTCATAGACTTTACTTACCTGATGCAGACCATGCTGCAAAAGAGTCCAAGCCTCCATGAGGCCTGGATGGGACTATTTTGTTACATGGACTATTTTTTATTCGGGCGTGGTTCTAGGGAACTTCTTACCTGGAACTACTTAAGAGGCTATTTAAACCACACCCGAACAGCAGCACATGCTTTGCGTTATTCTGCATCCAGCAGCGTGACGCTCACCGTGCCTGCAGCCAGCATCCAGTCTTCTGCCACGCCTGCGTGCCTGCAGCCAGCATCCAGTCTTCTGCCATGCCTGCCTCGAATCCGGAGCTCCTAGAATAAAGAAGAAGAAAAGGACAAGGTTAGAAAACAAACTTATTTCAAATTCCTCGCCTAATTTCGGAACCATTTCATATCTGGACCTGGAAGGTACATCAGTCCTGCACGTGTCGCTTCGCCAGCTCCAGCACGGTGCCATACTCACCAGTTCTCACAGCATCTTTCGATCCGGCACGGTCTCCATCATTTCTTTGCCGTAATCAGGCACCTAGGGGACACAAGAAAAAACAAGGTGAGCCAAGGGAATCAACAAATACAACCTCTTACCACCATAGACTTACCTGATTTACCACCGGCGGTATTATTCCATAACTCTCCCTCTTTTCATATGCCGCATTTGTAAAGAGGGAGAAAAACAACACGTTAACACATGCAATAGTTACCGGACAGCGTTGGGTAACACAGACTCTTACCTGAACGCCAGCAGCAGCTACGAGACCTTCTTCTCACAAACTCAGTTGCAATTTAAGGAAGGAAGGGGAACAAGAGTGAACATCGGGCACATTGAACTCTTTGAACTTGATACTTACCAATCCCGCCAGGGACTTCAGAGTCAATACTTACCGGAACTCTCCCAACGCCTTCAAACCAGTGAAGTAACTGGTATCTACGCGTCCCTGCAAGACACGCAGGATGGAGAGCTCATCTTTTATGAACATAAGGTGAGGTTACTAAGGGGATATCGGAGGTGATTAGTGGGGGAGAGCGAGAACAGTTGGGAGGCCATCACTAAAACCCACAGGTGGTTAATCCCTGTCTCCATTGCAGGAAAATACTTCTTCGGGTCCAGCAGACAAGACTAGGCGAGCCAGTCCAGACAGTCATCTCTGCACTACGCATCACGTTGAAGGAGACCGCAGCTGTCCGGGTCCGATCGACACACCTGTGGGGTCCAGGTGAGCGTAACAGAACGCAAAGCCTCTCTACAAATACCCACCCAGGTGTTATGGAAACCTCGGAAACTGACCCAATTATTGGGGGAACTTAGGGCGGCAGTACATGCCGCTCGCCAAGAGACTAATGTCCTCAGGAGAGAACTGATTGTCTCAAAGGAGCGCACGGATGATCTGGCTAGGCAACTACTGCAAAACCAAGCTGGGCAAATGCCCCTACCTGGATATGGGGGAAACCCAACCCCCGTTTCATCAAGCAATCCTGTGCAAGTGGTTTTACCAGGAAATATTCCGTTAGCTCCACCCGAACGCTTTGCTGGGGACCCCAAAAGGTTCGCCGTGTTTATGAACCAATGCTGCTTGCACCTTTTATGGAGACCGGGAGCTTTTCCAAATTACCAAGCCAAAGTAGCCTTTGTATTGTCATATCTTAGTGGCAGCGCAGCGGATTGGTCCATTCCATTAGTCAACCAGGATGATCCTCTTCTCCGGGATTTTCAGGGTTTTCAAAGGATCATGGAAAAACTATTCACCAGACACTCACAGGGTCAAGCCCTGGACAACGAACTTTTATCCTTACGACAAGGTAACCTGGATCTGCTAACCTGTATTGCAACCTTCAATAGGTTGGCGGTGGAAATCGGATGGCCGGAGGAAAAACGAATTACATTGTTTCATCGTGGACTTCGGGGAGAACTCAAAGATGTCTTGGCTCAAGTTGTGAACCCACCTCAGGATTGCACAGAATTTATAGACTTAGTGGTCCAGCTAGACCACCGACTTCAGAACCGAAAGACTAATCGAGCTAAGTTCGAGAACCGGGTATTGGTTAAACCCAACGCTGCCCCCAAAGGAACAGATGCATCAGAACCTATGCAGATTGGGGGAGTTAAAGGACCCTTAACTCAAAAGGAAAGAGAAAGAAGACGACAGATGCAGTTGTGTCTGTACTGTGGAACCTCAGGACATTTTCTAAGGGATTGCCCTACAAATCCACCCAAGAAGGTGGTAGGAGTTGCTGATAAAAGCCACATAGAGCCTGATTTGGGGAATGACCACGCTCGACAAGCGTAGAGGTCCGTTTGCCGAGCTTAAAGAAGGACACTCAGACCTCGCATCTGATCATCCCAATGGTCCTACTTGATCCCAGGCAGCCATCACGTATGCATGCAGTAAGGGCATACATAGATAGCGGGGCCATAGGAAACTATATGGACCACAAATTGGTGTCAAGGATGAATCTACCTCTTTGCAAAAAGACCACTTCGGATGTCATCACCACAGTTGATGGAACTGAGATTGCCTCGGGGCCTGTAACTCATTCCATTACAGAGATGACACTGTTGAGTCAAGATGGGCATCGAGAGACTATTGTGTTTGATCTAATCAAAGCCCCACAGTTTCAGATAATACTGGGGATGCCATGGTTGGATACACATAATCCTTGTATAGATTGGCGAGAGAAGAGAATAACCTTCCCGGATTGCGCACACACCTTTTACCCGGAGAAAACTTTGAACAAAGGCCTGGCTACAGTCGTTAACCCAATTGTGCAGTTACCTCAGGAATACCAAGAATTTCAGGATGTTTTTCAAAAAGAACAGGCCAATACATTACCTCCTCACAGATCATACGATTGTCAAATCGA